>NW_027286069.1:76984124-77569124 GCF_022747635.1 Hetaerina americana | reverse complement strand
AAGCTTAGCAAAACTTTCCAAGTGTATTTTTTATTCCAAATGAATATTGTTACCCAAATTTTTTACCATTTTCGGTGCTAATCATGACCATATTGATTAGTTTCCGTAGCTTTCGTGTGCGAGGTGAAACATATAAACCAGTCCAGGATTAACATTTCTTACTACTGTACGTATGTACATTGTCATCAGTCACGAGCGGGATATTACTCATACACTTTTCAATGTGTAAGTGAATGAATTAAATGGTTGATTTCACGCGTATGCTGTCGTGTCTGGAACTTTTATTGAAGTTATCCTTTACACTCTTGGACATTATAATGCCAATTTTTATGGGAATCATTAAAAAGCAAAGCTTTTGCAAATATAGAGGTACTAATTCCGTGTCGTAACACCCAAAACGATTCCCAGTCAAACGAAAGATATAATTGCACGAATCGTAAAGGCATAATTGCAATGGGCGTGCCGAAAACAATGAGCCGAGATAGTAACACATTGGCGATGATATTTTTCTCCACGTGCTCATCACCACTTTCCCCCAGCAATTTTCGTTTTTTACTCACTAGTAGCCGAGGTCTAAAGATTTTCTCTAAAATCTGGGTTTGGTTTGCAATTGTAAAATTCATCAGCCGTTCTCGGTTTATTTCCACTCGTCCTGATCCCCCACCACCCCATTTGCCGTGACCATGCGGACGCCCCCGCCCCTATTGAGCGAGCCAATAACCTGGTGGCCCGCGCGGCCTTCCCTATAAAAGAAAAGTGTAGTGGGAGAGAAATGTCGCGGTGCTGTTTCTCCCACCGCCCTCGGGAAGAAGGGTGAGAGGAAGGGAGAGGGAGTGAGCGAAAAGAGGGACAAGTACAGTGCTTCAGCACATCTTTTGTCCGATAAAAATGCAAGCGGGCGCTTTGCCTCGCGCGGACACTTGAAAGCCCCCTCTCTCGGGCCAGACCCACCTCCCTCGACACCCTCCCTTGGTCCACCTCTCATCGTCACCGCCCTCTTTTATATGCCATATACCTTCTATGGCCACTCTCACCCTCCTCCCTGTGAGAAAAAAATCATTTGCCAATCCCCTCCTCTCCTCTTGCCATAACCGTTCCACCGAGGTTCCCCAAAGCAGGTCCTGGAACCGAACCCACTGCATTATAGAGAAGGAAACGTAGGTGTGGGAGGGGCGAGGAATACGAAGAATGGGTGTGACTGCCCTTCCGATGCTGTCACGAAGAGAGGATGGAAGTCAAGGGTAGTGAACAGTTTGTAGTCATATCGAGGCGTTTTTGGGGGAGCGGTTGCGTTGGGGAGTTGAACATAGAGGGAACAAGTGTGCTGGGAGACAAAGTGTGTGCAGGAACGAGGTGAGAATAAATTGAGTGGATGGAGTTAATTTTCAAAAAATCATTGCATTGCTCAAGCTATTCTTGTTGATTTGACCCATCCTCATTGCTATCCAATCGAAATTCGATCGTCATCTCGTTGAAAGTAGATTTTGAGAAGTTTTAATTAGTGGATCATTATTTTATTCTCCTGTTCTAAGGGAAAGAGATGTTACATTAACGTTGATTAGTACGTAGCATAGAACTCAGAGAAATCAGTGACGAATACTTCAGCTGGTCATCGAACTCCAGCATTTTTTTGTGTAAAAAAGAAAAAGAAGTACTTCTTTGATCATGAATGCTTAACTTTATTTTATCTGGAGATATCATATTGCACGAAATATTTGTAACTCCCTTCTTTTCTCATTTCCTTTCTTAAATTAAGGTAGTTGGTGTGTAGCTTAAATATTTTTCCCTCCGAATTATTTATCGCTTATCTGAACAGCATTTTTGCGATTTTAAATTTAATAATTTATGGAGCTCAAGAGGTAGAACAGTGAAAACAATACTTATTAGTTCTCCTAGAGGAAAAAAGTAAATTTCCAATGAGGAATAAGAGAAAAGTGAATTTAAATATTCAATTATCTCGTAACGTAGCGCTCCTTGAATAGCTTTTTATAAGATGTTTACCCGCTTCATCTTGATGAAGATCTTATGATTGAAAAAATGAATGCATTCACTACGACTATTTAGCTAGCCTAGGATTTTTTCTTTGTCTTCATCGGGGAGCGTTTTCGAACTTAATTCAGAAATCGCGAAACTTGGCCGAGTAGAGGAGGTGAGGCTGTAAAATAGATAGAGGTGAGGGAGATAAGGTTCCCCACATGGAAGCAATCTCTTTCAAGGTTCAGAATAAACGAGTTTAACTGGTAAAAATCAAGTAAAAAGGTGGATTTTGTTCTCCTTGAGTGTGAAATTATACTGATCTTTTTACGTCCGATGGACATAAATTCAGTAGCATCATATGCTAATGAGCTTCTTAAATCCTCGGTCATCCCTATTCCCTCTTATCACACTCCTGCTTTAAATTATTTTCTACCCCTTTGAAGGTAGAAATTTAATTAATAAAAGCTTTATAAGCTTTACATCCCCATCCCCTTCTCTGTCCCGTGAGTTGAATTGGAGAAAAGGAGAGTTGGGAGTGTGGACGAAGGCGAGTGTGGAGATGTAACAAATTGAGTGTCGCCTGATCAGGAGGAAATAGGGTGCTGCAGCCACGTCCGGTGCACTCCATGCTGCAGAACGGCACACCCACCGGAGGCGTGTGGCAAAGAAGGTTTGGATGTCGTCCTTAAAATCAACTGATACAATCTGAAACGATTGGACCACTCCGCACCATTAACAAACAGGACTCTTTTCTCGAAGGCACAAGTCAATCTACAAGCCCTCCCAAACCAATCGTAAATACATAATCGCAGAATATATTCAAATCACATCATCATTATCATAGTTGTCAGTCCACTATAAACCAGCCGGTAACGGTGACGGCGGGGTAGCGTCCTCACCCATCAACCCGTGTCGTGGGTTCGATTCCCGCCTATGTGGGTTATCCGGCAACGACGGCTCGAGAGTTTTAATTGTCTTCAATGCAAGGTTTAGGAGCCAGGTGGAAGATGGGACTAAGTCTCACTCTCACCCCAATAAAGTTGTTAAATAAATAACCAAACCCTAGCGCCTACGTTTTCAATTTACTACTTCTCTCAAATAATCCTTAGTCTTCCTCTGTAATTCTTCACCTTTCCCTCCATTTTACCTTGAAATGTAAACTTGTTAAGTTCCCGAGTTTTTTCGTTGTTATTTTTAATCTTCTAAAAGAGCGAAAGCCAATTACTTGCAATATTTCATATTGCTTTGAGAAAAAGGACCCAGGTGTGACGGCTGACCGTATTTTTTTCCATTTATCATCATTAGAGTGCAATCCGAAGTATGGTTAGCAAAATCTGCTTTTCCTCTCTATTCCACTGTACTTCCTTAACACTCTCCTAAGTAAGGCTACTTTCTCTAATTCCCCTCCTCTAGAATATATAAAAACTGGAATACTTTTCCTTGACATTAGACATTAATAATGTTAAATTTATGGGTGAAATATGATTTCTGATACATCTTGCCCTATGATGATTTTTAAATCAGTAGAGTTCAATACTTTGGACAAGGACTTCCTTGTATTGTATCAGTTTTTTCAATCTACACGCATTATTGAAATATGCCATTCATACTTCGAACGAACGATCCGTTTCCTTATTCCGTCTTGCATTTTCTAAGCGCATTTAATTATTTCAATAGAACTGTTATTTTAAAAACATAGAAACTAAATGCTTATTAAGTGGAAACATTGTTTGAGTAATGATACAACTAAGAATTAAGCAGCATAGAGAAGTAAAACTGCTCAAGTAACATTGGGAAAATGTACTTTTTTTATTTAAAAAATATTTTACCCTACTCTAACAAATTTTCCCAAGCGGGAGGGCATACATTGAGACAGCAGTGGGGTTAACATCACTGACCACTTGCAAGTTTGATTAAGGTTAACTTAACAGAGAAACCTCAGTCCGAAAGCATAGTATGGAAATTAGGGAACCGAAAAAGTTCTAAAAACGAGAGTAAGCCAGTAAATAACTCTTACCAATAAATAACTCCTGGAAAGACGATAACCATCATGAATGTTTTAATCATTATTTCAATCAGGACACCGGACTTAGGGCCGCCGAATCGTTGGGGTTTTTTTTTCAATATATACTGAATCACCGCAGCTGCAGTTACAAAACAATTTCACTTACTCGACGGCGGTCTCAGAGAATTCTCAGGGTCTAAGAGCAAGGGAAATCGAGGATTAAGTAGATACATCTCATGCCCCGTCACTTCTCAATTTGTTGTAAGATAAGTATATCGATTCATGAGAGGGGGGAAAGAGAGGGGAGAAATCGAGTCTATGAGAGAGATCGGAAGGGAGGGTGTGGGTATTCAGCGTAGGAAAGGTCGGATTAAGAGAGGGGAGGGAGCGAGCGAGTGAGAGAGGAAAGGGGGATGGGGATTCGGAGAAGGTGGGAAGCTGATGGGCAGGGGGAGGGGAGAAGAATCGGAAATCGAACCGGGAACTACGAGTGGAAGCCGCCAGTGCGGAAGTCAAAGGACTGGAGGGAGCAAGAAGGTTGGAGTGTGTTCGGCTCTTTGTTTGAAAAGGAGTATGGGTGCGGGAGGATTGGGGTGGATGAGGACAAGGTTTCGGATCATGGAATGGGGTCGTGGTGGTGGTTTGGGTGGGGTGTCGGTCAAAGTCCGGCCGGGGCCTCGCGAGGGACGGGGAAGAGTGAATGAAAGATGTCAATTGGAAATAGACAAAGATCGGCGGGAGAAGTTTACTCACCGAAGTGCAGAGGACTTCCGACACCGTTTTCACTCGCAGGATTCTGAAAAGTGAGAGAAATACAGGATGAAAGACGGAGAGAGAGATATTTGAATAAATAAATCCTCAGGCAAAAAGTGTTTTCGGATAGCGCCGAGTGAAATGAACGGGAGACAAAGTGTTTTCTCGGAGAGTGAAAATTGATGATCGGCACAGCCTTTGATATCTGCTTAATTGGAAAGAATAAGTCCTTGGGTACGTTCAAAATAGACGACTAGGAATAACAATTCGATCGAGGAGTCAATGAAAAACTAAAAATAGAAAGAGTGATTTATTTCCTCGAGTAGTCTCGTATTGCACATGATTACGTTGACTCTGTGTAGAATAATTACCTCCATATATGTATCGAAAAAAAATTGTATTTCCAGGGTAAATATTCCCTTTTATTCTAATTTTGATCAGATTCTATATCATATTAAGTAAATGGTGAAATTCAGAGTTTGGTGGGATCCTACGCTATTGTTTGTAGCTTAATTCCCCATGACAAATGCTCAATGTTAAAATATTTTCCCTAATTTCTATTTATGAAATTAAAGGAATGTATTAATTCTGTAAGATTGTAAATAGGAAAATTTTTCACAAAAAAAGAGTAAAAAAGTATCAACCTTCATATTTTTATTACTGATTGGCGCACATATATTTTTTTCTTGCCTTTGCACTCTTAAAAACCAATTGAAATGGTTAAAATTTGCGGATTCCCGTTCTATGTGCTCTCTGTTGTTGGCAGTGGGGACGTTTGACATGCTTTTTTTAGACCAAATTTCTTAATGTTTGCCCTATTATTTTGAGCTTGGTTTTATTTGTGACAAAAAATATCTGAGAAAAGATGCCTCTATGGAAAATATACTGAACCTAACTAAGGTGGTTAGGGATATCCTAAGGTATACTACGTGAAATATTTATTTTTGAAATATAGATTTCCTGATTTAAAACGTCCAATTACCAGGGAATATACTTCATACCATAATTTAGTAATTCAACGATCAAATATAGCAGGAGATGTATTTGAATGTCTACCATAGTTATGTAATATTCTGGATAGGAATTGATAAGCATAATAGGTCGGGAAATCGAAATAGAAGAGAATACCATCAATGGATAATGAGACAGTGTAATAATGATTTTTTTCTGTTCTTAAGACCCGAAAATCGTTGTTAGTATTTTACAACTATTAAAATAAGCTTGAATGAGAGTAAGTCTCTCAATAAATAGACTTGATCATGTGGTCTGGTTAGCAAAAGATGAATTGTGAAACAAGGTTAACGCTAATAGTTCGTAGTGTAGACTTGAATTTGAATTTCGGTATCGTAGAAGATGCCGTTCTGCATAAATATCGAATATAATATTGTTGAAGAACAGTTCTTCTACTAGCAAAATATCATATTTTATATTCGTGGTACAATTTTTTTCTGACAGAAATGCTTAGATGGTGTGATATCAATTGATTAAGTGGAAGTAAATGGGCTTTCTATTATACAGTTTTAAAGAGCAATATTCCTTTTATCCATTTTATTAAATCAAATAAATCGTTTAAAAAATGTCTTTGGTATGATAATTGAAAGTAATAGATATTAAATCTTCCTCAGCACATAATGACAATTTCATCTATTATTTCCATGGCATATTTATGGAAGCCATTCAAGCTGAGTAAGATAGGATTTGAGCTCAATATTTGACCAATTGTGTAAATTCAATTACAAGTTCAATATGTGCTTTGCTGCACAAAATGACATGAATTCAGAAGTTATTATGATAAAGAGTACGCAAGTAGGATATTCGAGGTCATCCTTAAACCGTTTGATCAATGAAATGTAGCCAGTTCTAAACATTAGGGCAAATGGTTAGGGTAAATGTAATAGACATGAAATCACATTGGCACTAATAACATTGGTATGGTTTTGTCTGAAAATTAAAGGAGCTTGAAAATTAGAGGAGTCTAGAAAATTAGAGGAGATTTCGGGAAATTAGAGGAGTTTGAAAAACTATCATTAGGTGGAGAGGTTGCAAATCGTTACTCATGCATAGATCTGTTAAACTTTGCTGCCTAGGTGTGATAGTTTCCTTTAAACATAAGTGATAAAATCATGCGACGCTTTAGATCGATAACATTTCATTATGAGTCTTCAAATAAAAAAGTGAAAGTTATCTGTTTAGTGCCGATTATCGGCGCATCATTGCGTTCTAAAGCTTCCCGAAGGGCTTAAATATTTACGTAGTCAGACCCTCTCTCCGCCGCCACGTTATCGTCTGAGGAGGCGGGAGACGCGTCCCACAAGTAATAGCAGGTAGTCGCGCTCTCTTGCCGTTGTCGGTGGACCTTAAAGCAGGAGAGCTTGGGGATCGCCTCGGGAGGGCAAGAAGGACTGCCTGGCTCCCTCTTTCTCTCTCCCTCTCCTACGGGGGTCGGCGGAAGGAGCCAGAGGGGGGAGCAATAATAGGCGGGGGAAGTGGTGTGTAGAGGATGAGCGTATCGCCCAGTCGTAAGAACGGGGGGCAGGGATCGCAAAAAGAGCGAGAGAGAAAAACAGGACATGTGTCCCTGTGTGTGTGGTAACGTGGTGAAAAAATAAAATTATGAAGGAAATGGAAAAGGGGGTTTGGAGCGCGAGGGGTTGGAGGATGGGAGACGGAGAAGTGAAGGAGACGAGAGAAAAAGAGCGAGGGGGATGGGATATTATATGTGTGTGGGGGGGAGGTGGTGGACTATCGGTGAGGAGAACAAAAAACCACGGGTCCCAGGTCACATATTAGCCTCTGATGGGGGTGATGAACAGGGGAGGGGAAAAAGGGCATCCGGAAGATTTGGAGGAGGGGGGCGTGGCGGAACCGGGGTGAGGTAGGAAGCAAGGGACGTGCGGAGATACATGGAGGATGACCTCTCTCTGCACCCCGGATCCGTGTTTTTACCACTCCCCCCCTGTCCTCCCCTGCTCGTCCCTCGCCTCTATCACTCCTCTAAGCCCCCCCCCCGATCCTCCGATGGAATGGGCCTGGCGGGCGGCGGCATGCGCGTAGCGATGGGGTGTAGGGGCAGAGGATCAGGGAAGAGACGGACGGATACCCCATTCTTCTCAGGATGGCGCTCACCATTATCCCAACACCCCACCTATTCATTCCATCTCAAACCGTCAGCACACTACCACCTTCGCGCCCTCCCCCTCCTCCTCATCCCGCCAAAGATTCTCTCCGAGCCGCTCTCTCATTCCTCTCAGTTTTGCGTTGCCCCTCGAAGGTCCGTTTGTCTCGCACTTTTCTCTCTTATGATTTTAGATAGATTTCTAAAATAAAATAAGGCCCTCTCGTAAGGAGGCACGGTAAACCTTAAATACGCCGCGAGGCATGCCGGCTGGACTCTTGCCTGAGGCGTGGAAATGTGGTCATTTCTCCGATTTTCAGCAGGGTTTTAAAATACAAAATGTTCACCGGTATGGGTTTCGCGATGGACGCCTGTTAATTGAGCAGTTGTCTACCTAATGTGATGAAAAGTATCCTCGTGGGTTGGGTTTTTCATTTTCTTCATGGAAACCAGTGGGTTTGCTGCAACCTAGTTTTCTCTCAATAAAAATACCAAACAAGGTAGTTGTAAATGCAGAATAGAAATCGTACAAAATACTTGTAGTAAAAATATGACATTATTGCAACTTTGGTCTTGTTACACTGCACCGTCATGTAACAAAATTGCTTCACGAACCCCGAAGCATAAGTAAAGCCGCTGCAGTCATGCATGGAAGTAAGTCGTCCTCGAAATATGGTTTCATCGCCGAACGTTTGCCGAAGTAGTAGGTAGCAGAAGAAGGCATAAATATACCTATGGATAAATGGATGATGGTGGATGCGTAAGGGATGGTTTGACTGGAGAAGGTGAGGATGAAGGAAGATGAGCGGGTGGGGTAAGATTAGTAATGTGGAAAAGCAATAGGAAAAAGTTAGGGGTACCTTGTGAGGGAGAAGAAAGAAGGCGGAAAAGGAGGGGAATCTGAGGAAGGGCGAGGTGTGGAGGTAAGAGGAGGGTCCCTCTCCTTCCGTCTAACACCACCATATCCCTACCACCCAACGCCCCTCCCCATCAGACCATCCCCCCCCATTCCGACGAATTGAGATATCCATTCATGTATTCCAACCATTCGAGGAATTCTTGAATCGGCGAAATATTGAATTTGCCGTGGACTGCATACGATGAAAAAAGATTATCCACGGGTGTGGGTTATTTGGAATTCGTGCCGCCACGGCAAACGTTGAATCGAGAATAAGGAGTGAGTCGGAAAGGTTTCGATGGGGTGGGGCGAGAGAAGAGGAGAAGGGTGGACGATGGAGGGATGGGAAGAGGGGATGGGGGATTTGGGGGTGGGCGGAGAAATGGCGGAGGCGAGAAAGGGGTGGGAGCTAGGACAGGCTGGGGGGGAAGATGAAGCGGGGCAGAAGGGTAAGGAGGGAAGTAACGTTTGCAGCGGGGAGTATTTGCGCTCGGATGGATTCGGAGGGGGTAGAGCTGCCGAGGGGATGACGGGGAGGGCAGGAATCCCTCGTGCTTCTGTGTGTGTGACTGGGGCGGGTGGTTCGATGCAGGGGAGTTCGGACGGGACGGGGAAGTCCCCACCTCATCTCAGGTAGGTTTTTTAAAGGGGGCAGAAGGAAAGAAATGAGAGAGGGAGGGAGAGAGGAGGTGGGGAAACGTCGGGAATAAACGTGCGGGGGGACCAAGTCGGTGAATGGAAGAAAGAGGAGGAGGAGATAGTCGGAGAAGGCGTGCGTGTGAGTTTTCGCATGGACGAATGTGTGCGTGCGTCTGAGAAAGGGAGGAGTGTGTTGGGGGGTCGAGGCGAGTCAAGGAGGAGCGTGTGGGAGCTTCTTATGGACGGCAGGTTGTGCACGCAGCGATCGGGACGGGGGAAAGTCGCTCGTCTTTCCCTCTCTCTCCCATGGAGCGAGCGATTACGCTTGTAACTTTCACCCTATCATACTACCTTGAACAAAAAGTTCCCGGAATAACCACCGTGTGGCGCTCCCATCGTTCCGATTTGAGTTCTGTTTTTTTTGTTAAATTGGTACATCTGTTGTTGATATTCCCTTTAAATCTTAGTGTCATAACTTGACATTTGCAAAAGTTACGTAGCCAAGAGTACATCTATCTCTGTGTGTGTTGGCGATTTTTTACAATTGCAGAAATGGATTTAAATTTGCAACAACGAACTTGTATTAAATTTTGCGTAAAAAACGGATTTAGTGGCGCACGGACGTTGGAAATGTTGGAAAAGTGTTTCGGCAACGATTCTCTAAAAAAAAACGGTCGTTTACCAGTGGCACGAGCGGTTCAGAAGTGGTCGTGAGTCAATCGAAGATGATGAACGCAGTGGCAGACCATCGACATCGAAAGTCGGTGAAAAAATTGATAAAGTAAAAGAAATGTTGGTCAATAACCGCAAATTAACCATCAGAGAAATAGCGGAGGACTTGAACATTGCCTATGGATCCGCCCAAGACATTGTGGTTAATGATTTGGGTTTCCGTCGTGTAGCAGCAAAGTTGGTGCCAAAAGACCTCAATTTCATGCAAAAAAGAGACCGTGTTGACGTCGCAAAAGACATTCATCAAAAGGATCATTACTGGAGTCGAGACGTGGGTTTATGAGTACGACACGCAATCCAGACATCAGGCAAGTGAATGGCGTTCACCAAATGAGCCGAGACCAAAAAAACCACGTCGTTTTCAGTCAAAAAAGAAGGCAATGCTGACGGTTTTCATGGATTACAACGGTGTAGTGCATCATGAATTTTTGCCAGAAGGCCAGACAGTAAACAAAGAGTATTATTTGGGCGTTATGAGACGTTTGCGTGAAGCAATTCGCCGAAAGAGACCAGAAATGTGGGCAGAAAACTCGTGGATTTTGCACCATGATAACGCACCGTCGCACAGTGCTATCATTATTCGTAATTTTTTGACGAAAAATGCAACAAATACCATCCAACAGCCACCGAATTCACCTGATTTGGCTCCCTGTGACTTCTTTCTGTTCAATCGAGTTAAAAAACCATTATGGGGAACGCGTTTTAGCAGCCGAGAGGAAGTAATGGAAAAATCGCAGGAAGCACTGATGGACATACCGAAAACCGACCGTAACTTTTGCAAATGTCAAGTTATGACACTAAGATTTAAAGGGAATATCAACAACAGATGTACAAATTTAACAAAAAAACAGAACTCAAATCGGAACGATGGGAGCGCCACACGGTGGTTATTCCGGGAACTTTTTGATCAAGGTAGTATATCCCTGTGCAAACGGCGGATACGCTCATAGCTGGCTCAACGTATATACATATATGTAGGCATGTATTTGATGTCCTCCTTTTCTTTTGGGAGAAATGATACCTTTTTCCCCGCGGTGGGTAAATTGGGAAAGCGAAGATAGAAGGGGATCAGTTATTGGTCGGAAGCGGAAGGGAAATGGGAGGTAGAAAGAGAGAGGTAGAAATTTTGGATGGTGTTCGTTACACGCGTAGCATTTGAATCTCACAGGGAAGAAGACGACCGTGGAACCGTGAAAGAAAATATATTATATTTAAAAAATATACTTTATTATATAAAAATATATTCATATATATCTATGTATCTCCTGCCATCTTATTCCAGAAAAATATTATAATTTCCGTGCGATCGATTCCGTCGAGTGCACGTCGGGAAGGAATTTCCCCATGAAATGCAAACCTCCCTCTCGGATGATGTGGTTTCATATTTATATATTTTTCCCTCTTTTCTCGTCTTCATGTCGGTAGGATGAGGTGATGGCTCTTGATTTCTAAAGGGGGGGGTTAATCCTGGCGTGAGGAGCGCTCTTCTGCTCTGAGCAAAGTCGGGAGAGGCCTTTTCGGCGCGTCCCCCAGGCCACGGTTTGCTTCACGGGTAAATGGGGAAATTGCATCAAAAGCCGTGGGATCCGCTTTTGAACTGACGGCGCATTTCTCGGGAAAAGAATGGACGAGCACAAAATATATATTTTGGATCCGCAACTGCTAAGGTAACTCCGAGTGCAACGACTTTATGCAAACCGATAATTTTCAGAGGTTAAACGTGCTGCGAATTCATGTGACTTAAGAGGTATTCCGCAGAGATGGCGTCTACGACTTCTTGGAGACGTCATAGTTTTAAAAGATCTTTTAACCTTTGGTCGACGAGTGATCATGCAGTCAAGGCTCATAGGATTAGATTGAAGATATTTCGTAGCTTCTAGAACTTTTCAAGGAAATCCAAGCAACCCACTGCAAAAATCTTAGGGCAATATCGCCTGTCACAGTTAAACGAAAATTGTTGGCTTACGGTAAGAGTAATTTCACTATTGAGAAAAATAATTGTAGTATTCAACTATGGTTAACCCTTGTTGAATTTGTTTGCTGTATTTATTGCAAAAGAAATCGTTAGTATTCCTTCCGATTCAAATTCATAACGAGGCAACCGATTCGCCTGCATGTCTCGGCAAGCACATGACGCTTGTTATCTTTGAACGACTTTCAGTTAATTAATTTCATTGGTGCCCCGATATATTACCTAACCTGCAGATAATTTCTACTTTTGTGAGCGACTTTTTAGCATTAATAACTAAATGATAAAGGTCGGTCTAATTAGATTCCGAAGACCAAAATAATTTCTCTTTGTAATAACTTCGTTTCGGTTATTTTTCTTAGAATTAGTTTAGCAGTTTGACATTTCATTGGAAGTCCACGCCAACTAAGCACTTTCAATCGAGAAATAGCTGCTTTTGCTCACTCTAATACAAAAGAGGTCATAAACATCAAAAGAAGATTTATATTTTTTTAAATTCTGAATTTATTGGAGATATATTTTATAACCGCTCATTTGGCGCTGAGCTTTATTTGGAGCTGAGGACAATAATATACTTCATTTATGATATTGCGTTGCATGGGTAACGAAAAAGCCAGTTGTGGTGAACTGAATTTTAAATACGGTGCTAAATTAAATCTACTGAATCCCACTGCTCCTTTCTTTGCACCATCTGTAAAATTACTCTGCGAACCAAGTAGTGAAAATCTGTGAGTCGTTCAAATAAATAATCCCTTTTCTAAATTTAATATCGTATTACTCACCGCGCCTGAAATAATTTTTGATCCAGGGATAAAGCCTTAAAAAATCCCATTTGTGAGTTTATAAGCTTCGGAAATTATTGTTTGAATTGTTTTTTTTCCTACCCCGGCTATTTTTCGCGACAGCGCCACTTTTCTTCGCCGTACGTAGGCAGAGCTCGGCCATGGAATGTACGGAGCTGCAGAAACTCCGCTAACATCTCAGTCGATGCCTACTTCGCCATGCGGTCGGAAACGACTTTTTCTTTAATGCCTCCGAGGTAAAAACGGCTCCCGCGGACGTGGCCTCTTAGCCTTATCGGAATAAAAAGTCCAAAGAGTACAGTATTTTAGATGGAACTGTTTTTCCTTCTTTCGAATGTGTAGGATTTCTTTGACTCATACGTTTCCCATAATCTTGAGCACCCGGTTTCTTTCCTTTGGTCGACTTGGGCATATCCGGATTCTCGGTTCTATGCATGCAACTGAAATTTCTCGTCATACTTTTTCTTAAAAACCTTCAGAGAAGTGTAGAGTAAAAATTGGAAAATATCTACCCGCACTCGCTATTAAATGTAATTATTCAGTGTTTTAATATAATGTTGATTTTGGAGTGTTACTCTTCGTATTGCTACACCTATATATTAATTTTTCGTTCTTTGAGGTGTTTTAGCATTTCAGTGAACGATAATGGATATTACGTAATTTATGGTAGTTGTACGGTATCCTGCGACTTGTGAAATTTTCTCAAGAGTAATCTATTGGTGATAAACAGCATTTACTAACAATACAAGGGTAATATTTTATTTTATTTGTAGCAAACCCTAGTTTATGTTTACTATTTATGATTTTGCAAAAATCTTCACTGAACAAAATCAACATTAACTCAAATAACTGATGAACCAGTTAATTAATCGATACTTATAATTTGATACTGTGTGGTATAATATTATTTTCGTGTGAAAAAGTAATTGGTATTTCTGAAAATCAGGTGAAATAGTGAAACTCGAAAATACGAATATATGCAAAAAAGTGTCTCCTTTAAAAAATGCCATTGCTGATATGAAACTGATAGTAGTTCCAAATTTACCAAATTATTCACTATCTTATTTTTATATACTCAACTGAGCTTACAATTCATTTACAAGATCTTCACATGGCTTTATATGTCTATAATGACCCATTATTTTACCCAAGTGAGCTGAAATGCTTAAGAAATTAACTTAGACTATGACGGAATGACTACAAAAAATATAGGGTGCTGAATTATTTCCTATTTTTCTTTTGTATAACACATTAATTGATAAGTATACACCATTAATGCCAACTGGAGCTTCTGTATATAGTCCTTATTATGCAAGAAGAAGATTCAAATAAAAATAGGCTTTTTTAACACAAATCACAAAGTTTCATCGTGAAAATACCAGCTTATCTTTACATAAATACTTATTCTTAATTTTCTTCAATTTTGTGGGATGCGAGTTATTTCAAAGGAAAATGTGTTATTCTTCATGAATGAGGAAAATAAAGAGAATAAAGGATGGGAAGAAAGAAAATTTTGAACAGCATTTAGGTTTCTGAAGGCCAAAAAGATGCACCATGTACGTGTACGAACATATCTTCTAATCACCACTTCTACGTGAATTGAAATTTTGACAATATAAGTAGTATTATTATCGTTTGAAATTTCTGCGAGATCGATTAGCAAGATTACTTCCCCATTAGAAAACTAATTTTACTACTCCTCGAAGAACGATTGTGTTTTTCCATGTGCGTTATGTAATGTGATATAATCCATTACTCTGAAGAGGACTTTATCTTGATATGTGATGAGTAACGTAGATTTTTGGCTTGTGTGAATTCAAATATTATCGTCCACTCTCACATCTCAAATCAATCGTCAAATCTCATAATCTCAAAATCCTGAGACCTATGGAATATATGACGGATCATCAAACTTATTTTATATTATAGACAGAAATAATCTCAGTGAAATAACTCAAAAAAGTTATTCCACTATACATGTGTCAAAGTCTCAAAAATACGGGATTTATACTATGATAACAGGAAAAGATTGTTGTGATATTGAGGAGTAGTCCTTGAGTGCGATAGGAAGATTGTGAAAATCTGCATATTGTTTGAGACTGTAAATTAATTCTCCATGCCTCTCAAATACTCTGCAATTATTTCCGTTCACGAAGTTTAATTTGTAGTGTGATGGTCACCTTATAACTCTCAGTAAAGACAATGAATTGTTCCTATACATACTGATATTTTATTGCTAATTTCTAACACATTAACGGCAGCAGGAGTATTATCATCGAATCTTAATGTTGTGAAGTGCTACATAAAATATTGATCTTGCAAGAAAGTCTTTAATATCTTTTGGCGAACAATATACATAAAAATGCTGTTGAAATTCATAATATGTATTCCAGAATTAAGGAGCTTGTGGAACTGCTCATTAAACGTGCTTAAATTTTAGGCAAGCAAAAATATAGCATTTCCATTAAAGATTGCGATAGTTTTTAAACTCTGAAATACCACAAAAATACATATTTTCTTATTTAAAGACAAAAATATATCGCGAAGAGATGTTTTACTCTGGATTTCTAAAATAATGATTGCAAAATTTAAGCTCTAATTGAACGTTTTATTTTGAAAATACATTTATTAAGCCATTAAAGTTTATTATGAAACTACAATCATAACAAAGCTATTTGTTCCTCATTGTGACGTCCTGAAAAATTTCTGTATCTCTGCCTGCTGATTGTAATTATTTGTTTAGGTGGCATTGGAATGAATCCGAAATTCTTCAGTCAAGAGGTGATTTACCTTTTTTTATTCGTTTCTCATGGAAGCGTTTGCTGTTAACATTCCAGGCAGAGGAGATAGAAAACTTGTAGCATTAAACTATAGGAAAACTATTTTCAAAAGTTTTTCGTTCGGCCACCGGAAGAAAAACTTCCAATAAATCTTTTTGTAGACCCTGAATCGTGCAAAACAAAATTTATTTTCGGCCCGTGAGGATGGGATCTCAAAATGAAAAAATAAGGCATAAATCCAAGGAATTTTTCAGGGGACTTCTGGCTCTTAATATTAAATTTTATAAATATTTCGAGAGATACTTCCTTTTTATTCCATAATTTTCATTATTGTTTCCTGGCTTAAATGAAATTAAAATATTTGTTTTTGTTTTTTGATTCTCAATATTCGTGTATTCCTGCATTCAACTATTTTTTTTTAAATTATTCTTTAAAATTGCTCTGTGTCATACCAAAAATCAGATATCGACTGCGGTAGTAATAACAGCTCCTTTCTAGACTTTCAACTTATGTCTCGCTCTTAAACTCAGGAAATATATATGAGAAAATTTAAGAAACTTTGTTGTGAATTCCAATTGGCATAGAAAGTCTCCCTTTCACTTCCACGAGGAAAAGGTCATGCTACTGCGTCAGTTTATTTACCTCTCGCCCTACTCCTTCCATAACTTTCAACATTGGTTACAATGAGGATTTAGACAATGACCTCACCAACAGATGAGATCATTTTGAGCGAGCCAACGTGTTGCAGGATGTTATATGGTGGCATGAGTATTGTGTATTGAAGCGCTAACTCAACTGACGGAAAATCCATTACACGTTCGAGTAAAAGTAGGTGAGGAGTAAGTAAAAGTAGGAATAAGAGGTGTACGCGTACTACCTCAGTTGCTAAGCATATTTCTTGCACTATGTTTAACTAAAGAATCATGAAGCTTAAACGTCCTTTAATTTCTTTGAAGAATATTTTGAAAAGATTTACAACCGCATCATATTAATCTGAGTGCAAGTCAACCTTTTTCCAGCAAAAACGCTAGAGATTAGGGAGAGAGGATCAGGTAGGTATTGGACAAACAATGCATATGCTCACCATTAAAACCATTAAAAATTAAGGTGGATTTCAAAACCTCTGACCTAGAGTAGTACCAGGTGCGGTATTCACAAGGTCAAACCCTCTTGCCTCGGGTTATACATGCGTTTGAAAAATGTGATGGCCTTCAACTTCGTAGTAGTGTTACCCGTAGCTCTCAAAACAGTTTTGCAGGAGTGTTCTCCGCTTTATTATCTAGGCCCACGCCTCGGTTCCAGTCGGAGTGAATCAGGCAGGAATAAAACTAACAGGAAAATCATGTCAGAGGCGGATCATACCTCGTGCCCAGATTTCCCGATGATTCGACGTTTACGAGCGACTCTCGTCCGGGGCGTATCCGAAAAGGGACGGGGGCGGCCGGGGCGTAAAAGGAGAGAAACAGCCCTTCGAGTGCTCCCGGAGCACAATTTACGCGCCGACCTTCCCCGGAATCCATTTCGCCCCAGCTCAGGGCCCAAGATTTAGGCACAGCCCGCACTCACTCCCTTCCCGACAACGACGACGACCCCTCTTACCTTCTCCGACTTACCCCCGCGCCCACGCCGCATATCTCACCGCCAACCCACGGCCGGAACCTCTTTACTCTTCGCCTTCCCTTCGAACTCCCCTAAACCTCGCCCCTTCTCTTCCAATCCCACCCTCCTCGCCGACAACACCTACCCCCCTTCCCGTCTCCATCCGCCGTGCACACCTTTCCTCATCCGTAACGCCATCCCCCCTCCGCACCCTCCTCTCCGCCTCGAGGTGGATTTCTTGCTCCTGTTTTGCTCTTCCCTCCTTCCCCCCACCAATGCTCCCTCCATCCTATTTCCTCCGCATCGACACGTAAGCTCCTCTGCAAGAACCAACCCACCCGCCCGACGGCGGCGTGCGAAAGGCGCGCAAACACGAGTGACGTTGACTGCCGGGACGCAAGTGGGCGCCGTGCACCCGGGCCCCTCCCACAACCCTTGGGCCACCCTTGAGGACCTCCCTCCGACCGAGCGAAGAAATTTAATAATAAATGAACGTGACAGGGGTCCATACTTTCAATTTGGCCCCGAGTCAATGAAAGGATATTACGCCGCTGTCAGGCAACATTGGAAAGGGGGTGGTGAGTTAGAAAGGGTATAAATGGATGGGATATGAGTGAGTAAATGAGGGTATCGCTAAATAAGGCTATATTTACTTGAACTCGGGGTTTGAAAGCCGAGTGAATGAGGCATTCAGCCGCCAGCTGGAGGGTCCCGGGTTCAAATCTGGGTGATACTGCTGGGCATCAAAAGCGAAAACCCATACGGTGGCGACCGGCGTTCGTCCCAGAACGGAACGGGAAACCAATGGCTACCAAGGGAAGCAACTACTTCCCCTTCCATGAATGTGCTAATTTTACATATCTTAGGGCTTAGCAGGATAACACTTTATCTTATCTTGGCCTAACCAAAACTATACGCCAAAATTGGAAATAATTACCTTGGCGATTGGTTAAACTGGTTGAGTTTCTCATCGATTCAAATTTTATATTAGGCCAGAAGTTAACTTTCTTTAAAAGGAGAGTATGGAAGACGTGAACTTGTAACAATTGCTGAACTTCTTGCCAAATGATACTCAGTTATATTCCACAGCGTATTCAATAAACCGAACATGATTTCGATATGTTGTATCAAGTTCGAGGTATTGATTTGAATTTGGTTCTTTTAGCATGCACCTTAGATTTTCTGATACAAATATTTCACGGAATGAAAGTATTATGAACGCTTTGGTTTGTAAACGTAAGTCTCTAATTTTCGTGGTAAGTAAATAAATGTAAAAATTAAAATAAATTGACCTTCTCCTATATTCTTCCCTTAATTAAATCCATGGTCTTGATTTTATAACTTTTCTGCTCATTCATTCCAAGAGGAAAGTATTTTTATTTTATTTTTGTTATATTTTCACGTGAACTGTTTTCCGTATGAACAGTTTTGTTATTTATGTTCAGACTTTGCAATGCACTCCATTGTACTCATTAGCATCAAATCGAAAACTGGCCCATGGACATGAAGCCCTGATTAATGAGGAACAAGGCAGTCCTTCCTATTGCACCATAATATAGTTTAATATGGGGTACGACCGAAAAATGCGATCATTAGTATATTTAAAAATACCAAGCGACGTGATAGAATGGATTTTAAGAAAGGGAGGTGAGACGGATAAAAACCAGCTGCCGATGATTTCTCCAGCTTTAAGAGAGTCCGCAATGAAATGTCGGACGAAGTACTGCGTTGAAGTAAACGGAACTTAAATAAGGATTACGTCATTCACTAAAAAACCCGCCACCGTCAAGAACTAAACCTAAGCTGTGGGAAGTAATCCTCTTGACAGATTTTATTTATGTGGTGACTACTGTACCGGTTTCCCAGATTTCCCAGGTTTCGAAGAGAGGGCTTAGCTTAGAATACTGACGGCCAAAGATTTTTTAGTCGCATTCCGATCACTATTTGCTACTCTACTTCAAGGACAATGTGTACAACTTTTCAGGAAAGGCGACAAATATTGTGCCTGATGGTGCTTTCATGCCGGCGCTATGTTTCTCTCCTCTCTGCTCTACTTCATAACCTGAACTTACTTAACTATTTGTACAGACGAGCAATTCCCAAAGTTACGGTCGCCTCCACTAAAATGTATCAAGTGCCACCATATGCTTAGCTTATGATACTGAAGTACTTTCTCTACAGATGGTCTATTTTATTACATCATCACATGTTGAACTAATGGAGTTGCCTTTACTATAACGTTCAAGGTATCACGCGAGAGATCGAGAAAAACTCAGCGTACAACGCGGCCGTAGCAGCGACTTGACCCTCCGAATGCGGAATCGTCTTCCTCCACTGGCGGACCTTTAAACTTCCCCTCGTGGGATATATATCCACGTAGATGCATTTGATAAAAGGTAGAGGAGTAGGGAGGGGAATGTATACCCCAAGTCTCCCCCGGAAGGTGTTCTCTCTTGTTTGTGAATCAAAGGCGCAATTGTATGTGTTTTTGTGTGCGTATGAGAGAGATAGAGCGAGACTCCGTTTGAATCACTGTGTATGAAAGCGAGACACGCATGCGCAAAGAGCCGTCTCCCGTTCCTTAATGTAAGGGTTGGCACAGCAACAAAGCGTTTCCCCAGAGGAGTAGAAGCTACGCGCCTTCAAGGATCAAAAGGCGCACCTGTTGAGGTGTGGGAGAGTCGGGGGTGGAGGAGAGGGGATGGGATGGGGTCTTGGAGATTTAGGGGGGACGACTGTGGGAGAGAGAGAAGGGATTAAGCCGGGGGAGGGGAGAAAGGAGACATAGTAGGGGGTGAAGGAGACGGAGAGGGTTTGGAAAGGCGTTGGATGTGAAGATGCCCTTTTCCCTGCGCACTCGAGTGCGAGGAAGTCGTCCGGACAGGTTAACGCGCCGCAGAACCTAGACGGGCGCGTGCAATGCGTGTTTACAGAATAAAAATTTGTCCACTAGTACACACTTGACCGTCTGGTCAGCATAGAACTGCGTAGAAAAGTGCGATCGGCGTATAATGCAAACTCCGTAATATGGTGGAGTATTACCATTTCTGCCGCGAAAAATCTTTTAACGGAGGCACCATCTCTATTTTACGTACGACTCGGCTCATAAATAGGTATAACGAAAGCCCATGAATAAAATTCTTTTGTCATTGTGTCGGTGATTCGATCCCGTGTAAATGTTATGCGATAAAGCAAAAACAGATTTAATGTTTAAAAACGTGAATATTGAGATAAAAATCGATCAAAATAAAGAAAAGGAACGTGTCAAAACTGCATATTTTCTCTATTGTAATTGCAAAATGCTCGCCTAGTGAGAATCCACAAATACTTGGCTAGAACTTTGTTATTTTGCATAAGCGAGTGTATTACGAGTCACTTTTTGAAAATTATTGATACCACACGAAATATACTTAAATAAAACTCACTCTTCACTTCACGCAAAATAAACAGATCGTAAATTTAGCGTATTACTCGTATTTCTTATTCAAGTTTATGAGTTCAGTTGGACGACTCTTTTATGCCTTAATACAATGAAGTCACAACGTCAGTAGAGGAAGAGTAATGGAGGAGGGGTAGAAATAGGAGCTAAGAGTTAATGCAGGAGAGGGTAATTAATTAGTGGGTTACACCATGAGAATAAGAATAAAGTAGTATAGAAAATAGAGAACTGAATCTTCTTGAAGGGAGAGAGACATAGCTCCAACTGAAGAACAAAGGTACGTTTTCGGATGGGTGAATAATCTGGAGGGCATTTGAATTTGGAGTGAATCTCTATGAAAATTATTTTACGTTGGATACTTTAAGCAGGCCTTTTTACTTTTTAAAATTGTTCATAATAACACACTCCTCTATGAATAAACTAATTCATTCACAAAATTCATATTCAGAGAAAAATTAATTTTGGCAAACCCTACTGAAACTTTAGTCCGTTTGATTTTAGGTAAGTTTTTTAAATGTTTCGCTCTCACAGAAACCACTTATTCATTGTATTTTTCAAAATACAATTTTTTCCAGTTTTTGAAACCTTTGATACCAATATTTTAACATGAGGGTGCCCTTTCAGTTAACAAAATCTTATTAATATTTCATTTTTCAATATTAATGCAGATTCAAATACTGCTCTTTACTGGAACTGTATCTTTTAGCAAATGTTAATATTGTATGCATACATATTTTATACATATATTTATATTCTGACGTATATTTTCCACAGCTTTTGCTGCAATAATTTTCGCCCCCAGCGTCAACACCCACTTTGCATTCAACTTGTTGATGCATGGGTAGCAGTGCTTCAGATTACATGAAAAATCGAGTACCGCCAAACAATATACGATTCCCTGCTATCGTTCAATTAAATGCTCAATCTCCTTCCCATGTTGCTTGCCGGATTAGTCTCGTGAATATTGCATTCGTAAGCTAATTTAAGTGCCGTGGATTTGAATTGCGCCTTGGGGATGAATGCTGTGCTCCTGTAGGTATTAGCATTTAAGTTAATAGGTGTTAACAGTTTTAAGTGAACAGTGAACTCTGCCATAAAATCACTTTATATCTAACTACTACTTTCCGTTTAGCGTTTAGTAACTGTGTTTGAGAACACGGTTTTCTCGTATCTTGTTAATTTTAAACTGCATGTTCCGACGCGTAGCTTAGCATTTCGTCCATGTTAATGCTTCCTCGATTTGCATTTAATTACCCTTTTTTGTTAAAATTTGTCGTTCTTACCAAAAAAGACTCTGGAAATCTACTCCTTGGTAAAGTATTTCCATTCACTATTATTATTAGTGGCTAACTCTTAACCTTGGAGGCTAATTATTAGAGTTTTATTAACGAAAACTCAAAATTGTAACTACAGTATCGGCGCTTAAACAGAATTTCATTACTTGCATTTAGTCTTATTATATTAGCGAAAAATATTATACAATTTCCCAAGCTTCCTAGCTTTATAATACTACTAAATGTGTGGATTCAAACCACAGTCATAATAAACGTATGACGGATATTCCTTGGGTAAACTTGACTGATTTTAAGTTGAGGTAATAAATAAAATGCGGACAAAGTTCAAGTTCTCGCTTTTGTGGGCATTCTCGAAAGATCCAAATGATGGGAAAACCCAAACTACAGTGGAATAAACAAAATTATGGGTCAACTAACGTACCGCACATTGGTTCAGCTATGACAGTTGCTTATTTGGTCAGGGATGAATGCTGTTTTCCGTCTTTCCTTTCGAGTCCAAACTTTTTCATTGCTCATGCCGAGTTTACAGATTAGAACAGCCTCCCTTGTTCCGGAAAAGCTCTTTCGTTGGTCCCTTGGTTCATCTCAAGAGCCTTCCACAGTTAAGTTTCCTAGGAATAGAACTGGTTGTCCTATCGGGTAATCAAATCTATTATTATGCGTACAGGTCCCCAGTGGCAGCGATACGACCGTTTTGGTTACCCGGTTGTGATAATAATGTGATGGCTAGATAAGCGCATACATTTCTAGCAAAATTGACGCCTCAAGATATATACTCATCTGACGATAATGGGTTAAAACATTGTGAAATATGTTAAATCTGGTGAAATCGGAATAATGAACGAACCTAAAACGTCTGTATCGCCACTGCTCGTGAAAGGGTATATTGGATTGCGAGACCTCTCTCGGCGTGCATATATTGTGGAAAGTTCTCCCTCTCCCTCCCTCCCAATCACTATTTCTTCCCAATGATCCCCTTCATATCTCTCCCGCTAAACCGCAAGACGGCACCGGTCGTTACTTCTCCGTGAGAGACGCTCGAGAGCGGAACACCACCGCAGGAGTGGCGGCGCGAAAATGTTTCACCCGTCACCCCTTTTAATCAAACAAACCCCTGGAATGGAGAGGAGGAGAACTGGTGGGTGAATGGGATAGGGGACGAAGGGACGCGATGTGTGTGTGTATCTAGTAATTTTCTCCTCTGGGGCCATTGGGAGAGAAAGAAGGAAGCGGACCAGTGGAACTGAAGGGGAAGGAGGTGCGGGGGGAAAGAGGAGACGATGGATATTGATGGCCGGGGCGAGGAGGTCGACGGTGAACACGAGGGCATGACTACTGGGGGAGTGGTGTGTCGGAGGGCGAGGAGACAAAGGGGGGCCATTTCGTTCTAAGCCACTTTCACGGTCGCGGGGAATGGACGACTGGGTTCCGGGAAGATTAGGCACCGCCGGGGTAGCGTGGAGCCAGCACACACCATCAGGAAGAGGGAGGGGATACGCGTCGGATGGACTGACTAGGGTGGTGGGAGACAGAGGATGGGGACTAGAGAGAGCTCGAAACGAAAGACAAAAGGGTGATGTGATAGAGGGAGGGGATAGCGAGGGGGAGAGGGAGTTGGTTGGGTCGTAGGGGAGAAAGAGCGAGAGAGAGAGAGACAACTTCCTCGTTTCGTGTTTTTGGGGTAAGGGGTTGTGGAGGAGGGAGGAAATGAGTGAGGTTGGACCCAAGTACTTCCTTCCTCCCCTCCCGTTGTCTATCCCTACACCTTACACACCCCCAGCCCCCACTTTTGCACTCCAATTTTTTTTTCTCTCTCGCTCTTTTTCAAATCCTACCACGCCACCACTCTTAATTCGGATGGCAGAATGTAGGGCGCACCAGTGGTTTGGAGGCGTCCCCTCTCGTGCGGATCCGATTTGAGATCAGGCATGCGAATAAACGCGTCCGTCTCCGTTGAATTTTATGCCCCGCAGGAGAAGGCCCAATATCCCATTCCCAACCCTCTTTCCACTCCCTCTCCCTCGCTCCCCCTCCCCCGCAACCTTCCTCCTCGCTTCTTTCCCCGAGGCGGCATGCCTCCTCTTTTCCTGGCGGCTATCTCCGGGTCCAACATTCAGATCACGAACGCGCTTTCGTGGCACAGACGGTAATTATTTTGTGTCTTTCCCAAGTTTTTTCACGGTTTGCAGGAGCAAAAGCCGAAGAGAAACTTTTTCCGCGCTTCAGTGGAGCTGGTGGAAATGGAGTATTGTATTTGACGTCTACAATAACAATGAAATTTCTGGTGATTATAGTAAAATATGCTGTCTTAACAGAGTGGTTAATAGAATAACCGTTATTTTAATCCGTTTCTGAAGAAACGTGCTTTATAAACGATGGCGCACGTTCCCACATTTATCTTAATTTGCGGCTGAAATTTGAGTTTCTCTTTCGCCATCCCAAATGGAATTCGTGGTTTTGATCCAATCTGCCTCAAATGATGGTGGAATCAATTATCTTTAATTAGGAGTGTAATCCGCCTAAGCCGGGAGCAACATAGTTCTATTAACGAAAATATATTCACGTTAAACGTTAGCTCCAAATTCCTAATGATATTATAAACTCATGGTCGACAAAACAATTATGAAACATCTTCAGTGTGTTGATTTTTTTAACTAATGAGCCATCATTTTAAATTGACTGTCATCGTAATTCATACTTACAGGAGTTGACATATAGTATTTGCTGATTTAGATTGCATTTTGTTATACTTTATGGCGAAATGTCATCATTTGAGCTGACACATTATAAATTACTTGATAGTGATTACAGGAAGTTTTGAAAACATATTATGCGATTCGTTTATGTTGTACAAACTCTCAAATTTATAAAAACATTTTTTCAAGATAGCACATGGTAGATAATCCATTTTGAAAGTACAATCGGAGTTCCTATATATCTGCTCTCGCGAAGAAACAAACGCATCTTTGCTTTGCGTGGTTGTATCAAATATGGGTTTTCCAGTTCTTAAATGTGACTTCCGTTTTCTCATTACTCAAGGAAATATTATTCTTCGGTTTCTAATTCAGTTATTTTGCCTTGATAATTTACAGTGTATGCAGCTGTATATGCGCATTATTTTATATGTACCATTTTTAATACGATTGTTATAATTGGTCCAAATGTCTCACTTATTCTTTTTGCTATATCTATATCATCCTCGGGAAGTTGAGGAGTCAATGTATGAGTCTATGGTGGAACGTTTCTGGATATCAGTGGTTTGGGTACAACTGCAGAAAATTATTACTCTATCTTATGAATTTCTTGCAAATATTAAAGGAAGACTTACCGTGCCTAATATTATTATCCTGTGATTTTGTAAATTGTAGAAGGAAAGGACCAGTATAAAGTTAAATGAATCTATAGGGATGCTAGTTAATTTTTGCGTTTTTTGGTGTATGTATTTATATGGGTGTATACTGTAGAATTTTGATAATTACTTCGACGCCTGAACGGAATTTCGGTGTCCTGTGCATTTCACGCATTTTATTCTACTCCTTTTAATTTGTGATCGACGAATTTCGAATTCTAGTTTTAGCAACGTGCTTGTAATTTTTATTTATTTCCTTATAGTTAGCTTATGAAACGTACCAAATATCCCACAAAAAATTACCATTAGAATTGAAGAACATTATGAGTATATTACCTTTACGTCTACAGAAGTGTTTCAAAAACTTGCAGTGCATTTCAGTCCTTAACTAATGTGAAAGAGCTCTTCTTCGTGACCTTTTCATTGCGATTATCTAACATATTTCATGATACAAAGCTTTAAACGGCGTGGTTGCAACTTTTTTGTGATTGATTTGACGTGAAACTTTAGAGGTGAAAGTGACCCCCAAGAACTTACGGAGTTGTGAATTGCCATGGCTTTGTATGATGAAGCATTAATCATCCATATTCTGACTCCCTCAGATTTAGTTCTCATTTTTGTGTGGCATACATAAAAAAAGTGTATTAAGTCCTATAGGTTGGTACAAGGAATATTTCTCATTCGTCTGAATACTTTTTAGCCCTTTTACAGCTTGAGTTAGCCAATCTTACAGCAATTTATATTTACTTTCTTCAATTTACTCCATACTTAATTACTAGACTATGATACCTACGCCCTTTGTAAGCTTGTCATTCTTGGCTTACCTTCTTTTTAATGGTTGTGTTTGTTATTCAATAGGCTAGTTTATTTTATTCGCTATATTATCATTTAGATGGTACGTCATTATAACGAAGTTCAATTTTTTGTATTGACTCTGCAAACGTCGGTTTCATGTCGCTCAAATAAAGAGCCCGTTGTAGAAGCAGAATATATAACAAGCAAAAAAATCTATGCTCAACATTTTTACAGGGAACAAAATATGTGCACTCATAAAAGCTAATTATCGTAGTACATGGCTGAATTAAAATACATGCGAACTATTGACGCTTGGATCCCTGTGTATAGATAATACGCATTGCTTTTCTGCACTGCGGGTGGACGAGTCGAGCTAATAAGGGTATATCGTATGGTGAGTTTAAATGGTGTCTGATCTTTAGTCACCGGAAGTGTTTATGGGTGAATACATTGCATTAAATTTGAGAAATACTTGATATATAATCCTGCTATACAAAGATAATGAAATTAAATGATTCATGTAATTGGGATTGTGCAGAATGCTTATGAAACTGCAGATTAATTATTTCCTAAACAAAAATTGAAATTTTTCGTGATAAACACAAATATTTTGTAACCCTACGGAAACCTAGTCTGGTTTTATCCGAAATAATCTATATGAGGATCACATTATATTGGTTAACCGTAAGTAATATTTTTAATAATATTAATAATACTAAATTTTTTTGTTATAAGAATTTTTTTACACTGTTTCCAGTTACCGAATCATTTGAATTTTAAACCTAAAGGACCTAAAATTGTTTGTGGTAAACATTGTCTCCATATTTATGGATTTTAGATATTTGTGATGATTGATATTAATATGAGTAAATTTTAACGGTAAAATATTACCTCCATCGACATTTTTTGTAATATTCTTTCCGAGCTAATGTTATTCCTGCAATCGAATTTGCAGTTAAATAAAATGATTCTACCCTATAAATGCTTATATCGTGGTATCACACTGGGTAGTATGTTAAACTGACCTAATAGTCCTCATTTAAACTTGGTTGTGACTCTAATGACTCATTACTTAACACCATATGCGTTTTTTCGGATTCTTGAAGTTTAAAGAAGAGTTTAAAGATGTTTATATTCCTTCACCTATGATGGCATTTTACCCAGCATCGGCCTTTTTTCGAGGTTAACTTCACCGTTGTGCATCAAAATCGACTTCAGGGTTGAGTAATTTGTTTGATTCCAAAATTAGAATTCTATACTTCGAGTAAAGAGTTTTTCTTTCGCTCATTTGAAAATTTAGAAATAATAGCAGCTTAAGGACAACTTAATAATGTGAAAATATTATTTTTGCCGCAAGTACATAGCTATTTATACATATAATTCCCTCTTTTATACAGCACTGTACTCTACGCTCTGATTTATACTGTGGGAATTCAAGATGCTCGTTTTTCTGCGACGGGCACATCCGTTTCGAGAACTGACGGCTTGATTTTCTTCTTCCCGGAAATCACCGGGGAGTGCTGAAGGGTATAAGACACAACCTGGCTGGGGATTCGAAACCAACAAGTCGCGGGTTCGGGGTACCGAGAACGGCACTGGGGAGGGTGGAGGAGAGTGAATGCTAGGCGTATCTTTGATTCTTAGCGGGTGCTAGAAAGAAAAAGAGGGTATAATGGGGTGGCTGCAGCAGCCGTATCACTGAATTCGACTGCGAATGGCTAATGGTTTCGACCACATTCTGCTCCTCCACTTCCTTGGGAAGGGAAAACTAGGAGGCGTAGCGCGCATACTTATGTACGCGCCCGTGTATGCGAAGTGAGAGAGGGTGGTTCTGGGATGGAGAGGTGGCGCGTACTCGGTTAGCAGGAGGGGGATGGATGTGGGGATGTTTAGTTTCTCCCGTAAGAGTTAAAACTTATGCGGAAGAGAGGACGGATCGTTGATGGGGACAAGGCGGGAAAGGTGAGAGAGGAAGTAATGGGTGCGGAGAAAATTAATGAGAATTAGATAGATGGGGGAAGGTTGTAAGCTCATGGGCAACGGAGGGGAAAGGAAGGACACTCGGGAGCAAAGATACTGCTTTGAATTAACCCACCCAATATGCCCGCCACCCAGCGGTTACACAATATTCCCTAGCGTGAGATTTTCGCGGACGGAGACCGAAGAAGGAAAAATGTATCGAAGTGCGACGAGACGACTTTTAAGTTTCCTGCTTGCGGATTTTTATGATTTATTTTGAATCTTTCGCGGGGACGGAAGGGAAAATATTTGGTGGGGATGGAAAAAGAGGACATGTGGAAGGGAGCGTTTGGAGGTTTCCCGCAATCAAAGCCGAAGGGAAATAATGGGGGAAAGCGGGAGTCGGTTCGGGAAGGGGTAAGTAAGATAGTAAAACGGGGGTCGGAGGAAATAAGGTGGGGCCGAGTAAATAGATCGCGCAGTATAGTGAGCCCCGCCTTCCTCGCTTTACCAGCCGCCAACCCATGCACCTTTCTCCCCTTCCCCTTTCCCCCAGTGGACGTGAAAGGCAGACCGTGCCTCTATTTGTATCTCAGAGTGTACGGCGCAGCTAATTATTCCGCCTTGAAAGAGGCCCCAATTAAGTGGAACCACCTGCCGCCTTGGATCCCTCCATCTCAGTCTTTCACCTCCCCCCTATATCTCTCTCTCTTCCTTTCTCTCTACCTTGGCACTGGCTGGGCCTCCGCCCCCATCGCCCACAAGATCTCTTCAACTCCCCGACTCCCCACTCTCAGTCGACTCACACTCCTTTCTCAGCCACCCCTCCCTCAACACCTGCTACCGCAGTAGTTTGAGTTTCACCCCTCGCTCGCTACCCTGCACCCCTTTCCCTCCCCCTCCGCTCCTCACCTTCCACCCCCGGTAAACTTCCGGAGTCGTAAGATCCGAAGATATGTTTACGATTTATAAACATTCCCTCCACCCCTCCGTGAAATCCCTCCCTTGAGCTCCAGAGAAATGCCGATTCTCTCTCTCCCCGAATCAAACCTTCCCCGCAAGGCAGTCTCGATTATGATACCCTTTTCGCTCTCTTTCTCTTCCCCTCCCTCCCCCTTTTTCTCACCCAACACCTCACTCTCACCATTTTGTTCACCCAGAATGTTCCAGTCACGGGTGCGACCCCTGTAAAATGTTTTATGAAAGCTGCGTTAAATATTTATGTGCAATTAATCGCGGGCCACTTACAATTTCTTCTACCTCGGCACCACCCGATCTTGAGTGGGATGGGGACCAATAAACGATATCAATCCAGAAGATAAATCAAAATGCGGTCGTTGGTTTTTGGGGATAGTCTTCTTACGGGGTGCGGAGATTGTGAGAGAGCATCTAAATAAGTCAGAAAAATATACCCGTTCGTCTTCTGTACTTTTTTGTTCATTCTCACCTTTCACGTTAAATGGGGTCCATTTGTCAACTAAGATTTCTGAGGAGTCCCTTAATATTTAAGTATGCATTTGGCAAATTAAATGTCATGCAATATGTGGAAAATAACTTTCAGTCCAACAGAGCTGGTGGAAAGCTGTCTTTCCGGTTGAATTTGGAGAAAATGGCAATAGGCGAAAAAAATAAATCTAAGGAGTAAATAAGCAAATATATAAGCAATAATATAGCAAATATTGCAAAGAAGATTAGAAAAGATTTTAGTGTCTCTAACACCATGTTGAAGTTCAAAAGTGGATAGGCAATATGGATTCCTGGGAATATATATAATTAGATGAGTAGCTTGACTATAATAAATATATTGTATATTTGTCATTTCATGCTATAAAATTTTAGTTTTCAGATTTTAATTAGGTCTTGATGCTCTAATCGTACAAACAAGTATTTTACATGTGGTTTCTCGGAGCTAGGAGTATAAAAAGGGAAATAGTGTACTAAATGCTCTAGGCAAAAATTTTCAATTGCAATAGCAAGTACAAGAAAGATTACACGAATCAAAAAAAAATAGAAATTATTATATTTTAATTGTAGTCAAATATTTTTCAAGTAAATTTTGATCACGATAAAAATATTTTATTTAGTACAAAAATAATATAATATTATCAGTCATCATATTTCATCATTATTGGGGAGGCTGGTGCTCATTAGCTAATTCGATGGTCACGAGAATGAATCAATCTTTGGGCAATGGGCAATCTTTTCAACTGGTGCTCAGTGTAAAATATTATTTATCTCGTTGAAGAATTTTCAATTCTAATTATACTTCTACTAACATATCTATTATTTTCTATATGGTCTAGTCGTGAATTTTAGGCCACATTAAATCAGCTTCCAAAATAATATTTTATTAGTATTCCTCGCTCTTCTTCTGTCTAAACATTGGGGGTTGTTTGTAATTCGAATTTCTTATCAAGAAAAAATGGTCAATGAGTTCAAGGAATTGGTGGTAACTTCAACAGCATGTTTCATGGAATGCCGTTTAGAATAATGCAGTCAGATATTAAGGTTAGGAATTTGGGTCCTCATGTTTCTAACTTTTTACTACAGTTAAATTTAGTATCTCATCAACAAAAACCCATACTACTGCACAGTGCTGCCCCGAGTTTGTACGACTAGGCTCGCGGGCTCTGTTCTTGCCGGTTCTTTCGCGGCATCCACATCACTTTCTCTCCCGGCCTCTGCCACTACTTCCCCACCCTCTCGTTCCCACCTCACGTCGAGTTTGTTCATCTTGCGTCACTCGGCAAGTGTTTCACTTCCCAGCCGCCGCGTTTCCTTTCCCAACCGCACGTAGCCATCATCCCTCCGACCCACACCTCCTCCTTCACTCGCGCCACCTTTCCGTCTTTCCCCACTAACCGAAATCCGTCTTGGCCTATCTCTTCGAAATGTTTTTTCCTAATTTAGGTTTCAACATCTCCCCCTCCTCGTGTCATAGCTTGTAATCTGTTCGCACGTCTCATTTCAATGATTTCGTATTCATGGGGAAGGCCTGGATAGAAGATGGGGGCTTGATGGGTCTCGATTTCTCCCAGATAAAGTTGTTTTCTTGTTCGCATTCAATCTCTGTCTAGTTCACGTATTCCTATTATATGTCTTTTCCCCCTTTCACTCATATAAGGGCAGGTATGTTTTTCTGTTATTCTTATTCCTTTGAAAGCCGGAGGACATAAAAGAAATCGAAAATCCCATGTGACAGGGCTTCCGTCTTTCGTAATTCTAAGGATTGTGGAATAAAGTTAACCACGTGATTTTCAAACCACGAGTGTTGATTTATTTTGAAACAAAAGATAGCGAATAACCTCTGATTTCTATGCAAGAATAATTGCGAAAACACGAAGTAATACCTTGCATTGAATTATTGCACTTTTTGATTTATAATTTTCATATATAATTAAAGAATGAGTTCCGTTAAATAAACATTGCTATTTATTTCCATATAAGGATTATTTATCCCAATAATCGTCCTCATAGCATCGGTATCCCAAAGTTTAAATGAAATTAGGGGAATGAATATTTCCACTCTTTCTCCTTTAGGTTACGTTATCTTGATGATTAATATATCGAGGTGCAATAATGATAGTAATTTGGAAAATAATCAAATTAAAGTGATGTCAATACATTACGCAAAGAAACTGAGACTTTAATTATTTGATACTTCAGGCCTTATGAATTTTCCTGTAGAAACATCAACTACCCTGACTTATGTTATCAATAGAACAGGAATTTAGGGATGCATTATAGGGATTATAAATAGCCATAAATTTGCATCGAGGAAGCTAGCTATCTAGTAGGGAGCCCTGGTGCCAAAAAGGGTCAAATTAATCCGCCCAACTAATCGCCCAATGTCTGTAATTACCCTCAGTGCGAAATACCACAACTTTTTTCTTCTTTGTATTCGTTGCCTTCCATCTCGTTTCACGCATACCTGCGTCCTCGCCCCTCCCTCCAGCCTCCGTCCATTCATTCATATGCTTTTCGTCCGCCTCCGCTCACACCCGCCCGGCCCCTCCCTCCCTATCACCCAGTGGGTATTCGGCTCTTCGCCTCGCAACGCAGTATATCATCCTCCCTCCGCCACGCCCTCCCACCCCCCTACAGTACTCCTCCACCCCACTCCGTCGCCGCAACAACCCAACTGGCCTCTTCCCTCGCCCCCTTCCTTTCTCCTCTCACCACCCATGCCACCTCTCCTCCCATGGAGAGTGCCTGCGGCCATTTTAAATTGCCAAACTCACGGTCTTTTCACCCCAATAGCCGTCACTTTCCCACTCTCTCCCTCCACTTCGCCTTTCATATATAACATTCTCTCTCTCGACCGTTTTCTCTACCTCCTCTCTTTCTCATGCTCTCTCACTCTCTCCTTTCCTTTCTCCTCTCCATTTCCCAGCACTCATCACCTTTATTCAGTCCTCACGGACGTTTCTCTCGCCTCATCCGTTAACTTCTCTTCCGTCCCGGAGTCGCACTTAATTCATAAGCGCGGAAGGCTAGGTGGCAATTTTCGAATTCTAGTGGATAAAACGTAAATAACCTTGGGGAGGGGGGGTTGACGGTCCGCGTTTGATGTTGTTAGCGCCTCGTGCAACGTGTATGAAGGGCATATTTTCTCGTTTTTATTTTTCCCTACGGTTTTATGTGGGACCGTTAGTAATATCTCTTCATGGACATTTTCAAAGATGAGTGGAAAATTCGTTCAATATTCCGGGGCCTAAGTTAAGTAATCCCAGATGAGTTTTTATGGGAATTTTTCCGAAGGCGAATTATTTAAAATATCTCGCACAAGATATGTATTCAGTCATTGATGATTTTTTTATTATTTGATTGGAGTTTCAAGCAATAAATTAGGATGTTCCATGTTTTGACTTTCGAGATGAGTTTTTGTAAATTTGTTGTATGTGCATTCTACCTACTAAAATTATATGTTTTTTTTAAATTTTATGAATGTAATATTAGTTGTTAAAGTTTTAAAGATGTGTATACTTCAAATAAAAGTTTGGTTGACCGCGTTATCCAGGTTTTTCAAATAAAATTTCTTAAAGCAATGGCGTGATCAGAAGAAATTAATAAATTTCACCTTCAATCGGCAATTAATGCGTACTTCTATCTTTTTAGGCGCGTACTTAGCTTAAAACATTTATACATGTGTGTATTTATAATATATATATATATATATATATATATATATATATATATATATATATATATATATATATATATATATATAGGTCGCGGAACTTCAGGGGGTAGAGCGTTGGACTACTGACCGGAGGGTCCCGGTTTTGATTCCCGGGCAAGTATCCGGGCACCTGCAGCTCCACACAAGCTATGTGATTTTTCGGGTACCAGATCTTCCTGGGAAACCATAACCGGCCCAGAGAAAGGAACTGGTCCCCCAACTTGATGTGTGAATTTCACACGGCGTCAGGCTGACTGGGTGAACTCTATCATCACCTACCAAACCGACCTTCGGGTTGATTACTGTATTTTTATATATATATATATATATATATATATATATATATATATATATATATATATATATATATATATATATATAATGTAGAAAACTTAGCACTAGTGGACACAGAGAAAAACACAGGAACACGCAAAAAATATATATATATATATATATATATATATATATATTTATATATATATATATATTTATATATATAAATATATTAATGCATTATCAGTATGTTACATTACGATGCAGTGAATTACTTTATGTTGCAGATATTCAATGCTGCTCAATAAACTGCTGATCTGTCTTTTTAATATGCGTAGCCAAGCAATTCACTTCACGGAAGTCCATATTGAAAAGTATAATTACTAAGGTTTATATATAATCACGTTCTTCCGTATAAAAAAATAGCGCTCTTTTCAACTCAGAGTTTTTTCACGGTTTTCGGACTAATCATGAGAAGTTAATGAGAGTTGAGGTAAATGAAAGAAATGGTACTTCCACGCCATCACTTCAGGGCTCATATAAAAATTCAATGGTCAGCCACAAACTCATATAAATTTTCATAATTTATGTGAGTTTGTGGCTGATTCATGGTTCACTGTTTTTGCTCCCATTCAGATATCACACATATGGCTAATTCTTCCGCAAGAATTTCGGCCGGTCCTTTCTTTCTGTTGATTAATAGATAGCTTTAGTCTTCTTCGAGCAGTTCTTGTTTCTTTTCAGTATTGAGTAAACTGACTGTGAATATTTTTCGCGGGAAATGTTGGGATTCTGGTGATTTTGGGTCTATTATCCACTCTTAGAGTTGTTCATTGTTGCTGCTGTTTGTACTCATCTACGCTATATGCGTCTCAATCTTTTCGCTGAAGACATTTACCTCTTTAACGGCGGTTCCCTTCCGTTCATACTTAACTGAAAATAATACTATGACACAAATCCATACCCTTCTTGTGGTATTAGTAAAATTCAAATGCTCTAACCGGATGTATAAAATTTACTTTAAAAGCTGCTCCATCAAAACTTAGTGGCAAGCCTTGTATAGTTTTATGTGCTCACAGGAGTTCTCCCGCCATACCGTGTCCCTTAAAGTGCTATTTATGAATTACATGCTTTCCTAATAGCGTAATAACTCCGGGCGTAACAGCTTCTGTGTTTATGCCCACTCATATTTTACCATAAAACACCATATCAAAATGGCAATAGCAGTGCAGAATAGTGCTTTAATATAACTTGTAACTTCCTTAATTAGTCCCAGCCGAATTTGCTAAAATTTTCGGGGAAAGATTTTTCGTGGGAACTCGAGCAACACCCGCATTCTGCTCACGAAATTTTCTCGTAAATATGACTAATCATAACGCCCTCGCCCTTTTCCCTTGCACTATCTCCTATCTTGCTCCACCTGAATATCAAGGTCGTAGAACACTGTCTTCTTCAGCGCCATAAAATCGTTTAGCCTCGATCTCTCTGATAAGATATAATTCACGTTTAATAATAACATTACTGCTGCGATGTTCAATTAGAAATTTTAGAGAATACGGGATTTCACTGATTAACTCGAGTTTTTAAACTTAGGTTAAAATATATATTTCTCTCTTCGATGCATAGATGATATGTGAAAGTAGCTATTGAACGCATAGTTAACTGTGATTCGTTTAATTTTTATGATGAAGGGTAGAAATTAACAAATAGTTTAATCAAGGAACATTAAATTTTATATTAAGGTCATGTGCTTACGATTTTCCTATTAATATAATAACAGCGTTGTCATTAATGTACTCAGCTTTGTTAATATTATCATTGGATATCTTAATCTCAGTAGTTTCTGTTCTGCGCCTCTTACCTATAAGCACAGCTATCTGCCCGAAAATCGGTTTGAGAGGTGAGGATGGACTTGACTTAGTACTGAGCCCAAAGGCGTGTGAAATTCTTGCATCAAGATAGGAAGGCCGGTTTCTTTCCCTGTACCGCCTATGATTTCCGAAGAATTTCTGGTACCCGAAAAATCACACAGTATGGGTGAAGCTGAAGGTCCCCAAAGGTGTACCCGGGAATCGACTCCGGGCACCCCGGTCAACGCTCTACCTTTGGACTACTACTTCCCCTTCTTGCCTATGTAAAATGGCAATTTTACATAGGCAAAACGACTGAAAACGGTGACCAGTCAACTTAAGTATATATGAACACCATTCAATAGTTTGAATGAACGACCACTTTCCTCTCGCGCTATTGTTAATCACTCCGAGATTAGTTGTGGTAAGTCAAATGGCTAGAACATGTGTGATGCTCGAAAAAGTCAAAATCAATTTCTTTGCATGGATGATTTTTTATGAGTCCTCCGGCTCTCTTTTATGTGCACTTTTTAATGTATACGACTGGATAACTTGTGAATATAGGTTATGTATGATGACCTGTGAATTTCTTGAGCTAATCTTAAAGAATTAGGCTCAGTTGAACGTAGCAATTCCTCTTAATCGTATATCATTCTCCAATGTTGCCTTCCATACTTTGTTTACCTTCTTGAATTTTACAGTACAAAGCAATTACCGCTTTACAGTCTAAATCACTCAAATCTGGTTAATGCATTGAATAATTTAATATTACATCGTCAGAAAGGAAAATCTATTCACAATTCTAAGGCTCATTTTAAGTGGAGCACACGATGAAGCTGACCCGAGGGGTAGAGATACATATTGAAAATCTTTCATTGCGTTCCTATATTAAATTGAGAGGAGTGGTAGACTGATAATTAGAGGGTTCTGCTACTGAGTGGAGGGCATTGATTCAAATTCGGGTGACTAAGGAAATCCTTAGCTTTATCCAAGCTTCGTGGTTTTTCAGGTGACCGATCGTCCCGGGGAACCAAATATGACAGAGTGAAAAGAACTGCTGACCTTTCACCTTGAATTTTCAGTTTCATGATTATTAAGGCACATTTAGGACACTATTCACGCTTTAAGCCAGTCCAATGGTTGAATTTATTAATTTTTTATTTTACAAATTGAGTGCAGGTAGATACAGGTGCCGCCTTGTTAAAATATGCAAGGCATGTTCATAAGGTTCCCGTCTTTTTGAATAGCGCGCCTTCAGTTGATTATTTTTTCATCCGTTTGGACACGTTTTGTCTGCAAAAACTTCCTAAATAACCGATATTAACCACTTTGTTGATATCTTGTTTTGCTGATTAGTTGCGGCCGTTTATGTGAAGGGTGTTCGTAGAGTGCGGTAAAAAATCGGATCCGCGGGAATGAGCTCTTTGAAGGAACTGCATTGTTCTGTAAAGTTCGGCCTGAAATTCTACAAATCCTTCACGGAAACTTTTGAGTTGTTTACCAAGGCTTGCAGTGATGATGCCATGAAACGTACCGCATGTTATGAGTGGTTTATCCGGTTCAAATAAGGGTGGCAATCAGTGGAAGACGACGAGCGTTTCGAAAGACCGTCAACGTCGACTGATGATCCCCACATCGACAAAGTGAAAATAAACTTTTGACTGCCAGGAAATTTTTCAGAAGAGTCTGGCATCTCGATTAGTAGGTGCTATAAAATTATGACTGAAAAATTTAAGATGCACCGAGTGGCCAAAAACAAGATTTCTGTGCTACCCCACCCACCCCACTGACCAGACCTCCCCACATATGACTTTTTTCTGTTCTCAAAACTAAAAACTCGCTCAAAGGAAAAACAATTGCCAGTATTCAAGAGATGGAGAAAATTTTGGCGGAGGAGCTTATTTGTTTGACTTCATTGGCGCGAGATTGAGACTTTATAGTCCCTTCTTCCACCTTATACCAAAATATTACAATTACTTATGAGCATTCCGTAAGAAGCGTTCCAGGACTTTCAAAAAATGAAAACACCGTTGGGATAAGTGTATTTGTTGGGGAGGAGACTACTTTGAAGGGGACCCTGAACAATAATTTGTTAGTGAAATATTTTTTGTGATAAGTAAATTCTGGAAGTTTTTGAACAGATTTCATAGAAAAATTTAGTAGTATTAGACATTCATTGGCATAAAAATATCATGATATAATGAAAACATAAATGAATAAAGTGAATCATGCGGTTGATAGTTGTTTATGTTGAATTATGAACCAAAAATGGGTTTGAAAATGCCCTCCATTCCATTCTATTATTCGATTTTCTATTCATTTCTTCCGATATAAATCAATTTTTATTACAAATCGTATAGTCACAATTTACATTCCGTTCCGCAAGTGGAATAAAATGCGTTCTTTAAGCGACGAAATCGCAATGAAGCCGATGAATTATCTTTCAAAATATACTTTCAAATTTTTTTACCGAAATTCACTTTCGTGTGATTAAAATTTTATTCCGGATTTCATTTATTTATGAAAATTGTTTGAATATATCCACTAACCATTTAAACTAGAACATCCTTGATCTCCCTCTGCAACTCATTGTTCATTTTGTCGTGGGCTAAATCTCGTGCTTCATGTTACGTCCTTCGAGTTAACCATATTTTATAATTCTCTTCCCATTTCCGTATCTTATGATTCCATTGTTCCATACCCTTTGAATTCTTTTCACTTAGTAATTTTTGGCTTAATTCCGTAGTGCCACGATGACATTTCTTTCAACCTTTCCTTCCAAACTGTTTCCTTCTTAAACTTTCTCATCTTAGAAAATTAGTGACCTCTAATCGTTGAACAAACCAATTTTTCCGACTCCGTCACCCCAATTGAATTAGGGGCCTTTTTACAATCCTTTCGGAGAGTTTAAGGGAATACAATCCGGGGGTTCGTTCGCCAAAACTGCTGTTCTCCCCTGGTGCGTGTGATGAACGGCGGGGGCCGCACCAGCCGCGCCGCTCCCTCTAATCCCGTCGCGTGGTTTAAGCGCCCTTTCCCTCCTCCATGGCATTCCACCGCTCGGTACCTAAACGCTCCCTCTCCCTTCGCCTCTACCCGCTCATCCCTCTTTCCAAACCCTCTCGAACATTTAGAGACCGCTAACCCCCGACTGTATGGCCCGTCCACCCAATTAGCCCTCGACGGTTCCAAAGGAAGTGGTGGTCTCTCCTGCGTAAACTCTGCGCATGAGACTGCCTCGGTTAAGTAATTCGTGGATATGAAAAATTTGGACGCTTATTGTTGATTTAGTTTCATTAATTTTCCGCTTAATTGCTACCTCACTCGTAGTCAGATTTGCCTCTTTGCGGTCGAATTCCAGCTCTCCTGTTACGATGTTCCATTTGGTTCTTTGGTCTTTTTCATCATTCACTGCGTTAACAAATAGGTATTAAAGCGAGAACATACCAGTTTTATTTTTATTCCTCCTCATTCTTAATTCCTATAAAACATTTGTAACTTAACCATTACGTTAATGTTCGTCAATGATATTCGGGTCTTTTAATACTGTGTAGATGTTTGCACACCTTACTTGTATGGGAATGAATACCTGCCGGCAACCTCATAAAATCTCTTACCAGAGTGTCCAAATTACATGGGTGTTGCTTTGAAATACGAACAAATTGCGATCATCTTTAGGATCAATTAGCGTATCAAGATGAATATAAGAAAAGAGAGTAGATAAATTTCCTAAATACTCGGACATGTCTACAAAAGTCATTGTATTATTATATTATTAGCGGAAATCAGCACACTAATTTTATAGCATTGACATTTACCCACAGAGAATACTTTGCACATTGTGATTTAGAATTCAATGTTTTACCTGTTTCTGCCCATCCCATTGTTATTTCGCCTATTGTCACCCTTCAGAATTTTTCGCCGTCCACACTGGACAGCGAAATGGACGGATCAATGGCACCCTTGTATAAAGCATAGTTTGAAGGTCAAGGTATAAAATATGGCGACGAATAAATATTGTATCACGGTTTAATCTTTTCTTTCGCTGAGGAATTCCACTATACAAATAAAATTTGAGTATACGCTCCGCATGCGTGTTCGTAAGAACGATCTCTTTTGCTTTTATTATATCAGCGCTTAGGTTAGAGAGCACCTTCATGATATATATACATATATATATTGCCTTGGTTACTGAGTCATATAAATAAAATTGGAAAAGTAGCTGTATGCACTTTGACCTACTGAGTACTTGATTCGCCATTTACTTCTTTTTCTACTAGCCTATTTACTTGGCGATATCTACGTTCCCAAGTTTAGTATACCAAGCTGCCTTTTGTTTCCCAGCACCCAAAATTAACTCTTAAGTAGATTCAAAATTTACAGTGACTTGTTCCAAAACTTCCTTTAAAAATATACTTTTTCTGGTAAAATTCATCCTTTCTGCTGATAATAATTATTTGATATTTGGAATGATCTGAACTGATTTTGTGTGCTTCAACGGATTATACATCAAAATATAAGCAGTTAATTGTAAATATATTGCTACGTGTATGCGTACATATCTACACATGTTTAAAAGATCAGTCTTATTCATTTAATTTGTAAGTATATCTATTCACTAAAAAACAGACAAACGCGGAATATAATGAAATACGGTTGTTATGGCTTCTTAGCACTGTAGTGGAGAAAGAAAACCTTTTGAAAAAAGTGAAAAGGAATCAAAAAACTTTTCCGAAGATATAAAATTCTTCTTCCGCAATCAAATTAGAGTTTTTGAATGACAGAGATGAACAAAGCCCATGTCTCCACATCCAAGTCGTCTCAGACCGTTCCGTATAAAATAAATGGGTGCATCCCACCTCCCAGGAGAATGTCACATCTCCCGGCTTTGACTTCCACTAGAAAAAACCGAAAGCCATCGCGTCACGTTTTGTCTTACGTCCAAAAATGGATTGGCATGTCTTGTACCGAAAGGAGAGCGTGACCATACGGCCTCGAAGTATGCAACATTCTCAATTTCCTTCGAATCATCTCTTTCACTCCTTCTCTTCCTTAGGACTGGAAACTTGATCAAAACCTCGTTGCCTTTCAATTGCCTTCTAAATTTTGGAAGAAAGGACGATTTAAAAGGCTCCCGTGAGAAATAATAGTCTGAGTTTAGGGGGAAAGGGGGAGGGATTAATTGAAAAACATTAATTATATCGCGGGCGAGTAAGAAAAACAGATCTCCTTTCAATTCTGCACTCTTCGGGTCTCGGAATTTTCTTTTTTGCGGTAGGCCTTTTGAGCTTAAGCAAAAGGTTTCTCTGGAGAAAGTGTCCCCAAGTAAGAGGGGAATGAGAAAGTGAAAGTGTCAGGAGACAGAGGGGAAGAAGAGAGTCGTGGAAGATTACTGTAGGTGGAGGGAAAACCTTGAAAATATGACGCGTCTTAAGGCAGTGAGACGATACAAGTTTATTTCGATCGACATAATAAGGGACCCAGGATATGTTTCGAGTTATCGGAAGAAGAATTCATCAATAGGGAAGAGTTCATTATGATTCTTACAACAATATTTTTAAGAAACAAACATCCTTCAGAATTTATACTTGCACGATATACTATATGTACGAATATATTCTCGTATTTGATATAAATACGTAAATTGGCGATTAAACTTTCAGTGATGAAATACATATCATTGAAGGACAAAAATAGGTATGATAAATTTTTTAATGTTGTTTTAAAAGAGTGGAAATATTTTATCTCAAGCAACGTACATTTTCATTTATTCAAGATGTCCGGCGGCGAGTGTACGGATATTTAGGCTTGCATGGTATTTTCTCTTCAATGGAAGATAAAGTATGGGGAATTTCTACGAAATGATACCGAATAATTTTTGAATGAAGAGTTCTTCAAAAGAACGGAAAATTTAAGTGAGAATTTGAAAATGATGGCATAGTATGACATCTAATATTATCACATTTCCTTATCCATATGTTAAGTAATCTTATTTTAAAGTATGGTTTAATTAGCACGCTATCATAACCCTCTAAGCAGCGGTAATGATTTTTCAAAAAATAAGCGTAATCTACAATATTATTTCGTAGTACCCCTTTAACAGTTTAAAATGCGACGAAGAAGAAATACTAGCAATAAATAATTATATGAATTTCCTTTCTTCATTACTATGTACAAATAATTGAAATTAATGTTTAAGTCAAATGTCTAATTAAAAATGTCTTGCTTCACATAAAATTATACACACGATCATCTACAATTGATTAAATGTTATACTGGTTGTATCATATGAATAAAATGTCAATTTTACTTGTAGGGTAAAATGAAATTATATCATTTCTATGAATTTTCATGAGTGAGAATCGTTTTTGTAAGTTTATTGATTGAAATATAGTCGTTTTAATATGACTTGCATATTAATTTTCCTTATTTTAGCTTGCTTGAAAATTTGAGAGTAAGTCAAAACTTATCCAGTCGTCCTCTATTTTGTTTCGTAAATATACCCCATTCGAAGCGTTCTAAATGTCATCTCGGTTACTTTTGATAAAAAAGCTTAGAAAAAGTTTTTTAAAAAAAGATATGGCAATATATTCAAGAAAGATTCTTATAGAAAATCCGATTTCCTATAATATTGCTATCCAAAATTATCGCTCAATTGAAGGTTGAAGGAAATACAAGAAGCATAGCGCAACAGAGTATTCGTGAAGGATTTGTTTGGACTCCATTAAAAACTTCAGTTGTCGGTAAGAAAATTGAAAAAATAATAAGTTGACCCAAAAATAAAATTGTCTATCCGGTGGATCTCTTTTTACTAAAGTCTTATAGAATCGTCTAACTTTAACGAGTATTTTACATTTTATTTATTTTTACTTGAATGCTTAGACCAATAGCTTTTTAAATAATCGTACTCTCAACATTTCAGGAAAACACTTCGGCTACGGGGTATTTAGGGGAAAATACCCAAAACTGCAGGGTGCATCTCCATGCATGTACTTTATTTGAAATCTTGAATAATTATCTCTTAGTAAACAGGATTTTCCGTATAAAGTGAATTACTAGGAGGACAAATTTTGTGAAACGATGACTTTATCCATCCCGAAAAGGAAGAATAGGAAGGAAACATTACTGAAGATGGTCAAGGCAGAATTAGTTTTAGATATTCAGTGTAAGGTATCAAGGCTAAGAAGTGAACTGTGTACAAATGTACGGGGAAAAATCAAAGAATGGAGTCCATATGAGGGTTTTTACGAACAAATTAAAGCATTGTTGAGTAATGGTATGATGTTGGGACCTTGATGTACAGCTCGGTTATATATTGAACATCCCTATAGTATTCTCAATGTTAATTTCGTTGATTTAAAATCTTAGTATACCAGAAGCAAATGCTTTCACGACGATTTATATGCAGATGAAATAATGGATATCGGAAAATTCAGGCGCTGATCCATTTGGAAAGGCGATAGTTTCACTGGCATTCCAGTCAGCATCTTGAGATTCGAACTGCGTGCCTCAAGATGCTGATTGCAAAGCCAGTTAAACCATCATCCAGCAAAATATTTTTGAAATCAATCCAATATGTGAATGATAAAGGTTTGCTGCCAATTGCGATAGTTAATTGGTAATATTAGGTACTTATTGACGATAAAGCACTAATAGGTAAAAGACGTTGTTCAGGAAATATCGGGAAAATATTCTAAATAGAACTCACCTCTCAGCTTGAGCCCACTCAAAATATATTTCAAGAGTCTGAAGTTAACTTTTATTTATTATGATCTAAATTTTATAACCCTATTTAGCTAACTATAGGGAACCTGGATAATCGTAAATTATGTCGCCAGTAGAGGAAATCCCTCTAAACATGGAAAACTTGGCCCATGAAGAAGGGAGGAAAAGATAATAATCGCTAGCCAATATCATTCAATCTGAGAGATTACCTGAGCGCGATGAATGATGAATGCTTCCGTTCGTGAATGAATGGACACTCGGGAGGAATTTCTGGCTAATTTGTGCGTCTAAATTAACCAGTAATATGTAATTATACGACTAAAGTGCCCTAAGCTTTCTTTGGTTACTCCCATAATTATTATTTTCCATCGCCGTAGAAACCAAAACTTAATTCCCAAAGATAATTACGGCCTTGAAGTAGCTTCTGCTAAATCTTACAAGGTTTTTTTGCACCAATGCTATTCAATTGAAGAAGTCACACAAAGTTATGATCTTATGACTAATCTAATTTTCGGTAGATAAATTCCCATAATTCTGTAGTTTTTCACATTCATAGTAGCATGAGTTTTATTTCTGAAGCAATGACATTTTTATTTGTAGTTTTCCTATCTTAAAAGTATTTAGGACCAAGATGGTCAAAGTATAAGGAGCATAAGAATAAGGATTGGGTTAGGCCAAGGATCATTTAAAAGAAGGAAGTTGATGGCAGGGACGTTGAGTAAGGATGTTAAGAAAAGACTCGTTAAAACTTTGGTGTGGAGCGTCATTTTGTGCGGCGCAGAAACCTGGTCGTTAAAGTAAGATGATATTCGTAGATTGGAGGCTTTTGAGATGTGAGGGTGGGGAAGGAGGGAAAAGGTAAAATGAACGGAAAGAAAAACAAACCATAAAGTACTATTCATTGGAGGGAAGGAAGGAAGATTGTTGGAAGAAATCCAAAAGAGATTCGAAAGGTGAATTAAGAGCATGTTGAAGACTGATTGAGGGGAGAATGTTTGGCAGGCGAGTAAGTGGGTATAACGTTCGCATTATCGAAGAGCAGTTTAAGGTGGTACTGTGGGAAATTTGAGGGTGTCTCTTTTTAAAAGGAGCGAAGAAATGTAGCAATGATCAGTTTGTATCAGTCCAAAACCGTCATTAAACGGCAGACTACCAATGTAATAGTTTAATTAGTGCGGATGAAAAAATTCAATTTGTGAAACCCCGGACATCTCTAAACCGGCAGGTTTAGCTAACCCGAATTTGAACTTCCCCTTTCCCTTCCTCGACGAATTTCATTTGGTTCAGTGTTCGAGTAGAGTACCCCTCGAGTAGAGAGGAAGGGAGGATGGGATGAGGATTTGGTTACCTGAATAGGGAAGGCAAATAGTGTTCCGAGTCTCAAAATACCAGTGAATGAGGGTACACGATGGCTGGTTATTTAAAACCAATCCACCCAGGTTTTGAAATCACAAATGTGTATAACAAACAACGTTCATCATGTATGAATAAGTTCATCGGTCACTTTAAAAAATTGTTAAGCTTAGGTTTAAGAATTGCTGTAAATTTATTAACTTCCCTCAAAGTAATGTAATTAATGTGCTGTAATTTATATGGCCTGCTTCCTCTTTAGCCTCTAATTAAATATTGGCCGATGTTCAGCAGAATGAATAATAATTGGCTTTTGTATCACCGAATACTACTCGAACCGTTAAGACCACCTTGATTCCATGATTTCTCCCTGGCGGGGTAGTCAGTTAAGAGCGCATTGTTAGTTCCTCGACTGAGTGCTCATTTTTAAAAATACTTAGCCTACTGTTAACCAAGGTGTTTCAGTTTTAACTGATTAAGAACGAACCTCGCATTTTGAACTATTTCCTGGTAAATTAACACAACTTTTTCCGTGAAAAATAAAATAAATAATGGTAATTTGTGTTGCTCAATGGTTTCATTAGGATTACGTAGTGAGCGTTCTAGTTGTATTTTCCGGCCAGGTGACATCGTTTTCTGAGTTAATACCGGGGAGGATACCCGGAAGTGAAGCATGGGTTGGAGACCCCGGTGAGGTGGATGTGGGTTGAGCAGACCGACGACCCTCGCCCTTTTTATCGTCAAAGGTGTCCAAATAAAAGGAAACTCTGAGATATTTCACAAATTACGCTCGAATCAGAGGGGCGGAACAATCGTGAGGATTCCCGAGAGAAGGGAGCAGATATAATATAATAAGTCAGAAACACTCAGGGAGGTAAGCAACCTCTTTTTTCCCCACCGAGGATCAACGGGGGGGGATGGAAGATGATAATAATGCCTGGGAAGGTCTGGAGTGCGCTCGCGAACAAATTCATTTGAAGGGAAGGAGGGGCGCTCGGTGATGAATGAAACGAGATAAAAGCGCAGCGCGGATAGCGCCGGCGGGGAAGGGCTGAGAGGTGGAGGTGAGACGCGATGGTGGGCAATGGGATTTGGGGGTGTCAGGTGAGGGCGGGGAGAGGTGGGAAGGTTAGGGAGATGGACGAAGGATTTATCGCCATGGTGAGATTGGGGGACGATTTCATATAGCTACAAGGTCATAAGTCAGAAGTAGATTTTTCAGGAGCTCGGCTTAGTCCAGTCTCACAAAAGAGACTTATTTACTTTGTTAAAAGGCGGCCTATGCAAAATATATCGTGAAAAATGTTGCAGGTGGTTGCATTCCTTGCGTCATTTCCATAAGTATGAATACAAATACATAAATCTAACCCGCATACCATTGGGAAAAGCTAGAATAGATATTTCATTTAATAGTCCTTTAAAATAAATTTAATTAACCATTGTACTTCATCATTGCTCAGGAATGCATGTTTATAATGGTGCAAGTTGTGTGTGATCCGATATTCTTTTATTTTTAATTGCTTTAATGTGAATTTTTAGATCTTTATTTACACTGTTAAAAATGTTTTGTGGCAGTTCTGGATATGTGACCAAAAAATATTTATTTTCAATTTCACGGTAAATTTAGAATTGATAGCCTCTCGGATATAACTCAATAAATGATGTAATTGTTATTGATTTTGTATTCAAGTTCTTTGATAAATATACATTCGTCCAGTATGCAGTCATTTTTCGTTCTGCTCCCTGATGATGCATGATGTTATTCAATCTTCTAATTTAAGTGTTGTCATTAATACGTGCTAAAATAATTTCATAACCAATCTATTTTAACTTTTAAGCACGCCACGGATAGTTTTACGCATGGAGATCGTTCTCATTTCGCAATTTTGCACCTTGATGAGAGGAACGGATTTGATGTGTTGTCTGCACTTTAATCATGTACTACACGTATTCATCAAGTCCAAGTTGCAATTAAAAAATTTTTAAAATGTTGGGAAAAACAACGTGGTTAATTGTTTTCCTTTCCCGGGTTGAAACTTTAAAGTCTCGCGATAGCCCCTGTGCCAAGCCGTAAAATCGTATCGTCTGCCCATCCAACCCTGTTGTCTTGCATGTCTTTCCCAAAATGGCTCAGTTCTCCTGCGTGTCAAACGTCAACTGACTTTTTGGGAAACGATGTCTTAAAAAGTTATGAGTGAGCACTTACTTTACAGATGATTGTATGTGGTTTGCATTGGATAGAGCGGTAAAAATGCATGAGTTGTTCTACATTTCATCCTCTTTTACGCTTATTTATGTATGGTAGGATCGATCCTCTCTTAAGGTCAACCGTGAGATGATGCGATGTGGTAATATGAGTGGTGTGAGCCATCCAATTTTGAGAATTCAGTATCTTTTCGAAGATTTCTGACTCGCAAATATTCGGAATATCCTTGGAATCCTCTTGAAACAGCCGTTTAATGACGCTCGCCCAGGAAAAGATTTCCTATAGAGCTGGAGAAATATGTGCAAGGAATATGGACATATTTGCGCGGAGCCGATGGTATCCCAACTGAATGATGACCCAACGCCTCGCGGGAAGCTGCCCATCTCGGGAAACGCTCGCAAGCAAGCCGTTCGTGCAAATAATATTCAAGTTATTTTCCTGCAGAATCTTTAAAGTACTCAGGTCCAGAATGGTAACTACTTTAAAATTATGCGGTCTCCATAAAAGTAAACGGAGAGCATTTACTTATAAATGTTTAACTACATTAAACTAGCTCATATTATACGTATATTAAAACGACTCTTGAGGGATTCCAGTGCCCGTAATACATTTCTGTATGCCTTTAAAAGCTATTATTTTAAATCATATATTGTGGGTATTCTTGCGTTCATGTGCACTTCCGCAGAACGAGTAACTAAGTTGATAAGTGTGTACTTGTCAAATTGGCCTGATGTTATAGTTGTCTACATATGGAAGTTTACATTAGCAAGATATGCAAAACATATTAGGCTTTCTCATAAATAAAGAAGTACGAGACCCTGTTAAATAGAATGCTTACAAAAGAGGTTGGAAGGGAATATTTGGTAGCAAAGAGAACAAAAGAGGTAAATGTTGGTGAAGAAAAATAGATTTGGCATCAAATCCTAGTTAGCATGCACCTCTTGGTCACTGCTCCATCGGCTTAAATTTTTCCCAAGAGAAACGTATCAAATAGGCAATTTTTCTGGTGGTCAAATCAGTATTTTTAGTTACCTTGTGGCACTTCTAAACATTTACCCTTTGGCACAAATTCAAAATCTCTCAATCGTTGTTTCCAGGAAAATCTACAAAATCTTTTTAATAATTATTTTATATGTTGGCTTACGACTTTCATCGTGACATACATCTATCACAAAAATGTACCATGGAGAAGTCACTTCATTTTCGAGAGCCAAACCCGTCTGGGAAAACTTACCCATTAGCGCAGTCTCGAGAGAGAAACTAATTTCTCGTAAGTTCAACCCGTGGAAAAACTTTTGAAAAGCATTCGAAAGTCCATCGACGCTTCGCGCCAAAACATCATCCAAAAACAGCGGCGGATACTCGCAAGTCGCGACAGGGTCACCTACGAAAGTACCGTTTGACCCTCAGTCAAGTGTTCTTGGTCGGGTGCGTCGACTTCGGGGAGATAAACAGGAATCGAGGGCGAGGGTTCAACCCTGGGTGAAGAATCTACCCCCCACCCCCACCCACCAACACCACCCCTTCCATCCCTCTCCCCGCCCGCACACGTGGGAATGGTGGGGGGAAGACTTGCAGTTGAGTCAAGGACGCGTCGCTCCAATTACTAGGGAGGCGGAGAGATGAAGCCGGGTTGACTGGAGTAGGAGGAGCGAGGTCCTCGAGCGAAACAATTACGTCCGGGGGAAGAGGAAAGGAGAGAAGGAAATAAAAGGAGAGAGAATCAGTTTTGTGGAGGATTCCTTTGTGCACGGGGAGATAGATATTAGATAAGCGGGCCGGAGGGGGCGACATGCAGGGGGAGGGAGGGGGTGAGGAAGACGAGGGAAGAAACCCTATCTCCTTCCCCGCGCTCGCGGAGGCGGGAATCCCTCTAACGCCTCCTATCCCTCCGTCACTGTGTGGAGCGGCCGTGAGGGGAGTGGAGGAACTGTGAGTGTGCCAATGTGTGTAGGCAGAGAGAGAGGGAGGGGGGCGGGGAGTCGGAAGGTGTCCGAACGGGTGGGAGGGGCGCTTTGGCGGAAGGCTCGCAGAGGACGACGGCGTGTGTCTGGGGGTGCCCTACTAGTGGGTCGCGGCGGCACCCTGCTGCGGCAACCGCCCTCCCTTCCTTCAGGTAAGCCCTCCACCTCCGCCCTCACTTGGAGCTCATCGAAGCGGCCGGAGAGGAGGGGGAGAAATGGCCGGCAGCATCCACCTCGCGCGCACACACACGCAGACCCAACAGCCATCCCCCCACTCACATACACACACACCCTCCCCGTCCTCCACCCTAATCCCTCCGAGGGTTAAGGATCCGCGGAGGAAGGCGATAAATAAAGTGGGCCTGGGATCTGTGTCCCGAGGGAAGAGGCGGTGTATATTGGGCTAAGCAGCTAAATCCCTCTCCGGGCGGGATAAGAGAGGGGGTAGGGCGGGGGTTAGGGGGCGACCGTTGGCGGAGGGAGAGGTGAGCGGGGGATTGTTTCCCGAGGAGGAGGCCGGGAAGGAAGGTGGTTGGGGGGGATTGAAGGGGGAGAGAAGAAGCACCGCAGCTTCCGCCCGCAATGGCTGATGGGAAGGACGGGCAAGGGGATGAGGAGTTGGGACGGGGGATGAGAGGAGGCGGGGGAGGAGGAAGTGTGGAGAATAGGGTAAAAGGGTCGGGGAAACATAAAAGTGGGGGTCGAGGGAGCGAGATAAGCGGAACCAGAGGGGACGCGGGTGGGAGGAGGGGGGGGGGGGGCGTGGATAGTTTGGGCGGGGAAGGAGGAGGGGGGCGTGAAAGGAGAGGTGAACCTCAGTTCTGCATTACAGCGATGCGCCCTTCTTTGTCTATTTCTCCATCATCTACGGCTCCTCGGCACCGTGCTATTTCGCCGACCCCACCCACGTCCCCCGCTCTCTTCCGGCCCTCGCTCCCCGCGAGCCTCCTTCCCACCTTCCACATTTCTTAGGGAAAGGAGAGCAGGGCGAAATCCCTCTGCATCAGATGCTGGATAAACGTCCTCCGCCCGCGCACACGCCGCGATGGGAATGCGAATCCCCGAGAGTTCTTCTTCTTCTTCTTATTTTTACCCTCCTTTTTTTCTCCTTTCGGCCTTGGGCGAAATATTGCCTCCGGTGAAAAAAATAATATAAATATATGTATATGACGCACGCGCGCATTGGTGCACGACTACACTGTTGTCAAATTTTGCGCAACCTCCAGTATTTTTATCGTGAGCGGAAATATGGAGGGATGGAATAATACCCGCGAGCCGTAATTCACGCATGGAAACGTGATCGCGAAACTTGAACTGAGAGGCGGAAGTGCAACTACTATATGTCGTTGAATTTTTTGTGTTTACTTGAGATGATTTTACTGTTTTATTCATATACAAGGTATAAAATAGTCATGAATGAATTACATTTGTGGAAATAGATAGGTATATATAATCAATCCTCTTTGTGACATGTTTTTTTTTAAGTAATAATGCCCTTGGGGCTGCTTAAGTAATTTTAAAAGTCAGACCACAGAAATGTTCATATTCTCCTCTGCCGGACAGTGGTGATGTTTGTATTGAAATATTCATAATTAACTTTCTTCCATTTACAATGTACGATAGATCTTGGCAGTCTTAAGACTATTACCGAAATATTATTAGTCCTATAAAATGGGCTATTAAAATCTTGGCAATAAATTAATAATTTCTGAAAAAGTTAAACTTCTTTTTAAAATGTGTATCTGATTTTAATCAATGGATTGCTGCAGTATAAAAATCTAAATGGGTTTTCTGACCAAGTCATTTCCTTAAGAAACTTGATGTCAGTGAAAGGTAAGATTGCAACAGCACCAATTGAATTAAAATATATAATCCTGATCAATGTTTATATAATCCCGATAATATATTTTTAATTGGCAAAGCCACATTTAATATTCACCCACCATGAAAGTGCTTGCAAAAGGAATGCATATATGAACATGTTAAGGAGTCTCTAATAGGCATTCATGAAAATTAGTAGAAAATAAAGAATTCTATCAAAAAATTATAAAAATATTGACCTAATTGTCTAATCCAAAAATACATTTTGTGTGGACCAATGTCAACTGCCCTAAATTTAAAAAATTATATTAATCTATTATTTACTTCCCTGATGATTTCTTGTCTAGATCTAGAAGCATGTTTGTGTTACTGTTAAATACTGTATATAATTTAAGTTTTTAATGAATCAGCTACCACGGGTGCATTGTTGCATAACTTTTGACCACTGATATAGCCAGCAAAAGGATGGTGACCAAGCCATGTAGGATATATGCAAACCTTTCCTCATGCACAAAACTTCCTACCAGCAAGGTGCATATATACATTGCATATTAGTAATTTAGGCTAAGTTCCTTTAAGCTTTTGGTGATAATGGTTTTGGATTTTAGTTGAATTTAGGCCATGATTTTTCATTGCCTGAAAGACATTTCACAGATATGAATGCATGCAAGAAATGATTCATATCAAAGATCTGTGATTGCTGTCTCCATATGTATACATCTGAAATCTTCCATATTAATGTACAATTTAATACCTCAAATCCCTAAATTCAAGAGGAATAACATACATATCCAGTTATTATGCATGTGATGTAATACAGCACATTAAAAATATTAATGTATATGTGCATTTAAATATAAAAGATATATGTAAGATTCAGAAACTGTAACATGCACAGCCTTAAAACTTTATGATATTTTCAAAAGTTTGGAAATGAGAAATGTTTCGTTGTTTGAAGCACTTGAGTACTTGTCGTCTAATGAATGATTTCCACACTGCCATATTCCGGATGAAGATGAGAAGAGCGAGGTTAAAAAGCAAGACCTTTTCGCGATTCCTCATGCAGGGGAGAAGCTGGTCGAGGGCACCAAGTACATAATGTCTGAGACGATGTTGACCGAGTACTCGCTGCTCATGAACCTCACAATTCGGGCGCTGGAGAAGAGGGACTATGGCGGCTACGTGTGTGCCTCTGTCAATGCCCTCGGCAAGGTGGAGGGTGGAGTGCGACTCCAAGGTGAGAAGGACATCCACCATGTATCCCCTCTGGTTTCTATTGGTGACTAATTATGATTGTAATTAAGTTTATTTATGTCTGCATCATCTGTTAATAAGTGGATAATTCAATCATAGATCATTTCACTTTCTAGGTTTGAGTAACTCCTAAATAACCAAATTCAGTTTGCAATTTTTCTGATAATGCTCTTTATTAAGTTTATTATATTTTAGATTTTATGAGGTTTTACCACATAGTCAAACCTTGTTTAGTGCAATGGAAGTATTCCAGAGTCTTTCTGCTATGAAAACTTGCACAAAATGAGGCAATTTTAAAATACAGGGGATAGAGGTGAATTCATAATACTATAGCACGTAGTAATTTTTCAGCTGCCTATTTATTAGTACTTACTAATCCATTCATCATGGTGACACTATGATGATATGGTTGCCATTTTAAATTGTGGAATAAACCAGAACTAGTATTGAATGCTTCAGAGAATTCATCACCATTGTATTTTACAGGAACATAAATTTAAGCTTTGGCACAAATGACTGCCTCCTTCAAAGGCATATTATATAACCCACAGTAATAAACCAAAGAAACAAGATGTATTTCAATTTTTTTCTAGTAATAAGTTTTAATCTCTGTTTGAACACAATTTTCTTGCAGAAGTAGCCCTAGCAGATGCTATTTAACTTATTTTTTAATATAAAATGATAGTTCAACATATTTCAGGTGTGTACTTTAATGTGTATACATTTTCACTATGATGGTATTTCCAACATATTCTATCTTTTTTAGTTTCTCCTTATTATTGATATTGATTTCTCCTCAATATTTTCCAAAGAAATTTTGACTGATTTTCACACCATTTTCACTTCCACTGTCAAGACAAAACTGGTTATAAAAGGAGACTCTCAGAATGGGTCTTACTTTTGTTAACTAATTGAAACTAAAACTCATTTTAAAATCAGATAATTCAGAGTCAGTTGTTTATTGTCTATAGTTACATAATAATCAAGTTTTTAATATCTATTTTTCTATCTGCTAACCTTTTATCAAAAATGATTGATAAAACCAATACATTCACAAATATATCGTTTTCATTGTTCAGCAATGAGCTATGAGGAAAGAGATTGATCTTTTGTTACTTTATCATTTTCACCCCCTCTCAGACCATTCCTGAACAACATTCTTTGGCTAATATCACATTTTCATGTCTCCTGCCATTTTATCCCTTGATTTCCATATTTACCCATTCAAAATATGCAATTAAAATCCTTAATTATGTGCCTCTCAAAATTATACTTACCCACCAGTAAACAGATTTCAGTAAACAGATTCAACAGATTTCTCTATTTTTCCCATATTCTCATGATTTTCAAATTGAAAAAGGATGGATATAGGTATTAATAAAACTGCAGTGAGGGTGTTTAACCAAGCAAATTGAAGTGGTTTTAGTCTTAATGGGATATAGATGTCTCATTGAGTGATGATTCCTGATTATCCAAAATGAATGACCAGTTCACATAGCTCCATACCAAATAATTCTAATACTGCATCTAAGATATCTCCCTGATAATGTACTGGGAGTATCTGCTGTAAAAATACACCAATTGTTTACTTTCCAAGATGGAGCCATTGCCAAATATTTTGATAAATTCATAAGCAATAAAGCAAATGTTTACACAGTTTACACAGTTTATGCATGAAATAAATGAATTTGAAACTAATATTTTTGGAGTATTTTCACCAAGAAAAACTTTAAGGCAATTATTTGTTTTAACAGGACCTTGTTCAATATTACCCTGGACATCCATCACCCATGAGACCATTTTAAAATAATCCTAGGCACTAGCATGTGGAGTAAGAATCCTACATATTTCTGAGTACAATTACTGGGGTGGGAATAAGCCCTGGAACTGATACTCTCATTTGTTTTTTATTCCTCTCTGGTGGTTTCTATATGTTTTGAGATCTTGCTCAATGAGCTAATTTGGTATTTTCAATGGATTTCCTAAGAGCTGAGGCATCAGAGTCAACACAACATCCATGTTAAAGGTGGAACTAGAACCAGCAGCCAATGGGATAGTAGGCAGACTTTTTAGACACCTAAATAATCGGGATGCCCATGGTATTTCTACCAAAATTTCCTTTTCTTTTCTCCTTCTTTGAAGTTCTCCTTTATGGAGCTGGAGGCGGACTTTAATCAAGTATAGGACTTTCTAATCAATTACTTGTCCATATTGAATTGCTTCTGAGCAGTTTTACTCTTTACATGATATGTATTTGCAAGTAAATATCTATTAGGAGGGGCATTCAATTGTTTTATCCCCAACTCTTTGTAATTCAATTGCAATCAATGTTGAAGTAGGTACATTTTGTAATAATTCACTGATTTTATTGTTTGTACAGCCAGCCAATTTTTATTCACTGACATCATCTTCATATATTTTCTTCTTTAAGTTACATTAGGAAAAGGTATTTAATTATATTGGAAGAAAGCCAACCAACCTAAATTATATTGGATAATTCTCATCATATATGAGCTTTCATTCCATGAGCAAAGGTGTAGAACACAGATGAATGTCTGGACAACACACATGTTCTACATTTCATGCATGCACACTGTGAGTATTGCTGCTTAAGTTTTCTTTGGTTAGTTTACTTTTTAGTTTTTCTTGCTAGTTAAGCTACACAAATAATGAACTTTTCCAAGTAAGGGCATCACATTTCTTGTGAGAAAATCTCTTCCTTATGAGATTCCAATGAGTTGAGTGGATTGTCTTCCTTCTACTAGATGTTTGCAGCTTATATTATTATTGAAGGGAAAGAAAAACTCATGTTTTTTTTCAATTTCTGGGCCATAAGAGGTGTTCTTATTTGGGCAAATCAGCAATGCTCTAATGTATGATACCAGTTTTGACTTGGAAATAGTCATTGAGAAAAATAGTGGTCCACCTTTCCCAACAAATAATTTTGATCAACTTTGCCTGAGGCTTTGTTTTTTATTATGCTGTACCAACCCTGAAGGTGACTAAGTTGAGACTCCCCTTTGCAAATGTCACAGATAAATTGCTCTCGGGCAGTCTGCTCTCAAATTGAGATGGAGGAATGATTTTTAGGCAGCCCTGATGATCTCTTCATCACCATACATGCTGCCACTACCACAAGATACATGTTCCCGTTGAGCAAATTTCTTATGGCACTCCATCAGAGAGGGTGGAAGGGTGATCCAATTTTCAGACAGTTATTAGCTAATTTTGAATTCACAAATGAACCAGTATGCCTTATGTTTGGTGGCAGTCTGTGCACCAACAGGCCTCAATGGTGTCACAGGGTTGGGACATAGGGATCCAGGTCTCATCAAATAACTATATACCTCAAAATAAACTCTGCGTTTAATTACAAGATATATGTGTGTAAAATAATGTTACAATTTGCAAAGTACAAGCTACTGAGGCGCATGGTGAAGAATTGTTCATGCCATGGTGCCACTGAGGCTCATGGTCCCTTCCTGGAGTAACAGTAGAACATAAGGTTCAGAATAGTCTGTCTGTGTCCTCTGTAACATTATATTAAGTATAAGAGAGATTGGCCAAGTGATCTTCTATGAGCAATAGGGCAAAGAAGGAATGAGGTCAATGTGCCAAATCAACTCATGGAAGAGCAGAAGAGAATGGGAGAGTGGAGCCTTGTGGTTCAAGTATCCTCAAGGAAGCGCAGCAACTTTTCCCTGATGATTAAAGAAAGGGTATTATAGTCTCCCTAGAGAGATTCACCTGCATGGGAAAGGGCTTGATACACTCACAGCAGCCTGAGCTTATTAAGCAATTCTGAGGGTAGCTATTGGTAATTGCTCCAATTATGGAATGGATATTTCCCTCTAACTAACTTTACAAATCTGGTGAAGTAATGAATTTAATTTTGTAAAAAGCAAAACTTTTATACTTTCCTTAAAACCGTTTCAAAATATAGCTAAATTAAGCGTACGTAATATCATATAACAAGTTAATAGGAACATAATAGTTGCCAGCCAAGACTGCTGGGACACGCAAAATCAAATGTAACTTAGTCCATATAAAATAAAGATTGCTTTATAGAAAATTGCATCTAAATGTTAAATTCTCTACAAGTGTGACAAGTGTTATTGATACCATTTATTATATATCTTGTTGAAAAAATTAAAGAAGTTCAAAAGGAAACTTTTCAATGAGTACTAATGGGTAAAAGAATTGTTTAGCAAAAATAGGATTCATTAAGGGAAGATTGAAAGATACCAGATAAAAGTAGATTCCAGAAACTGGAAACCAAAATCTAGGTCAGAGGAATCATACCAAGGGGAAGTACTCTTGGTGGACATATTATGATGGCATTAGCCTAATTTGAATGATAGAGAAAGTAGGAGGGATATTAGAAAAGTTCTCGGAATGGAATACAAATAAAAAACCTACCTCAGTGAAACTTTTTAATTTTTTAATCAGTCTCTCTGTACACTAATGCACTTGGTCCAGCGATGTTCCCATGTCTTGATCCCATCTCGAAAACTGATTCCTTCTGACCTGCATAATACCCGTCTACTTTGGCTATTCTTCTTTTGAGGAGATTCTCCGTCTAACGAGGAAAATTTTGAGCTTAAGGAAGAAATAGAAATCTGATGTAGCCAAATCAGGCGAATCAGTTGGGTGTGGTGACAAATTTTATCATAGTTCACATACTTTTGCCATGGCAGAGACACTTGTGTGTGAGTGTGTATTGTCTTGATGAAAGATGACTTCCTTCCTTACCAAACCTGGCCTTTTTTCATGTATCTCTTTCTGCAATTGGTCTGGAAGGTTAGCATAGCATTTTCCAGTAATTAATTGACCAGTGTGAAGAGAATCTTTCAGCAGAATCCCTTTTGCATCTCAGAAAACTAAAGCCATCAACTTTCCAGCAAGCCATGTTGGCTTTGCTTGCTTTCTTTGATGGTGGTGAATCAACATTTTTCCACTACTTTGACAACTGTTCTGTCTCTATGGTATAGTAGTGGACATAAGTTTTATCTGTGGTCACAAACTGGTGCAGAAAATCTTGTTGGTAAAACAGATCAAGCATTATTTGGAAATTTTAACTCTGCTGTATTTGTGATCCTTCATCAAGAGTCCCATCTAGCAGATAATTTTCTCATATCCAGTTCCACTCTTAAAATGTGATATGCCCATTCAGATGACATCTTTACAACTTTAGCGATGTCTTGCACTTTCAATTGGTGATCCTCCATGACCACTTTATGCACTTTTGCAATAATTTCTGGGGTAGTAGTGCATTTTGGCCGACCACTATGCAGATCATCGTCTAACCTGTTCCGACCAAATTTAAACTTGTTTTTCCACTTGACAATGGTAGTGCTCGTATATGAAGGAGCAGAGTCCCCCAGAGTGTTCTGGAAGTCGGTATGGATTTCTTTTGCTTTCACACCTTTCTTTACAAAATATTTCATCACTGCTCGTATATCAATTTTTTCCATCTTCACAAATAACTACATGGGAACAACAGCAGAGAGGCATCTATACCACAGAACTCTTCCCAGAGCACTGACGCATTACGCTTTTACTCATAAAGGATTACCTATTACTATACAGGAAACTCATTGCACTAGCACTGATATCTGATGGTAATTCTGATAACCTTTCTAACCACCCTTGTACTTGCTCAACTTATGTGGGAGTAGGCCAAGACTTAATGAAAGTGTTAGATATGTCTTATGATGAAAATAAGAATCCTATATCCTTTTCTTCATTGAAGCAACCATTCATTATTCAATGCCTAGAGCAACAATCAGGCACATCAATGCTGTTTGCCTTACCTTGCTAAAATGCATCATATCTCTAAGCTGTATTATCCAGGTTTATTATAGAGCATCTCTTTTATACTTAAGGTAAAAAATGACATTGCATCCTGCAAAATTCAAAGTATATTAATTTCATTTTTCTCTAACTTATTCTTAAATTGAAGAGTAGTGCATGAATAAATTAATGATCACTGATAGCACTATATTTTTACTCTAGTAAGACTGATAAAAGATAATAATATAGACATTTATATGATACTGTGAGTGAGAGTAATCTCTTTTCTGCTGTAATGTGGTTAACCGGCATGTAGAGTGAATACAGGAGTGCCCTTCCTTGGGTAAAGAAAATTTGGAGATTGGGGTACACATGAGTATAGGTAATGATAGTTGTCCTAATGCTTCTTTACCCTAATTATTGTTGTTAATGAACTTTAAAATTGCCTCTACATCTGTACTTTCCAAACATTAGGACTCTGAAGCTTCATATGCTGTGCAAATTTATGGTGGTTTCAGTCATAGTTCCTTCATCATCAAAAGAAGATATGGTTAGTGATAAAGGGTGGGATGGATGAATGATTCTTTGCCTTTTAGGAGTGCTCATGATGAATATAGTCATGTTTATTAACAGTTCTTCATGATGCAACATTTTTCAGAGTGTAAAAATCATTTGCTTTGACTGGGATTCGAACCTAGATCCCTCAATATCCGGTTGAGTGCTTTAGCCAGTTAAGCTATCGAGGCGTCCTCTTAAACTTTGAAATTTTGGGGCTTTTAAAGGAACAAGATGTTTTGACAAAATACCATACATACAATATCACAGGCATTCGTAGTCGTGCGCAACGCACACGATTTTTACACTCTGAAAAATGTTGCATTGCAATGCACATTAGCGGATGACTCCGTTAAAAGTTACTGTTATGGCATCTCCTGCCGTTCCTTTGGAAAGTTCTTCATGACTTAAGTGACAATTGAAAACAAGTCCTGATAGGTGGAAAATTTTATTGCACTTTGCAGCGCCTTGAGAAGGGCGGGTAGTTGTCACTCTAAAACCAAATAATTTCCTTCATGGAAAATACTGACAAAAATTGAAATCCATGCAGCAATGTATATCAGCTCAAATAAGTACACTCATAGGGACAAGGAGAAAATTAAAGAATCTAAGAAATGAAACTGAGGATATAGCTCTAAGAAGTTGTGGTCAAGTCATATGAAAGTGCTAGAAGGCCAAGGAAGAGTGGATAGAAAACTACTGAAAGTAATGACTAACATAATATATTGAAGGGAAAGAGTTTATGAACTGATGAAGAAATAACTTAAAGAAAGAACAAAAAAATTCCACAATAGTCGATATTCTTATGGAAAGATACAAGCAGAAGATATTTTGACTTTGGGAAGAGATGAAATTAATGCATTGAAGGGCTCTAATAAAGACTCAAACTACTTGAACATGATTTATTCAAAGAAGAAATCATGATAGAAGAAGACAAATTTGGCCCAGAGATACCGAGAAGGTAATTTGACACAGTGGGAAAGACCTGAAGAGCAACAAGGCACCAAGCAAGGCTTTGGCAGGATAAATGGAGAAATAATCAAGACATTTGGGACCAAAGTCAAGAATACATGGAGCAAACCAATTAAGATTCAGAAAAAACTAGCAGAAAAAATGATACATGTAACACGGCTTTATATGTGACATTCATGAACTTGGAAAAGTGCTTGGAATGGACTGCAGTGACAAGAATAATCCATCACCTCTACAAGTGTCAGGTAACAAACATTGCAATGAAAAATGGAAAGAAAATAGAGACACAAATAAACAAAGGGGTTAGACAAGGAAGCAACTTCTTGCCAGCACTATTCAGTATATACATATATCAGAGACAAATAATCACAAAAATTGCACATCAAAGGGGTCAAGGTGGATAGTGAAGAAATCACATTCTCCAGTTGGCAGATGGCATTGTCGTGGTAGCAGAAACACAAGATGACCTACAAGCAATACTGATTGCAATGGACTTTGGGAAATAATATGAGCACCCAAAAGAAAAAAGTAAAATCCTTGTATTTTGAAGATAGAAACTCAAGGGAGATATCACAATCCGAGGGATGAAATTAGAGCAAGGTAAATTATTCATCTATTTGGGCAGCATAACTTAGGAAGGAAGAAGTCTGATGAACATCAAGCTAAGACTAGCTCAAGCTAAGATGGTGTTGGTGAAGAAGAGGAAACGACTCTGTTCAAAGGTTAAAGTTTCAAATGAGGAAGCAGTTCATCAAAACATTTGTATGGAGCACAGGACTCTATAGATCAGAGAAATAAAGCAATGGAAATGTGGACAAGCAAAGAATACAGGTAGAAACCTTTGAAACACAGTGCTGGAGGAGAGTACTGAAGATTTAATGAGCCTGGGAAATGAGAAATGAGGAGGTATGTAGAAGAGCAGAGAAGGAAAGGACCACATGGATTACTCTATAGCAAAGATGAAATAGATGATTTGGATGCACCTTGAGGCATAATAGAGTCAGAAATGTAATAGAAGGGAAAAGTGAAGGGAATATCCTGTGAGGAAGACCAAGAGAATTGTACATAAGACAAATTAAGGAGGACATAAAAAAGCAAAGCTATTGGGGGTGATGGAATTAGCACTTGCTAGAGAATAATGGAGGGCTATAGTAAACCAATCTTAAGGATGTAGTACTGATGATGATAAGGTACTATGGTCCAAAATATTCCTGATCTTTCCACTTCCCCATTAACCATATTGAATTTTATGCTGATGTTCTGATACTTGTTGTGCAAGAACAGGTGGAGTTATTTTTGGAACAAAAACTCACAAGGGGCATTAATCAAACAGTTCTCCCTTTTGGTCACAGATTTTTAAAACTATATGTTAAACCTCATCATAGAACACATATTACTTTCTCCACAGAGTTGCACCTTACTCCAAAAACAACTACTCTTCCTGCATCATCAAAGTATCATGAAGGATCAGGAGGGAAAGGGTCTCGCAAGAAGGGCTCCAGCGCCCACCAGAAAATACCAGAGCATTCAAGGAGGTCGAGAAAAAAGCAGCAACCCAAGATAAATGGCGCATTGGATGGTGAGGAGTCTGAGGAAGAGAGTGATGAGGATGGGGAAGAGGGGGTGGTATGGGTTGGCAATGAAGCCACTACGCACCCATCTGGTGGCCTCTCGGGTGCCAATAGGGCTGACCCCTCCCGTACTATTGAGACAATAATGGTGGCTACCAGTAGACCCCCATCGTGGGTGATGCAACACAATGGCAATGGAGCAACCACTCCCACATCATCTGCAACACCTGGCCCAAGTCTTCCACTTGCCTGCTGGCTTCCTCTTGTGCCAATGCTTAGTGGCATCCTGAGGTCAGCACAAGCCTGTCACATGCCATGCCTCTGAATGCACTGTTCCTTGCCCCAGGGGGCATAGAAGGTAACAATAATTAAATGAGAGCCTTGTTTTGTTTTTATTCTTGAGGGAATGCTATCAAAGCGTTTATGTAGATGTAAACATTTAAATTTTGTAATAAAAATAACCAAGGAATAGCATTACAAGGTAATAATAAGAATCCTCAAAAGGTGTGGAAATCTTAAAGGATATTGATCCAATTTACAGAGTTTTCCAAATGCTCATTGAATATGCAAAATGGAATTAAGGCTGAAGTTTACTTTGCAATTTTGATCAAGCTTTTAATATATGTTTTTGGAGGGAAAAATTTTTGAAATGGATAAAGTAAATTCATTGGTTTAAAACTACCGATTGGTCATTAGTTTAGTTGCAGAAGATATCTCAGCCTTGCAATTTGATATTTTTCAATGAACTAAAGTGAGTGGCTAGAGAGTACAAAAGAGGAAAAAACCATGTACATAACTTCCTTGGTAACAGGACAATACATTTACAAACCAAAGATTCATATGGGTGTTAGATATTTTAATCAACCAATAAGTCAAAGTTGATACTTGTGTTTTGAGGTAATAAAATAAAACATGCCTTGATATTTTTCCTCTAGGTATATCCTTGGGAAATATTTTCACCAACCTCATACAATTGTTAGTAGATTACTTGGTATTTAAAATCAAATTTATGAAAAATAAAACAAATAAAAGTGCTTCTATCTATCCCTTGTGTACTTGTCCCTTGAATGTAGCATGTGTTCTTGTCTCTTTGTAATACTGCCTACAGCTGTTCGACAAAATGGGCTTATCAAAACATCTTTAGATAGAAATGTGCCCACGATGTATTTGTTACCTCTTTAAGAAAGACTTGAAATTGTATAAAACTGTTGTGAAAGAGGTTCATGTTTGTCAGTTTTTATTTTTGATTTAGTTATTGGCAAGGGAAGCTTTCTGTACATATATCAGTTCTATATGGAGAGTATTGAGAAGTTGAAAAAAATGTTTAATATCAAATAAAATGCGACGTTAATTGCATGTCACTCAAGAGACATGAAAGATATGTGATGTGAAGTTAATCATTCCATAGGGAGCCCAAAAAAGTGAGTTATGCCTCCTCTTTGTCCCCCTTCGGCCATTTTAATGTCAGATAGAGAGACGTGCAAAACTATATATGGAGTGCATTATGGTTTTTGAAATTTTTAAAAAATCTTGGGACAAGATAATGCAGCATATGTTGAAAAATCATCATATGTGTTCTATGACATTATGTAAAATTAATAAAAAAATATTTTATTCCCACTGATTTCTCTGCCCTTTGATTTCCAAATCCATTCAATTAATTGTTACTAAGACAATAATTTTTAAAAGTCGAGATATTATGCTACCAGTTCTGTATGGGCCTAATGTAATATTTAGGAAGGCCCCTGAGAATAGTTGATTTCAGACCCCCTTTGTACCTAAGTAGGAGAACTATGTGTTTGTGAGTGCATGTAGGCCTGATGGTAGATGAGAAAGTTGAGGAAAAAACATTTTGTTTCTGAAAAAAAGATTTAATGCAAAAAAAAATCTTCATTAACTGCAAAAATTGTTTGATTAGAATAATACAAAAATAAGAGATCAAATATTTTGGTGTAAGGGACAAAAAATCACATAGTAATCAGCATTTTGTAAGATATGTGATGATTAAATCACAGCATCAGGAAATAAAATCAATGTGAGGGTAATTACCCCTGTAGTGGCTTGGTGGCATCTATTTGCTTGATTAATTGAAATCTATTGTTTTCGATTGGCATCATCTTTCAGCTTACAATTGTGTCTTTTTATAATTCAATGGTCCCTGAGGCTATGGTTAGTCTCTGGGAGAGATGGATAACTGGGACCTGAACTGATGGGGTTCGGTACACATGGTAGGATTTGGTAAGGTATGATAAAGAGCAGTAGAGGTATAAGTAATTTGAAAGTCCCCGTATTTCCTAAAAATAAGAAGAATAAAAGGTACAATTGTGGACTTGATGCAATGTGAATGTTAGAATCTTCATTCTGATGCATTTGTATGATTTTCAATGCTTTTTCATCATATAAATTTAGTCTTTGATCATCTTATCCTTATTAATAGCACAGAATATAAAGTAATGAGTGATTGCTTGGTTTAAGAAGGGATGAGATATTATGGGCTGAAAAAATATTCATGTTCACTTTTTCCTGTTTCATTTGCACATTTTATTTGTAACCAGCAATGCTTAACTAGGCAACTAATCTTGGCTTCAATTCAAATTGCACCAAAAGAAAAATTAGGGTAAGACACCATAAAATGGATTATGTAAGTAAGTTTACAGAGTATCATAGACCTGCAAACATCTCCCCTCCACCTTAATATAGTTTATCCCTGATGTGATATCTACATGTATTACTGTCTCTCTGGTAACAAAAGCTCAAACTTTTTGAATTATTGAAAAATTTTTAATAATTATTCCGCTTAATTTTTTATGTTATTGTTATTGCTATTCTGCCATTTTCAATGGGTTTTGGATGGATATAGAGGGATCATCACAATGCTTCTCAGTCCATCCAAAAAGATACAACCTAACACTCCTAACAACATTAAATTGTTCTTTAAATCTGAATACTTAATGCCTCCCTTATTTCTGTCCCCCTTGCCTACCCTTTTCCTCCCCCTGCCTAACTCGTCTAATGTCCTCCCCATTTATTGCAGTCATCAACATTCCATCTCTAATCAAAATTCTCTGTATACACTTCTCCTGCCTCCTTTAGACCTCTCTCAACAACCCTCTTTCCTACCCTACCATACCTAGCTCTTATTCATTGGTTTTACTTTCCATCCATTTTACCTTTTCTATCCTTTGCCACACTCACATCTCAAAAGCCTGCATTCTACACCCATCAATTTGCTTTAAATGACCATGGTTCTGCACTATAAAAAATCACACACTGTATCAACATTTATTCTAATATTTTCTTAACATCTTTATTTGATGTCTCTGTCATCAACTCCTTCCCCTTTGTGAAAGCATCTATGCCTAAGGCAAGTCTTCTGCTGATTTACCCATTACTTTGACCATCTTAATCCAAAATATTCCCAAGGTAAGTAAACTGTTTCACCTGCTCTAATTTTTACCCTCCTGTTTCCACTTAGCCTTTTTCCTTCTCATAAACCCATTACCTTTGTTTTTTGCTTTCATTTTCATCCCATACCTATCACACTGGTCTTCTAATGTGCTCAGCAATGATTGTTGTCCCTTGGCTTGGATTACTAAAGATTGATTATCTGCCAACCAAACTAATTTTATGGATTCCTCATTGACTTTCATTCATATTTTTAGGTATTACCTTGTCCCTCTTTCAATTTCCTTTTCATTTCCATTGAAAAGCATGGTTAATAATGGACACCTCTTTCTTATTCTATTTCCTAATCCTGTCCCCAGCCCATCTCCACTCCCCATCCTCCTCTTCCACCTTAGCATTCAAGGATGGATAAGTTACTAGTCTCTCTTATCTACTCCTATCTTCAGTAATATATTCATTAATTCTACTTAATTTACTCCATGGAATGCCTTTTCAAAATCTATGTAGTATACGAATACACCCTGATTGGATTTTATGTTTCTTTCTATTAGTGACCTCATAACGGCTATGGCATCACAAGTACCTCTCCCCTACCTGAACTCAAACTGATCATCCCCTAAGTAATCATTTTTCCTCCACTTAATTATCTTATTGATGATCTGAAGTACCACTTTAACAATGGGTGAATTCAAAGTTATTGTCTTATAGTCATCAAATGTGGTTGTTTTCCCTTTTTTGTGATGGGAATCAACACTGATCTTATGAAATCTTCCAGCCAAGTTCATTAATGCTACAAAATAGCCTATAAAAATTCTTCCTGCCACATTTTCCTTAACGTTAATGTAGTAACAGGGGCATTTTATCAATCCTCAAAGCCTTATTTGATTTAAATTGCCTTATTGCCCTTCTTATTCATCAAGTACTACTGGACCTAATATTTTTCCACCTGCCTCATATTTTCTTTCTATGCCTAAACTTGCTGGCCATATCTGCCATATGGGATACCCTATGTATTCCTATCATTTATCTTGAATCTTTCCAGGGTCAGTTAATAATATTCCTATGATTTAACTTTATCTGTAATAGTATGCATGGATTTTCACTTCATACTTTCTAATGGTTCTTTCACCTTTCTCTAAAGCTCCCCAATTCCTCCCTTCATTTGTAAGCTCTCCATAACCTTGCAGTGTATCTTCCAGCTATACTTCTTTGCCCCAACCATTAAATATCTTTTTGTACTTCCTTATTCTTAGTTCTGTGTTTACATTCTTCCATTTCCTTCTCTCATCTAATCCATGGCTTCCTTATCAATTTTAATCTAAAAATGTTTTTATTTTCCTTAGTAACTTTTGGCATTTCTTTTTTGATATGTTCCCATCTTTCTTCTTCTGTTTCTGTTTCACTCTCCTGATTTATTTGCCTACTGTCAACTTGTACTCATTTCTTTTTCATTCTTGTTATAGCTTCTACATTCCATTTCTGAATTCATCTTCCCTGGTATATCCTCTTGAATCTGATATTGCTCTTAATGCTAAATTATGATCTGAACCCACAAATATTCCTAGAAAACTATGTGAGTTTAAGTTGCTCCCAAATCTGCCTCTAACCATTACATAGTCTTAACTATTACATTTCCAAGTCGCTGGGAATTTTCTACACATACCTATGCCCATTGTGGTGCTTAAACCAAGTGCAGTTCTCCCCACAATCATTCCTTGCTCCTAAACCATAGTACTCTTCTTCATATCCATCCTCACATCATAATATAAGTTTCCTTCAAGAAAAACTTGTAGTTATTTCTACTAATTTATCATGGCCAAGACCAATTCTGGGAGTAGTAAGACCAAGACAGGTGTCAGTTGTAAACTTACCTTTAAAAAATTTTAGGATTACCTTTTAGTCATAATGTGCAGAAATGAAATTGGTGAGTCCAATATGGGAAAGAACAAGACTCCAGGTAGATGAAAACAGGATTTAAATTATATGAAGCCTAAGACTATACTTTAAGTCTACGTATATTAGTTCAATGTTAGTTTTTCTTCAGTGCTGTCTCTTGAATTATGGGAATAGAATGGGAACAAGTCCTAGTCTGAATTTATCCATTTAATGGCCAAAACATCAAAAAGATATTCCTACCAAAAAGACTATCAAGAAACTGGACTAAATTTATAAAATCATGTTGATATAAAATTAAATTTTTATGGTCAGAATTAACAATATTCTAATTTTACTAACCAAATCTTCTTGTATGTCTTTTGAAGTACACGCATTCTTTTTATCCACATTATCATTTGCAGCCGTCTTCATGGCTTGGACCATTATTTATTTTTGGTTTTCCCAACATTTTCAAGAAATAATTTCTAAGTAGCTATACAGACCACAAATGATAAAAACTTTAAGCTTTTTTTCCACCTGAAATATATTTTTAAAAATTAACAACATTAAAATTGAAAAAATTAAGAACAAGAAATATTGTTAAAGTTAATTTAGTTTAATTTACCGATACTTCAGGACAAATAAGACAATTTATCATGTTCAAAATTTGATATTAGGAATATTTCTTCTTTCTACATCAGCAAATGGTTATTGTTATTTTGGATCTTCACCACATAATTTCAGGAATAGGGTTGGCGCAGTAATTAATATAATTCCTTCCCACCCTGAGGACATGAATTTGAGCCCTTGTGCGTGACAGAAGTTTTTCATGGTATCCCTACTTTGGTATCATGTGGAGTGCACTCCTACCTTGTGAAGTGTAGTGGAGCACGTCCTACCTTAGATTGGGCATTACATTTGGGATCCCTTGGCACCTTTCATAATTAGAGAAGGCCTAATTTAGATGCCAGGTTTCCCTCCTCCTTTTCTCATTTCTCTCAAAAACTACCTATCCCCAATTATCCATCCAGCTTTTTCATTCTTTTAAATTTTTCTTAACCCGAGATTTTAACAGAACCTTTGATTGTAAGTTAAAATAATTAATCATTATTATGATTGCTCGTAATTAATTTCAGCCTATATCAGGCATAAGAAAAGGTTTGATTTACTTCAATTAGTTGATTTTTATAACTTTTGGTTAATAAAGAGCAATAAATCTCTGTTAAGTTTGGGCAGTACCCTTGCTCTCCCCCTCTCTAATAAAACTAGGCCTCCATATTCGACCTAGTGTGCAAACACGACGTTACTGGTCGAAGGGGCCAATTGGACTGGATCAAATCCTCATAGAAATACATATATAAGGTTAAGCAGAGGTAGAGGGATTGTTCTTTCCGCAATGGTTTCCGAAGGTGGCAAACGAAGCCAAAGGACGCCACACCTTACTCCCGCCGCTCTCCAATACCCTCGGGCTCCTACCAAAGATATTTCCCTTCCTCATTTTTCCTTTTTTTCCCCACCTCATCTCACCTTTTTATTTATATTTCATCACAAATAGTTCCTCCAACTCTGACGTCATTTTTGAACCAGCGAATGAATTATCATCAGTGGTAAAAGATCTACGTCTGCCAGTTCATACTCTGGACTCCGGATGGCGAGCTCACCCCGTCAACTGATAGCAGAGCGTGGTTATATCATAAAGGTGAGTCATAGAATTATCGATTTTATAGAGGAGAAAAGCTTGGATAAATAATTTTTCCGATAAGGAAGAGGCCACAGGTTTCAGGCAACGCTTGCGCCGAAGGGGCATTTAATGACACATATTCAAGGTTAAGGGAGAACGTCCAAGGAGACATACCCCCGCAATAGGAACGGAACCCGAGTGAGAAACTAGCTACTCTAAAAGAAATGAATATTTTGTCATGTCGGCAGTCAGGCGGGAGTTGAACTTTACCGCAGACCGAGATAAAATTGCAGTGGGGTATTTGGAGTCATTAAAATGTCTTGGAGGCTATTTTGGTATAGACGAGCAAACTAGTCTGAAAAATCCTCCCAGAAGGTTTTTAACGGAGGAGTAGTTTTTTTATGGGAGGCGACCGACAGCAAAGGTTATTTGCGCCCTTAGAGATGGATAAGAAAGGAAGGGTTGAGAGAAATCCTTTAGCGTTGGCATTCGTATACTCTTGTCGAAAGGCGCCAAGGGGTCCGCAGTCAAACGTGCCATCCGACAGACGTCGTACTCTCTCAAATTGCTCTCCCTAAAGCACGTCAAGTAGGGATTGGGATACCACCGAAAAATATTTCTTGTCTCCAGCACCCGGCCCTCTCGGTGGGAAGCCTGTACTTTAGCCACCGCAACATCACGATCCCCCATATAACGGAAAGTGCATGAATGGTTTAGGACTAATAACTTTACCAACACAATTTTGTTCGAGGATGAGTTGAGAGAGATACTAATTTCCGACCAAGTTACGGAGTGTGTTTGAAGGGAGATGGGTTCAATGGAAATCAAAGGCCCTGAGAAGGCATTGCAGAGTACGCCTCATTAAAAAGGAAGATGAACGGGATGCTCCGTGATTAGGGGAAGGCGATATACGGGGCTTGTCCAGCGTGAACATTCACTCCGACTATTTATTGCAACCGACGAGTACGCCGAGAAATTGCGTGAATTGTTCAGGTGGGGGCTTAGGTCTCGCGGGAAAGAGCCAAGAATTTGCTGAGGCGCACCAAGTCACCTGGGGCGAGATGGTAGATCCACATTTCCGTCATAGGAGTTAGGGACCAACCCCCAACGAGTGATTAACGACATACCGCATCTTAAATTATGTCTCATATTTGAAGAGTCAACATCATGAGTAAAAGTCCCATTCTCCCCAATGCGAGAACACGCTTGCGCGTCGTGTCTAAAAATTCAAATTTGACCACTGTTTAATTATTTACTAAAATGTGTAAAAAAGTAAAAATAGAATTCATGGCATGGAGGAAAAATTAGATTAAAGTATAAATGGTTTTGCAGTCCTATTTCAATAACTGCTACTGTGGCTATGGAGTCCTACTGTGCGCGGGAAGGAGGAATGCAGGTACGAGTTCTCTACCCAGCCTCGTAGTTCTGTACCCAGTCCCATATCCAAACCCCCTTCCATTGTTTTCTCGTTCTCACATGTTAAGGAAATGCGTTCGCCGAATCGGCGAAGTACAAAAAGGAGTTGGCATCGGGAGAAGACGAGTGGTGAAATTTTACCCCCACTCACCAGCAAATAGCAGAGAAGAAAGCGGCGGGGAGGGGACAGCGGGATATGAAGATCATTGAATATGGCCCAATCCCGCATTAATCAAACTTGGCCTCCAGATTCGACCTAGTTCACGACAAAGCGAGGTTACCGGTCGAAAGGTCCACGTAGGCTAGGTCAAAAGCCTCAAGGATATACTTGGAGCAGCACGAGCAGAGGTCAGGGGGCTTATTCTTTCTGTAATGGTTGGAGGCAGAAAACGAAGTCTAAGGATTCGACGCGTCCACCCCGCCGTCGCTCTTAAACGCCCTCAGACTCGTACCAAAGATATTATTCCTCTGTTTCCTTCTCCCATTTGTCACCTCATTCCATTTTGACTTTTTGAAAGTATATCTTCCTACCTGGTGTAATTTTCGAATCATTAAATAAATTATCACCAGTGGTAAATATTATGTGACTTCTAGCTTCTATGACTGACACCTGACTCAGAGCTCACATCTCATGTCACATGTCATGCTCACCAACAGAGGTGACCCTCTTAAATGCTGCTACAGTTTTAGGAACTTGAAGGTAGGCACTTAATTCTAGCTTTCCATACCCCTTGGTTTTAGATCACTAGTCTACTTCCACTGTACCACCTTACTTAGAGTCCAAAAATAATCATATGAATAGGTACGATATAATCAACTAAAAAAGATACAGTTACAAATTATTGATGACCATACCTGAAGCTGTTCTAAGGTGGAAGAAGTGGCAATGTCACATATTTAAGCTGAGGCCCTGACCAGTTTTGCTACTCTTAGGAATCATACAAGTTTGGTCACCTCTGTTGCTTTCAGCTATAATTGGCTTAAAAAGCTGAAGTTGCTTTTGTATGAGTAAGTTTTAAATTATCATAACCTTACTTAAGCTCATATTTGCATCAAAAGTATGGTAGATATTAATTAAATATTCCTATTGGTAATTTGTGTTAGTAGAATGCTAAGAAAACCATTGCCTTGTTACAAAGTATCATGCAGTATGCGACTAGTTAATGCGCTGAATTAGTGAATTGAAAAAAGTTGATATCTTTTTCATTCAAAAATATTCATTAATAAGTGCTTAAAAAATTCTAACATCATCAATTCCAATCAAATATATATTTTAAGTGATTTAAGCAGATGTGATTCCATTATGCCATGGATTACTGAATATAAAACGAATTTCTAAAACTAATAATTTTATCCTCCATGGACTATGATCTTGAGAGGGCAGAGGGGTTTGCATGTTCAATGGTTCCCTAGAACCTTTCCGGTAGGGGCAACAGTAATTGTTCTGGTAGGGTCACCCATTTCAGAATGGTCAAATGTTCAAATGGAGCCAGATGACTGGTAGTCCCAGTTGCTCAGTAATACATCTGCTAAGGTGTCTGACTTTAGTGGAGTGACCATTTTAGTGATGACATCACATTAAAAACACTATTGAAGAAGGCAACTGGAAATGCACAAACTCAATGCTATGAATCTCATGATAGCATGGACAGGAACAAAGTGGCAGACGCATAATCCTGGCAACTGTGGATATTTGGCCCACTGGGCCAGTTACCATCTCCTCCAACAGAGGTGGCCTCCATGGATGTCATCACAGAAATCCTTGCACAGCTGAGCTGAAAACAATGGAAATAAAGATTCAGAGAGAACTGCAATAGTTAGGATAGGGAGGACATAGAAAGTTGGGGCAAATATAAAAACAATAATGCTAGAAAACATTTAGGATAAAATGAAGACAGGAGATTAAGGTATGTTAAATTTATTTCAGCTGAGATTGAGAAACGGGGGTTCAATGGAGTGATTGAATAATTCATAATTAGTACTGATGAGGGTCAATTGGGGTGGCATGGTCACAGTACTGAATGGTAAACGGGGATCGAGATGGTGCGGGGGCTAACGTACTGGCTTCCCACCCTGAGGGCGCGGGTTCAAATCCCGGCGGTGTTGAATATTTTTCAGAGGTATCTCGATCCCTACTTGAGGTGCTTTATGGAGGGCACTTTGAGTGAGTACGCCGTCCGTCGGATGGGACGTTAAACTGTGGACCCCTTGGCGCCTTTCGTAAAGAGTAGGCTAATGCCGATGCCGGGTTTCTCTCCACCCTTCATCCTTTCCTATCCATCCCCTATGGCGCAAATGACCTTAGCTGTCGGTCGCCTCCCCTCAAAACTACTACTACTACTGAATGGTAAACAATGTAAAAGGGATATTAACAGTGGAGAAAGTGAATGATATAATTCTATTGAAAGGGGTAAAAGTGGACCCAACCAATCTAGTGGTAATCTAGGTGTACACTCTGACAAGAAGTAATTGGTGAGGAAAATGTTGACAGGTTGCATTATCAATTGGAAGAAATAATTTAGAATGCAATGGAAAGGAAGTACATAATAGTACAGCAGGTAAATGGAGAGATGGGAGACAGGAATGAGAGTGTGGTTTAGGACTTAGAAATGAGCTTGGAGAGACACAAATCAAGTTCTGTGGAAGGAGTTTTGAAGTAACAACACACCAGCCAACGCACACCTGGTTCAAACATTATCACACATCTAAGTACACAGAAAATCCTAAAATCCTAGGAGGAACAGGTAGGTACCAGTTAGGTGATACCCTGGTTAAACATGGATTAAGGAGCAGTATCATCAACTCACACAACTGCCTGGGGATTGATGAAAATTTGCCACATGATTTAACTGATGTGAAATTCAATCTGAAAATCATAATGATGAAGAGGAGTAGGAGGATGCAAAAGTAGAATGTATAAGTTTCAACACAAGTAAAATGGAGAGAGTAGCAAGAAAAACTAAATAAATGAGGATAGGGGAGTGAAAACAGTTGGGATAAGGTGATTGGATCCTAAGAATAGGATAGAAAGAACAGCAAAGGGAACAATTTAAATGGTAAAGACTAAGAGAATAAAGAAGCAATGGATCATAGGAGAGATGATTAAGAGAATAGATGAAAAAAGTAAGTTGATGAATTTAATATGGCAGAATTATGTATAGAGAACCAAATAATAAACTTAAGCAAGATATTAGTTGATTGAAGGAAAATTGCCAGAAATATCAGTGCAAAGATATTTAAACATTTCAGAGACAATGAAAAGTAAAGGCACTCAACGAGATTATCAGAATTGTTAAGATGTAGCAAGGTAAAAACTGTACCAGCTATCGGAGATAGAACAATGAAGTTATTGATACAATCAAAAGAGGTTCAGGGAAGATTGAAAAAAAGTGTAAAAAAGTTTTATAGTATGTACAGACTTTAGATTGACCATTTTAGAAATAGAAAGGAAATGTAAGATAGGAAGGGATAGCTTGGGTCTAGAAATACTAGATACTGAGGCAGAAAAATTGGGAGAAAAAGTCAAATAAGTTAGTAAGGATAGATAATATTTGCATAGAATTACTAAAGTGTTTGGCCAAATATGGAAGGATGGAATTATTTGAACTAATAGGCAGTTGAAGATACATTTGGTTAGAAGAATTCAATATATTAATATTGGCCCTTCTCCTGAAAAGGAGCAATGCAGTAGTATATGAGGACTAATGGGAAATAGGGTTTAATTTCACTTGCAATAAAGGGAGTTCTGAGAACCATGAATTGAAGGCTACAAAACCAGTGGAAGCCGGCATGACAAAGAGGCCTACTTGAAATACAAAAGAGATTATTATAATTTAGTTAGGTGTGCAAAAAATAATGCTTACAAGGATTTTATATTGAATGCAAAAAATAAACAAAAGGCAGCATGGAGTGTAATCAATCAAGAAGTTGGTCATGGTAATGGAAAAGAAAATCTTCCTTTCACCCCAGATGCTGTAAATAATTTTTTCTTAAAAGCTGTTGAAGACAATTTGTTCTCTCGAAAAGTTGATGCTGCCAATATTGGTAATATGCTGCAAAATCTTCCTCCGAATAATTTAAATTTTAAATGGAATTTTGTTACTCCACTTGATATTATATCGACTGTTAAAAAATTTAAAAAATCCAACAGTAAGGATGTTTATGGTCTTTCTAACTCCCTAATAAAGGACATTATTGTGCTCATTGCGGAACCATTAGCAATGTTAGTCAATTTATGTTTTGAGACAGGAGATTTTCCAACAGCTCTAAAATATTCCAAAACAGTACCTGTCTATAAGAAAGGTGATAAAGATGATTTAGCTAACTACCACCCCATTTCCATAGTCCCCGTTTTTGGTAAAATTTTTGAAGCTATTATGAAAGATCAAATATGTAATTTTTTTGAGTTAAATAATCTCTTTTCCAAATCCCAGTACGGCTTTCGATCTGGGAAATCTACAATTTTGGCAGTAGAGTCCATAGTTAATTATGTCATTAATGCATTTGAAGAAAAGGAATCAGTCTCAGTGACACTATGTGATCTTAGTAAGGCCTTCGACTGTGTTAATCATTCAATATTACTAACAAAGCTAGAATATTATGGTATTAAGGGAGTTGCACTGAAACTAATGAAGTCATATTTGGATGATCGCCACCAATTGGTTGAACTTGATGGCTGTCGGTCTGCAGCTCTTAAAGTAAAATGTGGTGTACCACAGGGCTCTGTGCTTGGCCCAGTACTTTTCATTATCATGATTAATGATTTGCCCTGTAATATGAAACCTAGATCTGTTTTATATGCTGATGACACTACTTTTGTACAAAAGTGTCAACATCCAGAAGATGCAAAGTTACGATCTAGCCCTACCCAAAAACAGGCTAAGGAATGGTTTGATGTTAATCATTTACAATTAAATACTAACAAAACTCAGCATATTGTGTGCAGTCTTAAATCAAAAACAACTAATATTGAAACTGCTAAAATACTAGGAATTTATATTGATACAAAACTTAATTGGGAGACTCACATCAGTCAGACCTGTAATAAACTTAGTAAAGCTGTTTATATGTTAAGAAAGCTCAACTTTATCATTTCAAATGAGTATCGTTTAACACTTTACCATGCCTTCTTTCAATGTCATTTGAATTATGGTGTTGAGTTATGGGGTCATTCCCCTCATGTTAAACAAATTTTGCTACTGCAAAAGAGAGCTATTCGCTCTCTTGCTAATATACCACCACGTGATTCCTGCAAACCTTTTTTTATTAGGTATAGAATCATGACTGTATTTTGTTTGTATATCTTTAAGGCTCTGATTCATGTGAAAGTTAATCTAGAAACTTACCAATTAAGATCCAACCTCCATAACTATTCCACAAGAGGTAAATCGAATCTAAATACTACTTATTGTAGATTGTCATCAACTTACAACACATTTCACAATATGAACATACGACTGTATAACTATCTGCCTACTCAGTTGAAATCAGATGGTATCCAGAGTTTCAAGAATAGGGTATATACCTGGTTACTTGCTCACCCACTTTACTCATTGGATGAATTCTTTTGTGACAATCTTCATCACATTTAAGAACTTATGTTTATATATTAAGTAATATTATGATTGACGACATTTAATATGGTTGTACCATTTTTAAAATGAATAAGGTATTATTATTATTATTATTATTATAAAACACTGTAAACAGCAAACTAGAAGACTTGTTAGAATTTAGAAAGGGGGAAGGAGCACATTATGAAATCATAGTGATGAGAATATAAGTACAAAGGATCATTGAATTGAGTCTGCATGTATTTGTGCTTCATTGCTTTTGATTGGGCATTAAATTGCATAGAAAGGTCATAGAAACACTGGGAATACAGGAGTGGACTGGATAAATAGGAAACCTATTCAAGCATATATGTGATCCAGATGGCACAAGTATGGGTATCAGAGGGAGTATTGGGATGGACAGTGATAAGACAGTGATATAGAGAAGTAAGACTGGTTGCTCATTATAATTAGTTCTTCTACATACTGAGAAATGTCAAGAATGGTATGTAAGGGCTTGAACTGATGATAAAAGTGGGTGGCAAGATGAATAAACCATTGAGATTTACAGGTGATTGAGTAGTATTTAGTCAATTAGCCAGGAGAAAGATGTGGGATGAAAATTGACCATAAGAAAATCAAAGTAATTATATTGTTGAGAAGCAGGAAATCAAAGCTCAATTTTTAGGTAGGAAGGAGTAAACTACATCTGGTGGAGCAGTATTTAGGAGGAAAATTGGCAATTAATTGGGGACATTAGAAGGATTGCATTGACAAAGGTAACATTTACAAGAAGAAGAGAAATGATGACTGGTACACTATTAAAGATATGAAGATTATTAAAGATTATTACTTTAATATGTAGCATAGTATTTCCTTTTTGAGGCAGGAGGATGAGTATACATTGAAGGCTCATGAGATGTGGTTTTGATGAAAAATGCAGAAAATTAGTAGGCTAGCAAGATAATGAAGAAGGATGATTTTTAAAATATGATGTGAGGGGAAAAAGTTGCTAGGCAAAAGCCAAAGAGGCACAAAAGATAAGCGGAGGAGGGATTGCATAGTAGTGGGATGTTAAAGGCTGTGATAGAAGGGAGAATGTTAGGTAAGCAGGTTAGAGGAAGGATGAGAGTAGGCATTTTGGAGAGCATGAATGCAGGTTTAAATTGTGAAGAAATGAAAAAGAAAAATAATGTAGGGCAAGTAAAGAAAATTCCTTATGATACATAAAAGTAAAAATCATTAGGGACTGCCCTAAACCTAAATTCATTCATAGAATACAAGGTACATAGAATCATGCATAGAATCAATTTAATTTTAGCTTATTTTAATAATTCTAATCACCATAAACTTATATGTTGAAATTAAATTATTAACTTGGTGATTCAACACACTTTATTTAGAACAAGACCCAGGTTTTGACATTGAACGTCATCATCAAGTGGTCCTCTCTGAAGCCAACTTAGTAGATATACCTTCTGTGTGGGTGAGAGAGGGTTGGTCAGAGAGGGAGGATAAGGGAGGGTGGAGGGGTAAAAAGTTTAAAATATGGTTGGGAGGAAAACAGACATCTCTTTCATTGTTTTGACGCAAGTGGTTTGAATGGGATGGAGAGAATCTTGGATATTGTGAGGCAAGCACATGTTTGTTAATCAGGATGGCATTGTTGACAAAGTGCACTATCATTTCTATTAATTCTAGGGCATCTTCTCTTTCCTGTTTTGCTGAGGTACAAGATGGGTATTCAAACATAGACAATGATTGATATGAAGTACATTGAAACATGTCTTAAAAACTACCTCTGTAAGTTGACCACATTCTAAAGTGACGATTTTTCATAGGCTTTACTTCATACTCAATGAAACCCTATGCTGAGAGAACCTTTTTTAAAGGATCACCTTGCAAAATGTCTGCAATAAGAAATATTCCAGCCATTGATGAGGTAAAAAATAATAACTAAATCTTTTTCTCCCATAGGATTTCTTGCCCTCATATTGGTTGCTGAATTTGTTAATTTGGTTTGACAGTTTGACTGGAGAATACTATTCTAAATATTAATGAAAAATGAACTTGATTGGAAAGACAGAGGAATGATTTTAAAGTTATAGTAGATAAAGAAAATTGAAATTGATATCAATGTATGAAGGAAATTAGCAAAAATAAACAGAGACATGTGCCAAGGCTGTCCCCTATCCCCCTTTCTATTTAATGTATTCATCGATGAAGTAATTACATGAAGGAAAGGAAGGGCTAAAGGTATTAAAGTCAACGGAATAATTAAGGGCTTCCAGTTTCCTGATGATATAGAATTAATTGCAGACTCTGAAAAGGATGTGAATAAGTTGCTCAAAATACTATCCAGAGACCTAGAAAATTTGCAATTGAAAATAAACAAGAAGACCAAGAAAATGGTAACAGAATAGAGAAAAGAAATTGTCAAAACTGTTATAAATAAGGTATCACTATCTTTGATCAGATTAAAAATTTTTGGTACCTAGTTAATATTATGAATAACAAAAATAAAAGTGACACTGAGATTAAGACAAGAATAGCCTTGGCAAAGCAAGTATTTCAAAACAATAAGAATTTACTAGTCAATAGCCATATAAGAATAGAAACCAGAAAAAAATTCATCAAAACGTTTGTTTGGAGTGTATTGTCATATGGATGCAAGACATGGAAAATCAGAAATTTTGTAAAAAAGCTTGAGGCAATGTAAACATGAACTTGGAGGAAACTAACTAAAACAAGCTGGGTAGAAAGAGCCCTTTCTGTGAGAGGATAAGGAAGGAGTACCAGAAGGCAAAGGAAACGTTTATAAGCAAGTACAGGGAGAAGGGTACAGTAAAAAAAAAGATGGGAACATATCAAGAAAGGGATATTATATGCTGAAAACAAAATCACTTTAAAGGCAAAGAACAAGGAAGCCATGGGTTACAGATGAAGTGATTAGGAAGATAAATGAGAGAAGGGAATTGAATAATGTAAACTCAGAATTGGGTAGATGGGCATACAAATGGATGAACATTAAACTGGTTCAAGAAACAGAGTGAAAAGAGTGTGGATGATGGAGATGTAGTGTGAGAAAATGGAGATTTTGCAGTGGAGAGGGGAAAAGTGTGCATTACAAAGGAAAGCGAAAGCACTTTTAGGAAATAAAAAACAGAAATCTGTATGAAGTTTCTAAATTATTGCAGGAAAATTATTGGGCTAGTAAATTTTCTAGAGAGATTGAAATAATACATTGAAGATCTATGCAGTAAAATCAACAAGTTTAGGCATAGAAAGGGATGATGATGTTAGGAAGGGCTTTTCAAGGAATGAAATAAGAAAAGCCCATAGGGATAAATAATATCACTACTGAATTATTCAATGGCTTAGAAAAACATTGATGGATGAGCTTTTATAGTTTAATTCGTAGAATTTATGAAGGAGGATTTTGGCCAAAAGGCAGTTCACAACCCAAAAAAGGGAACAGTAGCCATTTGTGAGCATTATAGAAAAATAAGATTGATTTTGGATGCAGCCAAGGTAGTAAATTATCCATACTTTTTTACTATCATCATTAAAAAGATGGAGAGGAGAACAAATAAATGTGTACTCATTAAATAATATGATCAGTTTGGGTTCAGGAATGGGAGAGGTCTGCATGATGCCATAGCAATAATGAAATCACTGATCAAAAGAACTATACATTTGTACAATATGCAATTGTATTGATTTACTTCATGGATTTTGAGAAGGTATTCACCAGAGTAAATTGAATACAATTAATAAATGTATTACTAAAGATGCAAAAGAAACTATTGGAACCGTTGACGGAAAAAGGACCAGGAAACCAAGGATCACGGATGAGATGATTGCAAAGATGAATGAGAGGAGAAAATGGAAGAATGTAAGCACAGAGTTAGGTCAAATGAAGAACAAAGAGCTAAATAATAAAATGAGATGGGCAACAAATAAAGTAAAAGAAGCATGGTGGAAAATGCAGTGCGAGGATATGGAAAGTTTGCAGAGGAAGGGTGAAATTGGTGCGCTCTACAGCAAGGTTAAATCACTGTCGAAAAGTAAGAAGGGAAGATCTATGCTAACAGTTAGAGATAGGGCAGGTAAGATAATAGTTGACGCAGGAAAGATCCTAGAGAGATGGAAGGAATATATAATAGAACTCTATAGTAAAGAACTTAGGCCAACAAAGTTAAGCATAGAAAAGGAACATGATGTAGAGGAAGATAGCTTAGGTCCAGGTATACTCGACGATGAGATAGGAAGGGCATTTAGGGAGATGAAGCTAAATAAGGCCGTGGGGGTGGATAAAATTCCTAAGGAACTACTGAAATGTTTAGGCAAATGTGTGAGGATGGGGCTATATGGGCTGATTGGTAGTATCTATGAGGAAGGAATCTGGCCGGAAGACTTTGTGAGATCAGTTTAGTTCCTATTCCGAAAAAGGTAAATGCTACATCATGTGAGGACTACAGGACGATAAGTTTGATATCCCACACAGCTAAAGTTGTTCTCAGGATCATCAACAAAATTTATTCCAAATAGGAGCAGGATAGGAATGTTGGATGGGATGAAGGGAGGAAGGAAGTACTCAGAGATGAAAAGGGACTTCCAGTAAAATATGTTGCTGGATTGTGTTTTGTTTTGTTGGGAGTCACAAAATATTTATTTGGTAGTTTTTGTCCATCCAAAAACCTACCTTAACCAGTAGATTACGTTATAATAATAATTACAGAAGACTGGTGCAGGTTGGAGGAATAGGCCAAATATCAACATTCTCTACATGAGTCCTCAGATGTGCATGACAGATGGAGCATCAGGATGAGAAGCGTTAAGAAGAGTGTAAGGCATGGTTATCTCCTTTGATGCATGCTTTTCAACATAAACAATGATGAAAGAGTAAAAGACGACATGGAAATTGCTGGAGATACAAATGAAATTTAATAATCTTGTGGAGAATCTGTAATATCAGACTTATGGATGATAAAGCTTTGTTTAATTAGTCAGCCAAAGGTTTAAAATCATTGCTGAGTACATTAGAAAATTAGTGTGGATAGGTATGGGATGAGAATAAATGTAAATGTAAAATAGAGTATGCAATTTTTAAGAAAGAGAAAGGCTAAGATAAACTTTTAAATAGGAGGAAAAAAACTAGAGCCAGTGTAGCAGTTTACCTATATTGGAAGAGTTGTGGACCATAATGGTCAAAGTAATAGGGGCATATGGCAAAGAATTGCATTATGCAAAGGAGCTTTCACAAAGAGGAAGGAAATAATGACATGGATGTTGAGTAAGTATGTTTAGGAAAGACTTATTAAAACTTTGACATGGAGTATGGTTTTGTATGGTGTCATAGTGGACTGAAAGTAAAACAAACAAGGAACTACTAGGTATGATAGTTTGAGAACACAACATACAGATTCACTAAGTAGGCATAGCAGAAGTTATGGAATGACTAAATTATTGAGAGGTTCTTGAATCCTAATTAGTACCTGCAAACATTTGATAGTAACAAAGGTTTAGAATACAGTGGTGGACAATGGGAGAGATGGTAGTGATGTAGGAGGCTAGAGTTTAGGAACAAGGAATGACCCAGGGGGGAAAGCAATAGAGTTTTGCAGGAGATAGGATTTAATCATAGCAAACACTTAGTTGAAAAACCATAATAAATGTATGTGTTCATGCAGAATTCCTAGTAATTTAGAGAGATGTCAGTTAGACTATACTATAATGAGATTCAGATTTGGGAAGAGCATAATAAAATCACAGTTTTTCACCTCACCAACCCTATCCCTGAAATGATGTGGATGAAATCCAAAATGCCCTTAAGAATTAATGATGTGGATGGATGAAATATTTCCCAATATTAGGTTCTAAGAATGATAAATTTGTTGAGTATTTAAAACTTTAACTAAATTAATTTTAATTAATAAATGATAGCTAATTAATAAAGGTTTTATTAGCTCAGTGTCAGTTCCCATTCCAAAGAAAAGGGAAGGCCCACGTATTGAAATTAACCCAGAGGTCGGTTTGGTAGGCGATTGTAGAGTTCACCCAGTACTAAGCCCAACAGCATATGAAATTCACACATCAGGGTAGGGGGCCAGTTCCTTTCCCTGTGCCGGTAATGGTTTCTCAGGAATCTGGTATCCAAAAAATCACACAGCTATACAAACTTATTGTCCTGTAGTCCTCACATGATGTAGCCTTTACCTTTTTTGGAATGGGAACTAAAACTGATCTCACAAAGTCCTCCGGCCAGATTCCTTCCACATACATACTACAAATCAGTCCATATAGCCTCTTCCTCCCACATTTGCCTAAACATTTCAGTGGTTCCTTAGGAATTTTATCCACCCCCACGGCCTTATTTAGCTTCATCTCCCTAAATGCCCTTCCTATCTCATCGTCGAGTATACCTGGACCTAAGCTATCTTCCTCTACATCATGTTCCTTTTCTATGCTTAACTTTGTTGGTCTAAGTTCTTTACTATAGAGTTCTTTTATATATTCCTTCCATCTCTCTTGGATCTTTCGTGTGTCAACTATTATCTTACCCACCTTATCTCTAACTGTTAGCATAGATCTACCTTTCTTACTTCCCGATAAAGATTTAACTTTGCTGTACAGCGCACCAATTTCACCCTTCCTCTACAAACTTTCCATGTCCTCACACTGCGTATTCCACCATGCTTCCCTTGCCCTATATGTTGCCCGCCTCAATTTATTGTTCAACTCTTTGTACTTCATTTTGCCTAACTCCGTGTGTACATTCTTCCAATTTCTCCTCTCATCTATCTTTGTAATCATCTCATCCACGATCCTTGGTTTCCTAGTCCTTTTCACGTTAATGGTTCCAATAGTGGCTTTTGCGGCTTTAGACAACCCTTCCTTGATACTTTCCCATTTTTCTTTTATAGTACTCAGCTCTTTGCCGTCCTTCATGATTTCCTCTACAGCCTGTTGGTATTCTTTCCTTTTCAATCCATTTAATGCTTCTACATTCCATTTTCTAACCAGCCGCCCCTGCCTTATCTTTTTGAAACAGACGCTACATTTCATAACAACTAAATTGTGGTTAGAGTCCAAATCAGCTCCCAGGAAGCTGTGGGAATTTATTACACTGTTCTAAACCTGTGTCTAACCAGAATATAATCAAGCTGATACCTTTCTAAGTCACCTGGCATTTTCCAAGTATACCTGCGACTTTTAGGGTGTCTAAACCAAGTGTTGGTGATAACTAACCCCTTTCTGCAGGAGATCTCCTGCAGAACTCAACTGCTTTCTCCCCGCAGTCATTCCTCGTGCCTAAACCATAGCCCACCTCATAGCCATCTCATCCCTTGCCTAACGTTACATTCCAATCCCCCATCACTATCAAATGTTTCCCTGATGGAACACCTGCGATTATGCCCTCTAATTGATCGTATATCCTATCGACCTCTTCCTCCATATGGTTGCTCGGTGGCATGTATACCTGAATAATAACCAATTTCGTTGGTTCTGCTTTTATCTCTACTAGTAGTATTCTATCCGTTACCTGCTTTATGTTGACAAGGTTTTACCTACCTCTTCAATTAATACTATGGCAACACCTCGTTGGCTCTCGTCCCTGCTACTGTATATTATCCTCTAATTATCACTGCAGTAATCCTCACCATCCTTCCATCTCACCTCCCATAGAGCTAAAATAACTAATTTTCCCCTTTCCATCTCTCGCTTAAACTTCTCCAATTTCCCTGTCCACATCATTGTCCTAACATTCCATGTTCCTATTCTAACTAACTTGGTCTTCTTCTCCTGTGTCTTCTGTCCTGCTGCTGCTGGTTTTCCCTTGCAAGGGTTTCGTGGGATGATGACCGCGGAAGCCTTGTCTCCCCCGCTGCTGGGCATGGCACACGGCTGATTGGGCTGAGCCCCGTAGTTGCCAGGACACAAAATCTCTTTAGTGACCATAATATTTATCTTGGGAATGATAATTGAGGTGGTTTCCCGTTGCCTTCCTCAATAGTGTTTTTAACATGACACCATCACTTACTGGCCGCCCCACTGGGGTCAGATGCCATTGCAGCCGCCTCACTGAGGAACAGACGCTGCGTGGACTACATTTCGTCTGGCTCCTAACCTTCAACCTATCTGGCATGGGTGACCCTACCAGAACCAATTATTATTACTCCAGCCAGCACAGCTCTAGGGGTCATCGGAACACACAAGCCCTTCCACCACGTCAAGGTTGTAGTCCGGGAAGGGATATATATATATATAAATATATAAATATATATATATATATATATATATATATATATATATATATATATAGTATATATATAATTATATACATATGTGTGTGTGTGTGGGGGGGGGGGTCGTGGTAGTCCAGTGGGTAGAGTCTCGGGTTCGATTCCCGGCCAATATATAAGATATATATAAGAAATATATATATATTTCTTTGGATTGAACATAAATTTAGGGTATCATTCTAATGAATAAAGACATTGGCCATGTTGGATAGAAAACCCTAATGAAGGGCATCAGAGCTCATAGAATATGTTTGTAGTGCCAGTGAGGCCTCCATTGCATTAGAGTCAATGAAGGGTGTCAGTATAGACATCATCCCTGCAGAACTTCTAAAAACTTCAGCTGGATAAAGAGAAAAAAGGGTTTTTGTGGGACTACTCTGACCATCTCTGAGGAATGAATGTGTCCAGAAGACTTTATTGAATCAGTATTGATACCTTGTCAACAAATGGAAAAGCAGCAATATTATCAAAAAATGGATAAAGAAGAGAGAAAATAAATAATTAGGTGAAGATCAGCTTGGGTCTAGAAAGCCAATGTGTGATATCAAAGTAATACTTCACTAAAAAGGAGCATAAAGTATAACCAGGATGCATTTGTTTGCTTAGTGGATATTGAAAGGGTATTTGGCAAAGTTAATGCAGGAGTAGAATGAAGGCATTGATAAGTTTTCCTAAACCTGTAGATTTCATAGACTATATAAGTGTGAGCAGTGAATAGAGAGCCAGGATAGACAGTGCTAAAAAGGGGAGTGAGACTAAATGCCCATTATCACCTTTTCTTGACAGTATATTTGGAGAGCATGCATGTGAGGGAGGTAAGCGAAAGGTTGAAAGCCGGAGAGTGTGTAGGTGAGGAATACCTTAAATCAATTAGTTTTGCAGATGATGAGGTATTAGTTAGCCAGCCGGGCAAAAAATTAACATTATAACTGGGCATTATGCAGAATCAGTGTGATAGGTAAGAGATGGGAATTAGTTATAAGAAAATAAAGAATGAAATTACCAAGAAAAAAGAAGGTTAAAATAAATAATAAAATAAGGGAATAATGTAGGACAGGTATACAATATAACAGTTCAGCTATTGCAAAAGTATGTTGGAGGAGATTCGCACCGGTTTGAAGGAATCTGGCCAGAAGACTTTGTGAGATCAGTTTTAGCTCCTATTCCAAAAGGCTACATCATGTGAGGACTACAGGACAATAAGTTTGATATCCCATGCAGCTAAAGTTGTTCTCAGGATCATAAACAAAAGGATAGAGAGTACGGCAAATGATTACTTAGGGAATGATCAGCTTGGGTTTGGCAATGGGAGAGACACGTGTGATGCCATTGCACTAATGAGATCACTAATTCAGAGGAATATATAACACAATCAGGATGTATTTGCTTGTTTCGCAGATTTTGAAAAGTCATATGATAGAGTGAATTGGGAATAACTAATGAATATATTGCAGAAAATAGGAATAGACTGGAGGGATAGAAGGCTAATTGGTAACCTGTACATGTCTGAAACTGCTCAGGTGCGAGTGGGGAACGGAAGTCCTGATAGGCAGTGTTAGGAAGAGGTGTAAGGCAGGGTTGTCTATTGTTGTTCAACGTATACGTGAAGGAAGTGATTAAAGAGGCATGAAAAGAACTTGAGGTAGGAATGAAAGTTAGAGGGAAATTCGTAAAATCAGTTATGTTTGCTGATCACCAAGCTCTAGTTTGTCAGTCAGCCAAGATGTTGCAAGCATTGCTGAGTGATTTGGAAATTTGTTGTGATAGATATGGGATGGGAATCAATAATAATAAAACAAAGGTCATGCGATTTTCCAGAAAGAAAAAAGCTAAGCTAAACATTAAAATAGGAGGGAAAAAAATAGAGCAGGTACAAAGGTTTACATATCTCGGAAGTGTTTTGGACAAAGTAGTAGGGATGTAAGGAGAAAAATTGCTCTTGGGAAAGAGGCTTTCACAAGGAAGATGGAATTTATGACAGGGATGTTGAGTAGGGATGATAAGAGAAGGCTTGTGAAAACTTTGACATGGAGTGTAGTTATATACAATGAAAAAACATGGGCACAGTAGTTGGAGGGCATAGATTAAGACATTGATTGGAGACTTGTGAAATGTGGGTGTGGAGAAGGATGAAGAAGGTGAAATGGATTGAAAGTAAAACAAATAAAGAGGTTCTAGTATGGTGGGTGAGGATAGGGGATTGCTGGGAGAAATCTTAGGGAGGCAGGAAAAATGGAAGGAAAGCATATTGAGCAGCAGTGGGATGTTGAAGAATGTGATAGACAGGAGAATGTAAAGCAAACAAGGAAAGGGCAGGAATAGGATAGGGATAATGGATGGGATGAAGGGGGGAGTGAAGTACATTAAAATGTAGAGGGACTTGTAGAGTAGGATGTTGGGTTGTGTTAGGAGACACAAAATATTTATTTGGTTGTTTTCTCTATCCAAAACCTACCTTTACCTGTAGATAACTTAATAAATTGGAGGAGGACGAGCAGAATAGTATGGACATTGAAAGAATAATTGGATATGGTAAAAAAAGTCTATAGAGAGAGGCAGCGGGTAGATGACTGGCACCTGAAGTAAGGACATAAAGAAAAGACAAGTGAAAACTTTAACATGAAGCATAGTTTTATTTGGCTTGGAAACTTGGCCATTGAGGCAAGATGGTAATTTTTAATTAGATACTTTTGAGAAGTAGAGATAATATAGTTAAATAGAGATAATTGGAGATAGTAAAATGGACAGAAAGGAAAACCAAATATGGGGTTCTAGGTACCATAGTGGAAGAGAGACTACTTTGGGACAAATTTGAAGAAGGCAGGACAAACAGATGCAAGATATATTGAGAGTAGCATTGGAATCCTGGGAAAGCAAGGTAGAGGGAAGAAAACGAAAGGCATGGCATCATGGAAGAAATTTAAGGAATTAAAAACATATGCAGTGCTAAAGATATTGTGGGTGTGTGGGGTTTGAGGGTATATTGTGCCATTTAAGTTAAGACTTAGGAGAACAGTACTCTGTCATGCCAAGACCCTTTATGAAACCTACTCAGTAGACTTGTGCTAATTATAATTGCAAATAAGTTATGTTAAAAAATGGAAATAACATTTATAGTATTAATTTAATCAGAAAAATTTATATATTAAAAAGAATGATGACACTGTTTCGATTCCGGATACTCGTTCATTTCTTTGCTTTGAAATCCCTCCCAGATTAAAATCACCGACGTGTCCAAACCCAACCAGTCATAAAAATTCACCAATCGAACCATTGTACCAAACTACACTAGGGGTCCGAACTGCGGTAAACCACCTTTTATGGTAAACGAGTTAGCCACTCTCCTCCCGATTTTTTTTCGATTTAAAGGTTTTTACTGTCTACAATTAGCCATATTTCACCTCTCGCTACTCATTAGAGGCCGGAGCCTCTTCAGGTTTGATTGAATTACGTTATTAGCAGTGTGCATACAGCTATTATTTATTCTAACATTATTTGGGGTACCAATTGTTATGAAGGGCGGCCCCATGACCATGGCGTGAGGCGCGTCTGGTGTGATTAATTTTATTGAGCTTCTGAATTTTATGAAGTTAAATTTTAAAACATTTTCGCCTTTAATTATTTGGTCTTCCGAGTTTTTGATGTGGTGATTTTTTGCAGTTTCCATTCCGAGGTCAGTTCCCTTGTAGGTCGATTTTTGATACCCCGCATTGCACTCTAGAAAATAAATTGAATAATAAAATGAGTGAGTAAACAATCACTTAGGGCACCCTAGCTCCTGTGAGCAGTCTTGTCAAGAGTAAGTGATAAGTAATGGAAAAAATGCTAGGGGAGCAAATGTCGCCGTTGTTTTCAATAAAGTAAAAAGCAAGGAACTGAATACTGAATTTGCAATTAGATAATTATTGATCTACCTGATCACACATTTTCCCTAGCTCCTTAAGCTGAATTCATTTAGACTATAGTAGGGTGCCCAAGGGGATAGTTCTATTTTACAGGTACTGCTTAAGGTAGCACCTGATGCCCCGATAAGAGACATGTAATCAATATATTTTTAAAATATTTAGACAGCGGAGTTGATAATGTCCGCCACCGTCGTCCAGACCACGGAGTCCAGATTCAGAAGGACCACAATGAGGAATTTCAGGAATTCCTCACGTCCTTCCCGGGATAGTGCCGTCCTCTTCTTTCTCCGCTACATCCGCCTACCCCTCCAGACTGGTACGGCGGATGGGGACCAGCGGCGCTGTGATGGGCAGCGAGGCCGGCTCCTTCAGCCCCTTACTTCACATTCAGTCCCCCGCGTGGTAATCTCCCCCGAAGTTGGAGCAGCGCACCGTCTCCGTACTCTTTGCAGATCTTTTTCCGATTGGTCGGTTGATAATAAGCTTTAACCTGTTATATCGACTTCCTCTTCAGCCAAAGGTTTTCCATTCCATCTCTTCCACAGCCCAAGCTCGGTGGACGCAAAAAGTGCCCAATCGCCTTAATGGCACACACTGTAGTGTTACTCAAAATCGATAAATCCAAGATATCTATATCCCCGCACAAAATTAACATCGAAATTCAGCGGTTCATTGCGATATTCTTGGGTATGAAATTTGGAGGTTAGGGTAAAACTGGTACTTGCTCCCAAGTTCTTTCGCAACAGTCGATTTTGTTCTCTTCCGTATGCTCAAACTAGTTTAAATGTTCACTATTCCTTACCCATTCCTACGTCAACTTCCTAAGAAAAGAACGCTTCAATATAAATTAAGACTTTCATTTTAATACTCCCAGTTCACGGTGAGATTTTTTGTTAATACAAATACTTGTATAGGATCACAAACGAATCAGAATGGACATTTCCGAGCATGTTTGACCCGTTTTAAGAGCAACTAGCAAGATTTTCGTTGCCGATTTGTGACCACAGTTGAAACTTGGCTCCTCTACAATGCCTCAAAGATAAAACATCAGTCAAAGCAGTAGAAACATGTTGATTCACCGCCACCAAAGAAAGCAAATGCAGTACGGTCGGGCGGAAAGGTGATGGCTTCAGTTTTCTGGGAAGGAATTCTGCTAAAAGATTATCTTCCCAATGGTCCAATAATTACTGGACAAATTACATGACAATACTACGCTAACCTTCAGGACGAAATACAGAAAAAGATACACGAACAAAGGCCAGGTTGGGCAAGGAAGAAAGTCATATTTCATCAGGACATGCACGCCCACTCACAAGTGTCGTTTCCATGGCAAAAATACGTGATTAAGATACGAATTTTTGCCACACCCGACTAATTTGCCTGATTTGGCTCCATCAGATTTCCATCTCTTCCTCAAGATCATACTTTTCATCAGTAGACAGAGATTTTCTTCAAACAAAGAACTAACAGCCGAAGCAGACGGGTATTTTGCAGGTCTGAAGGAATCTAATTTTCGAGTAGGGTTCAAGACATGGGAACATCGTTGTACCAAGTGTATTAGTGTACAGGGAGACTGCATTGAAAAATAAAAAAGTTTCATTTGGGTGAGACGTTTATTTATTCGAGAACTTTTCTAATTACTCTCTTAATACGGATGCTTTTAACGAGAAACGATTATTTCTCTCACAATATCAGAAGGTGATGGCACGGTTGAAGATCACGGAGATAGGGACCAACTCTTCCTATTGTTAGACATTTAATTGTTCATACTTTTCCACTGACATCAATTTCCATCCAAGTACCCTGCTTTAATCAGAGATGTTGTATAGGCAGGGCAATGGGTGGCCGCAACTGCTCAGCCCTTTCCAGCATACCTGATAAGTTCAAGGTTAATTTCTCAAAATCATATAAATTCCTTGTACAAATATGAATTTAACAGGTACATATAGTAATAATAAGCATTAAACTATTTGAAATTAGGTTCACCAGTACTTATTGTGATGATTCATCCAGTTCAACTTTCTCCATTCAACTGTATATGAGAGCGTACCTCCCCGCATGACGCATATTACGTTGAGCGGGGGGGCAAACCTGGACGTCGGAGGGGGAGTTGAGGAGGCATGGGAGTGAGGAAAACTATTGAAAAGTTGAAAGGTGAGCAAAATAAGCTCAGTCATCGTGAAGTGAAGAAGGGTTAGTGACGGCAGAGTTTTCTTTCGCGCCACTTGCAGTTTACTTCTGGTATTCGTCATGAAAACGGGTGGATAGCGTTCCTAGCTGGTGTCGGGTGTGCAATACGTATCACGAAAGAAGACACGGAGTGCGTGAGTGTAGAATATGAGGAAAATGTCTTCCTTGAGAGGAACACCAGTGAGAGAAGGACGGAGGGGGCGTGACGACAAAAGTAGTTGAAGAACTCAGAATGTGAACCCAAGCCATTGGAGGGTGTGATCTTCACTCCCTGTAAGGAAGTCTTGGCCACTTCTCAAATCGGTAAGCGATTTGGGAGGGTTACGATCTACTGGGGTAGTGGCATCTGATTTTCGATATTTAAAAAAATACCACCTCTAATAATAGCACGAAACTTTTCCCTTTATTCATTAATCAAGGTTTGCTACGTTTTTTTAAATTGTTTAAAATGTGGCTTCAGTTACGTATAGATATTATTTTGAAAGATCGAGGTTCATAGTTTTAGCGACGTTTTATTCCGAGAATTTGTTTGCGCTGGTGGATATAATTCTCGGGTTAGGTGAACGTGAATCCCAATGAGCTTACGTATTTTCTCGTTGAAAGGCTCCACAGGACTGTGCCAAATGCGTTCAAACAAAACCCAGAAGAGAAAAGACTACGATAAAAACTGCTCAATAAAAATGGGCATACAGAAGAGTAAATGACCATTTAAAATATTAAATACATATCACAAACGGCCACGAAAAAGTTATATTTTTAGTGTTCAATTTTATTTAAATAAGATTACTATAGGTTTACTAGTTGCGAAAATACGCATTTTAAGCTCCATGGATAACAATGTAGTGACTTTTATTATATATTCTTGTGAATATTCATCAATCTCTCCTGGTGTGTTTCGCGCATGTAAAATCATGTTTAAAAATTTTTGCAAAATATATAAATACGTATATTGACTTTTTCTTACATTATTAATGTATTGATCTTGATGCATTGACTTTAAGCTGGGATCGAAGTTTATTGATAGTTACCGACCACCTCCAATTATAAAACATACTAATAAACGAGATGTCAATAATTTTTGCAAAGCAAAAAGAAATCCAAATTTAGAACAGAGGTAACATTTCAAACAGTTTTTAGCTATTTTGTGGCCACGAAAAATCCCGTTCTATTTCATTATTCTCAAACTGATTTTTCCCGAAAGTTTCAAAATGAAGGACTAAGTTACTAAGGATAAATAAAATTTGATGCCAAAAATATTTACAACGAAGATAATTTTTGCACATGGAACGGTAAATTCAATCAATATGAGAGTAGAATTTTTTGGGCCACCGCAAGGCATGCATTTCGTCTTCTAGAATATTGTAGATTCCATTTCATATTTAATGCTCCAGATGCCATTACATTTGCCCAAGAGAGTTTCGTAAAGTATGACTGAAATACTAAATTCAATCTGCCGTAATTTTTAATTTGTTCTGGAATTTGAATGATCCAAAATAGCCGTTAAAGTTATCAAGAAAATTGATTGAAAATGTAACCATGAAATTGGAATTACTGCATTAATTTTTACACTATTTCTATATCTCTTATACTAATCGGCATTGAAATAATGGGTGTTTAATTCGTATTAAACAATGCATTTTTAAGAAAAAGCGTTGCTGAGATTTAATTTTTGTAATTTATAATTCTCATATATTCCGAAATTTACATATTGGTCGCTTTTGTTAGTGGCTTTGTGATTTACTACGATGCACCTCCTCTTTCCGTCCCTAGTTCATTTTGTTCACTCAAAGAGTTCCTCATGCAGCTGCTTGCTTGAATTGCATCGTAAATGTTTTCTCCTCTTTACAGTCTTGTAAATTCTATCCATTCATTGGACTTAGTGCTCTGTAGGGTACTAAACATCACTTAAAACCTACCTGCATAAAAATGCACCCAAAATTAGTCAATATTGATAGATTTGGGAATATTTGACGACATTAAACAAATGAGATGAAAATTCAAATGGTTGAGCGAAAGTACAGCATATTAAAGGAGAGTGGCTACGAATCTACTCGGAAAACAGTGGAAAGTCAGGGAAGCTGCGTTGTTTCATTGAATGAAAGTAATGAAAAATGTATCGATAATGAATTTGATGGGAGTTTACCGGGCTTGGTCAATAGTTTATATACTGATGTGCCTCTGAGTCCCTAATTCAATAAATTCCTCCTAAACGCTTTTAAAAAGGTGAAGCTCATCGCAAGCATGAGGGCTGTATCAACTGCAACTACTTGCCTTACTTCTTGCTTCATGTTATCTGCACTTTCCTCAGTGCAGACCAAGATTTATTACAATATGATGATATAGGTATATATTATAATAACGATCCGTAAGATATGAGTCCGTTCCTTCCCTAGCTTACTTAATTTTCATTAATATAAATTATAGCACCCTTTGCTAAAAGAAAAAAATAAAGGGATTGGGATGGTGCGGTGCCTAATGCATAGGATTCCCACCCCGAAGGTTCGGGATCGAATCTCGGAGGTGACAGGATTTTTAATTGGTATCCCGATCCCAACTTCAGGTGCCATGTTGAGAGCACTTTGAGTGAGAAGTAGTAGTTTTATGGGGGCGACCGACAGCTAAGGTCATTTGCGCCATTAGAGATGGGTGGGAAAAGAAGGGTGGGGAGAAACCCGGCGTCAGCATTAGCCTACTCTTGTCGAAAGGTGCCAAGGGGTCCATAGTTAAACGTCCCATCCGACGATCGTCGCACTCACTTTTAGTGCTATCCACAAAGCACCTCAAGTACGGATACCGCTGACAAATATTTATTATCTCCAGGATTTGAACCCGGGCTCACTCGGTGGGGAGTCTGTAAGTTAGACACCGCACCATTAAGTTAGCACGACGTCCGAAGTAAGAGACGCTTAACAGTGAACCCCTCAGCGCCTATCTTTAAGTAGGCTAATTATGACGCCGGGTATCTCTCCACCCTTCCTCCATTCCTTAAATTCCCTACTCCTATCAAATTACCCACCTATTTTCAATTGTGCTAATGGTCTTAGCTGTCGGTCGCCTCCCCTAATAGCCATCTGAGAGAGAAATGAGTATTTAACTTGGACGAAAGCGTTTTTCACGACAATTTCTGATCAGTCGTGTGTGCTGACAATATCAATGTTAATTCAAATCGGCGATCAAGAATAATCGATATTTTTACTTCATATAGAGTGGATGAAATAATGCAATATTTAACCTTAAGTCAGATTCCTACTGAGATCCTTAACTCACCCACCATTTAAGTGGACGTAATGAAATGGCATAACTATCCTCTCTCTCCTAGCGCCTCGCATAGATATTGAAACTTAAACCTATCTCCTACTCCATCACATTTCGTCTGTGTTGATTTGCGTCAATTTGTCGGCATCTCGGATATTTTTATTTATTATTATCACCTGCCATATGCGTCTTCATGTGCATCTAAAACCCATTTAATATCTCATATTTCAGTTCGAAACTTAAAAAAATAAATTCATTCTTTAAGAAACACTTCTCTTTTCTTTCATTAAAGAAACGCTCCTCTTTTATCTAGATCTCTTGCTTCATCATCGATAAAACTATGATGTTCGAGACTTTTCTTCATTTTTTCGTCTTTTTTATTTTTATAAGCAGCACTTCTCTTTTAAGAATATGGCAGTGAATTTACTGCGGTAATATGATGAAGTAGTGTAATAATATACCATACCGTAGTCCATCAGGGATGTTTGCATTAGATAAGAATCGGACAAGAAAGTTAATTAATTGGATAAAACACAGTTTGGTTTTGATTTTTGGAAATTTCAGAGCAATAACCTTTACACTCACTGAAAGAGTCTGATCTCATCTCAGATAAGTAAATGCGTCATAAAAATTGATTGTTGATTAATTAAAGGGAATTGTTGATAAGGAAGCGTTAAATATTTTATCCCTCATCAATTCACGGTAACCAACAAAAAGGTTGGTTTGACGTTTAAAGGTATAACCCACATTTCGAAATAATTGGAAGTCCCACCCAGGTGAAATTCAAACATTGGGTTAATGAGGCGTGTTTCTTTTCCAGTGTCCGCTCCAGAGGTACCAGAAAAATCACTTGGCTTGAATAAAAACTTGGGTCACCAGGTATCGAATCTGGGCCCTGCAATTAATAGCCGAATTTTTACGCATGAGACGGTAATACTCTCTTATTATCAAAAATGACCTACGGAAAAAATGAGCTCTTCAAACGAGTTTCCTAGTCTTCTTAAATCTGTTATCGGAAAGGAAAAATGTGCAATTCAATGCAACAATTTCAGAGTGTAAAAATCATTCGCCTTGACTGGCGAATGATTTTTACACTCTGAAATTGTTGCATTGAAATGTACATTAGCGGATGACTCCGTTAAAAGTTACTGTTGCGGCATCTCCCGCAGTTTCTTTGGAAAAATGTGCAAGTTTACAGATAATTGATACCCTTTCAAATGCAAACTCACGCGGTCTTACCTTTTTAATAATTTCAGGTCAGCGTTATATCATACTTCCTATAGTGATTCTCCATTCATGTCTGATTACACTGGCGGTCTCATTTTTTCATTTCATTTCTATATTGATATCATCACAAAATTTAACAGAATTCGGGTTACGTCTAACCTTTTTGAAAATAAACTAATAAAGCAATGTTGGCATCGTAAAAATATTAGACAATACCTATTTTTAAAAGCTATACCAAGCATATACCTTCATTTGAGTAGAGAAACAGACATCGTGAAAATGAGATAAAGTTTGGCGAGGCAGATCGAATGTCTGGTACAACTGGCTACGTGAATCAGCTGTTGGTCAGGCACGAGAGTATTAGTCTTCGTTTACCAATGTCGTCACGTACAAACACACACATATATAAATATAAATAAATATATGTATATATATTATATATATGTATATATATTATATATATGTATATATATATATATATATATATATATATATATATATATATATATATATATATATATACTCCGCCTTCCCCACCTTTATGTGTGTTCCTATCCCTTTTCCTTATATCTGTTGCTAAATAAATGAGTATTTATTCGCCGTTTGGCGGGATTTTGTGTTTGAATGTATATATATATATATATATATATATATATATATATATATATATATATATATATATATATATATATATATATATATATATATATATATATATACACACACACATGTATATATATGTACAAATACATACCTACAGTTTTGCGGAACAGAATACCGAAGAAGGCAGTTCCGAACTGTTGATTATGACTGTTTCAGAGTGAAGCCTTCTATGTAAAAAACAGTTAGGATGACAGAAAGGGCCATTCGTTCGCATAGTGTGGTCGTACCTGCCATCAAAGATAATCATTTCCTCACAAGGTCAATGCAGCATTCGCTTAATTTTAATTTGATGGTTTCAGGCTTTACTTTATGAAAATTCATGATCACTGAATAAGTAATTTTTTTATTTTTTCACAAAAACGTTATTAGACTATTATCGGTTTTGATGCATAGGCGCCATCGTAAAGGTATACTTGATGATACTGGTAGTAGTGTAATTAAGATAAAAAAATACTAGTACTAATAAGTTTACTTATTCAGTGTTTATTTCATTTATTCCATTGCCACGTAATTCCATTAGACCTCTTGTCCCATTCATTACTAAAGCTGGAAATTGATTGTTTCATATTTGTCAAGTGATGAATACAATGGGTAAGAGCTAGATTTAGGTTAAATATTCTTTCATTAATAACAATATTCGTGATAAGATCCAGATTACCATTTTATTCTTGACGGAGGGTAATTTACTTAGAGTTATCAGAGGATGTTAAAGAATTCAATACGAATATACAGTGTGTAGATTAGTAGTAGGACTGAGTCGATTGAAACATTTGTTGTCAGAATTGATACATTCATTCAGAAGTCTTCGAAGCAGCACCCGTGTGCGTCCAAACACCCCTGCCAGCGGGTGTTTCACACCTCGGACGCCTTTTGAAAAGTGGCACCCGGAATACTGCTAAGCTCCCGCGTCACGGCCTGTTGTAATGCTTCCACCGAGCCGTGGTGACGTCCTTTCAGCACGAATTTGAGGCGGAGGAAGAGGAAGAAGTATTGTCAAAAAAATTTGGATCCTCACTCATATGGCCGAGAAGCTCTTGACAGATCCACTTGCGAGTTTCCTTTGTTGGTCGGAGAGTACTCGCGGCCCCAACTTCGCAAATATCTTTCTCATGCCCATGTTTTAGGTCATAAGTCAATTCTCATCACTTTAAAGGATGCCAAGTTCATCAGAAACCATGCAAACGCCTAATCTGTGACCCTTGTCCAAATAAGCTTTCACCATTGCAAGATTTACGTCACTTTTTGAGGCTGAAGGGTGTCCTAAACGTTCGGCGTCTTCAAGATGTTCTCTACCAAACCAAAACAACTTGTACCACTCAAAAAACACCCAATCTACCCATGGCGTTATCACCATAAGCTGTCTCGCACATTTCATGAGTCTCTTTCCCAGTTTTGCCGTGTTTCACGCAAAATTTGGTGGCGTAGCGCTGTTCCATTAACCGGTTCATTACGGAGCGTATAGAGCTCACGTTATAGAGGTATCGCAAACGAACGATTCGCATTCCGAAAGGGCTGGGAGTTAATTGCCATCGGTCTCCTGCCTTTCCTGAGACTCCTCTCCCTTGAACCCAGCCTGAGAAACCGCCGCCCTTCCGTCCGTCTATTCGAGAAAAAATGTCATACTACTTTGGGACAGACCTTGTTTGCCAATCCTATATGAACACGCCTCATATGCTCAATCGAGAAGTTAATGACCGTCCACAAAATGGTAATGTAACTGTTGCGTATTCATCATCTAATGATTTAGGTCACTCCACATCATAGATAAAGTAATTTATTAATTATTCAAGCTCGACCGTTCAGATATACAGTCGAGGATGGATATGCTAATTTTATACCCGTTTTAACAAGAGGTGAATTGCTCCCTTAGTTATGATAAACTATTGACTATCTTGATTGTTTTAGAATAATTCTTAAAAATATATCATCTTCCCATCATTTATTTGTTCCTCCGATTTGATTCTCGTTCGATTTATATGTTGTTTAATGTGAAACTTTAATGTAATTTGTGAATTAGTCCATATGAATTGCAGGTGATCAAACTTTCAGCGAGAAGGAATGCAAGGAATTCTAAGGATTCGCAAGGAGAAATATTAATATATTTACGAATGCAAGGGTACTCTAAACATTACTTACAAGAACTGATAGCCGTTTTAAGATCTGCTGAACATCATATTGCTATTTTGTGCTAGGAATTGAAAATGCTCTTGACATACGTAAAACTGAATTACCTGGCGTAGGTAATCTCTGCACTTTGCCATCCTTCAGCTCATCGTTTCTTCATAAAATTTATTTAGAAATTTAATCTTGATGAAGAAAATATACGAAGGGATCCAATTACCTGGCAATGAGTATTTTTAGGGGCTTTTCAACGTCGGTTTAACTCTAATCTTAAACAAAAGTAACATCTGGTAGAGAATGATTTGTATTTATAGTTTTCATTTCTTCTCATTCCATTGAAATCTACCAGCCACGGTAAAAATTACATTAAAACTTATATTTTGGAAAAATTACAACAATTTGGGAAAAATAATTTTACCGAAAACAAAGTTTTTGTGAGAAAATATATCCGCGGGTCTGAGAAAATTAGATCAATGAAAACACTTTAACGATATTCATTCAGAGGTCTCCGGGGCGTAGATAGACCTCTGGTTTTCACCGGGTTGAGTTTTCAACGGTGAAAACTTGAGATACATTCAGAAATAAAAATATAACATTTGATGATACTTTGATTTGAAAATACACAGTGCTTAATTGGAGATTTCTCAGAAATGTGAAAATCTCAACTATCATCTAAGATAAGTAGAACTTCAGAAATAGATGAGTCGAGAAGTTGTGATTACACTCGAATCTGAGTTATATTTTCGATAAAGTCACAAAATCCGCTGATTATTCAACAATTTGGAGTATACGTAATAATAGCCCATCCGCAATATACAATGATGAATACAGGGTGGTGAAAGGACATTGGAGAACCTATCGAGGTCAAAAAATGGAAGAACAGTGAGGTATGAATTTTGCGATCGCCTATATAGTTTCACTTTGATCGACCGAGGAAATTTTGAGTACTTAATATTCTAGAAAGCTTTGTCCAGGCGGCGTCAGGTAGGTGCACTAACGGCCTGCGTCACTTCACGGAATGATCATTCCTCACGTTTTTTTTCAAGTCATCGAACGGCAGAACGAAATGCATCACCATGGCAGGCATGCGAGTTGAACTAGCAATCTCTTTGGGTTGGCATACCTATTCACACTAACACACACTCACACACACTCCAACCAGGGCCGCCCATCCGATTTGTCTCTGGAAGGATTACATTCGAGCTACAAGGTCGGAAAACTACTATTCCAATAGCGGAATAAAACATGAGCTATCTCTTCCACAGAGTCGTGGGGATGCACTTTACGGGCTTACTAGATTCGTCGTCGGCGGAGGGAGGATAAAAAGGCGGGAGCGAGAAGACTCGGCTTCCATAGTCGACTTAAAATGTTTGACTTGGACTTAGAATTTCACGACGGTTAATGGCGGAGAGGGGAGGAACGGGACTATCTTCCCTGCAAGGTAGACAGAAAAACCTGCCCATCTCCCTCCTTTACTCTCCTCCCCTCCCCCCATGACTCCTTATAACCTTCCCCTCAATCCCCTCTCGTCACACAATTTGGCTGAGAATGGGACCTCTAGAAGCATCATTTAATGAAAGGGAGAGAGAAGGTAGGGAGAGAAGGGCGGAGAAGAGGAAGAGAGAGGGAGCACAAACCCAGAAACACACAAAGGACTCCATGCCATTCAGAGGGAGCACAAACCCCTAAAACCTTTCTCCCCTTCCGCCCCTCGCCACGACCCTGACCCACCATCCCCAAACTCGTTTCAATAGCTTCAGTTCGACGCGTCTCTCTCACCCCCTTCACCCCGCTCCCCCATTTACGTATAGTTCTCCTCCCTCTTCCATCATTTCTCTTTCCTTCGCCCGCCCTATCAGTCACCTCTCGTCCTCACTCTCCTTCCGTCTCCTTCCTTCCCGTCCCCCTCCCCCCACCAACCCCGAGCCTCTTTGCTTTCTTCTTCTTTTCCTATTTCTCTGTCTCTCTTCCTTCTTTCCACCACCTATCCCCTCACCCCTTCGCCTCCTCGCGTAATGGGGCGGTCGGCGACTTCCTTTTGTTCCTCTCCTACAAATTTGAGCTTTTCGGCGAAGACGGGAGAGTAAAGGTGGAGATGGAGGATAGGTGTCTCCCAGACTTGACAGCGGGTCATGAACCTCGCTCGCAACCTTCTCCGTAATGTCGTTGCCCCTAATGCGTGTGGGCTGTGCAAAGGTATTTTTCTTTCCTTTGTGGTGGAGTCGCATCCAGCCCGAAAAAAATATGAAATTCCTGGGTGGGTCTGAGAAATGGAATATCAATCTGGGAAATATATATCCAGGGAACTCACTAAGATATATACCTTAATATCCAGAGGCTTTGGCATTATAATCATGAAATATAAGTACAGTATTTCAACTGTTAGTCAGGGTGGTCCTGAGATTTGGAAATTGAGCCTGTTTTGTGTACCTAAACATATGACATGTTAATCAATCGCTTAAAAAAGTGGTCAAGGTCATACTTTACTTTCTCCTAGCGAAACAGAACATGCTATTGGTTGCATTTCCTTCCCTTTAAATTAAGAAGGGGAAAATTCTGGTGTATTAAAATTCCCAGAACGTGAACATGAAGGCTAACTCTTGTTCGATAGTCGTTTATTTTGATGATTTTGAAGTGCAAATTTTTAAAAAAGTTTCGTGATTTTTCGCATAAGCTCACTTTCCCACATCTAGATGAAAACTGTGTTTAATTTTTGAGTGGCTTTCGGCCAAGTATTAGTTAGAGACATTTTGGCCAGTCAAACTCTCTCACGGTGCATATTTTCAAAGACATTAGCCTGTTTATTATTTGTTTCCATAATTATATGGAGCTCTTCAATATAAACACAACTGAAAAAGATACTCCATATTAAAAACATTATTTGGAAATGATTTTGAAAGTTTTAAGGCATATTTTGACTATTTATGAAAGGATTATAATTAAATTGCTGTTTTTTGGGAACAAAATGCGAAACTTTTGTCTAATAACCTCAATAGTAATCTGTAATTGTCACTAGAATTTTTGCATGTATAATATTTTGTCCTGCAAATTTAGAAGCATCAACGTGAAAAGTAAAAACTGTGTTCGCAAGATAAATATTAAAACTACTTGAAATCTAACAGATTTTTCTGTGGTTATAGTCATTTAGAAATATCCTCTCGCCACCCCAATATGATATTACACACTATATACATGTTTGACTCACCTAAGGTGAGTATTTACTCTAATTCCAGGTTAAGTTAGCTTAAGTTACGTCAAATAAGCTGTTTATATATTCATAAACGCCATTGGTGAATACTGTGTGAGACGATGGGCGAGGCGGAGGAAAATATTTAACAGGGCACACGAGTAAAGGATTTGTTGGTCACAATTCACCGACGAGGTAGCTTTACATCCAAAGTTTGGAGTGAGATTCATGAGAATGCTAGACTGTTCCGGGAAGGGAAGTAATACAAGGGAAAAAACCCAAAATATAAAAATGTGAAACGAAGAACAATTGTCTCCAATCAAAGCAAGAAAGATTACTTTCAGCTAAAACTAGGGAAAGACATACATGTATTTAACGGTATTTTCTATTTAGAAGTCAATATCACCAGCTATGGATTAAGAAGAGAGATAGAAGAGTGAAAGGTCCAAATAAAAGACATTTTTTTATTGTTGTAAGAATTACTCTTAAGCATGTAGCACAAGCCAAGATACGTAGAAAAAATTGAATCACAAAAAAATTGATTCTTCTTAGGAAAAATTTCACCTCTTGTATGATTATAAGACTCCTGTACATGTGCATAACATACGCGGCTATTTGAATCATGCTGTAATGGGTGCTTTCGAGAAAAGCTATTATTTGCTCTTTGAATAATAAAATAAACGATTGTTTAGTTTTGATTTCATCATGATTTTATGCCTTTTGAAATGACGGGCGCAGTGGTGTCTCTCTCATTTTATCCTATTAATTCAATTTTCTAGCATAATGTAGTGCCAAAATAGTTCTTACGGCGTCACAAATAAATTCTGTTTTCCGTCCAGTCGTCTCTGAGCATTATGTGCCTTTCGGAAAGTCTTAGCCTTGCCTAGTCTTTTCGCGATTCAAGGGGCACCCATCCTAATTGCTCCAGCATACCTATTCAGCTAAGCCTTTTGCAAGCTGCAGCAGTTCTATCAAACCTATCTAATTCAGTAGGAAGCTTAGAATAAATTTGAAATGTATACATTGAAGCAATCGTCAGTTCCAAGATTTGAAGGCATGATGAGATCGGCATGTAATGATAGATTGTCGTCTTTATTTTGGGGCAAGATCGAGACTATGGACTCACTTCAATAGAGGTAGTTTAGAAAACTCCAATAAAGTACTCTTAAGGCCTTTGATGAATGTCGTTGTTTTGCGTTTGCCTTCCATTGATTCTACTTGCTATTAGCTTACTATTAACCGATGGTTCTAGTGATTTTTACTCTATTTTAAAACAGACTCAAGGGTTTGTGTTCACGAAATCATACGAATTAGAAGCGATATCTGCACTCAAAAACTCAACCAAAAATATTCAGGATTGCGGCTGCCCAACTCATCATTTATTGGAATTCGGAAAAACTACGGAAGAAATCCCTCATGACCTTGGAAGTTTTCCGGAGATAACAATGTGCCGCCATCGCATTTCCTCAGCAGGGAGTGTCCTTCTCATGCGGTATCATCTCTTAAAGAACTTTTGTGGGGGGATGAAAGCCCGATCGTCACAGCTAACTCTCCGCATTACTTCTCTCTCTCTTCTTTTTAATCTCACTCATTTTGAAGCGATTACTGACTTTTTGAATTTTCAACTACGAGGTAAATCGCCTCATTAACGAAGTAGGGTTTACCCAGGTAATACATAAGGCCACTAGGGGAGAAAACATCCTCGACGTTTTCCTTGTTTGACCTCTAAAACCTTTTGTTAGTATAGATGTTTTTCCGGGAATAAGTGACCACGCACCAGGGTATGTTCAGATGGATTGGTATAGATCAACAAAGGGAGGTATGGGGAATGAGAAGAAAATTAGGTAATATGCCCGGGCAGATAGGGAAGGGTTTCAGGAATTTTTAAGGGGTAAGTGTCTTGGATGGGAAGGTAGTGGAGCGGCCGTGGAGAAAATATGGTAAACATTCAAAGGAAAAATTCTTGAAGGGCAAACAAAGTATGTCCCCATAAAAAAATTGAAACAGAATACGGATCCGGAGTAATACAACGAAACCATAAAAATACTCAAGGAAGCGGTAAGAAAGGCACACATATTAAAGAATGAAAGAAAAGGGTAAAGAAATAAATAGTAAAAAATGTTACAGTATTACAGCACCTAGGTCCTGAACATATTAAAGGGGATAGAAAAGAAAAAGGGAAAAGAAAAAGGCACAGGACAAATTTCTTATCAATACAATTTCGAAGGTCAATGCCACGAAATTCTATAGATACATGAGAACAAAAAAAGAAAACAGGGAACGCGTGCAAATATTAAATACTAACGATCATGGCATTTGAAACGACTCTTTAGAAATAGCAAATATGTTCTACTCCTGATTTACTGAGGTTTTTCGCAGAATAGAAAACAAAAAGGAAAACAAGGCATGCCTAAATAGCTAAGAAACGACAGAGAACTTAATCAGGGTAACAGCACAAAGCAGCTCACTTCCCTCGTAAAAACGGTTTTATCTAGGAGGACTCGTATTTTGTTTATTACTTAATTTGGAGTCGTTGCCATTGGATTTGAGGGTAAAGCAATGGATAAATAATGTTCTTACAGGTAGAGTTCAAAATAATAAAAACAGAGGATGCATTTTCAAAAGAGGTGAACGTTAAAGCAGGAGTTGCACAAGGCAGTGTTCTAGGATCATTATTCTTCCTAATTTACGTAAAAATCTGCCAAAGAGTTTATATTCCCAAGTAAGATTCTTTGCTGATGATTACATTATATACAGACGGGTAGAGCATGTAAATGATCACATAATACTACAAAATGACCGAATGCCTTGGTGACTGGGTTACAAATAATAATAAGGGCATTAATGTTAGTAAGAGTAAGTACATCAATTTTTCAAATGAAACGAATGCATAAAAGGATAAATACACCCTCTTTGGAGAAAGAATCCCATGTAGCAATCATTGCAAATATTTAGGCTTTTACTTAACTAGGGATCTTGGGTGGGGAGTCCAAGTAGATAATTAGACACACAAGGCATTTAAAGTACTGCATTAGGTAATGAGAAATTTAAATGGAAGTAGCGTAGCCACAAAAGAAAAAGCATATAAGGTACTGATTAGCCCTCACCTAGAATACTCATCCATAGTATGGTATCCATATGAGGTGGGGACGTATTAAAAAGATAGAAAAAGTTCAAAGAAAGGCAGCGACATTTGTACTCGGGATGAGTTCAAAAGAACGCATAAAGTCACGGAAGTGTTGGATATACTGAAATTGGAGCTATTGAAAAATAGAAGAAAAATGAGTATGTCAGGCGCAATGAATAGAATTCTTAAAAATGACGAAGCGTGGGAATATAATTTATGGAAAGAGATAGAAAAACCAAACTTTAAGGGAGACAACGACCACAATTTCAAAATAAAAATAAGAACGTAAAAAACAAATAAGAAAATACTTTTTTTCAAACAGAAGTATTGTTGAATGAAACCGGCTACCTGGAGGTTTGTTTGAGCCCTTTACATTCAATTTCAGGAGTGTTAAGAATAAGTGTAAATCAGTCACTGAGTGATAGACATCATTAATCAGTGATTATTGTGCTATTGTACTTATTAAAAAATATTGTTTGTATGTGACGGCGTGAGAAGTTGTATTGCAAAAGTGTGTGGTGTGTTTACGGTGCGTGATTTTGAACGGCATGTGAAATTGAAGAGTCCGTGATTATGGAGGGAGTGCGGCGATGGACGGAGCGTTGTAGGCATGGTGTGAACGTAGCCCTTGTGTAATGGTGAAGGTACGGTTGGTAATCTGAAAGTGTCATTGTATACTCGTATAAGAGCATTTTGTCTCATATCTGTTCTTTTTGAGTGTGTATGTTTGTGTGTGAATTGTTAGAGGGACCGTTGACCAGACTTGACCGTTGCCACCAGGACAATTGCCTAATTGAAACGAGATTTATATAATAATAATAATAATAATGCACCAAAAGGGCCCCGATATAATTTTTGTGAATGTGAATATTCCGATTTGCTCATGTTTTTTTTCTTTTTATTTTCCTTGTATAGAATTTCGCGAATCGTGAACTAAGTATGCATTGGAAGTTGCTGCTGGATGGAAGTTGCACCTTATTCATGGGATATGATTGCCTTTATATTATGACATTTGCCAGAGCCCTGTGAAAACCGTAGTTTTCATCCAAGAGACTAATAAAACACGGGAATGCCTTCTCCAATTGTATTAATAGTGAAATACACTTGGAAATATTTTTGTGAAAATATTGAGTTTAGGAATTAGGCAACTCTTTTTCAAAACATAATTTATTTCACAAAAACTGCTCCAAAGACATTTCACCATCAGGCATTTTGTCTTCATCTTTCTTTATTGTCTCTTTATGACAATGAATGTTCGTGGAGAGGGGCTTTTTAAAATAATTAATTTTACTACAGAAATGGATATAAAGAAGTTTGGTCGAAGTATAATCTGTGATTGATAAGATTTTGAAGAGTGAAATAAATCAGCAATGTGCAGTTTTAATGGGAAAGTGGCGGGAATACAAAGCTAAAGAATAAAGATTTTACAGTAGAGTGATATGAGATTTGATGTTGTAGAGAACTTATATTGTCCGGTTCATAATTTTTTCAACTATATGCCCGCTAATTACACCTCACAGCAAAAATTCCTCGTATCAGTTAATAACTACATTCAATGAACTCTCGTTCAATTACCGAAGGACATTCAAAGCGAATTATACGAAGCACATTTATTCACCCTATTTCCATCAAGTTTACGGCAATTGATTTATGAATATCTGTTGTTAGAAGAGCTGGGGAAATTTTCACATTACTTTCCAGGTATGCTCTTCACATTAATGTGTTATCGTATTTAACCAAACTTAAAACTATTTCACCAGTTTGTAGCAATTAAAAATATTTCCTCAATAATGCATGTATACGCTTAGATTTTTCGTTTAACTATGCCAGCAATATGCAATTTCATTATTCAACGTTAAGTGCCAGTGGGCTCTCAAAATATTTGCCCTCATAATTCTCCATATGATCTCATATGGGGTCAAAGCAAATTTTCAAAATCATTCACAGATGAAATTTGATGAGTTGAGTCATCATAGTGGAGTTGTGTGCATTAGGCAACCGTTTCTCTCTCCTCAATTTCATTCCGACGAAGCTCTTTTATTTGGTAAAGTCTTCCCCATTTTCCTGTATTAATGGACTGGAAAATGTGAAAGTAAGGGAAATTTCAAGTGTTCCTTACACAAACAGTCGCAAAAATGCACAGGGTTTTTATTGATTCAAGTCTTCTTCTAGTCAAAAATATGTGGTATAAATGCAATAGCTACGCAAATTTGAATCCTGTGTGGGTAGGAACATTTTCGGTCTTTTAGTAAACGTTATCAATTTTCATGGGAACTGCGAAGTATTTCCGCTTAGTGGAAATTTTACATAGTTAGTTACAAAATTTAGTCTTAGTCATCGATAATCGAAGTCGCAGAAGGCTTGTTAAACGCTCTGAATATAAAATGGATGTATATCTTATTTATGCGGTTACTTTAAATGACCGTCCATATTCAGGATCCGATCATTTCAAATTAAATCTTCAAAACTCTGTGACAAAATTGAATGAGATGTCACAAAGTAATGGCAAACGTCCTCGGATACCTCCCATGCACATAATATTATATATGAATCCATCGTTTTCCTCAAGGTGCGGCTGTCGTATGACCTGATCCCAGAGAAGCCGTCAATTAGACGAAAGTCACAGGGAGGGCGAAGGGAGACGGAGGGCAGTAGCGCCCTTAGAAACCAGCCGAAAGAGTATAAGGAGTTGGGAAATCTTTGGGAGATGTTTTCCCTTAAGTTCGAGGTTTTCTCCTTCTCCCCCCCTGCTTTCCCTTTGCGCCCTCCTCTTCGCTATCTCGCTCGCCCCGTTCCCTCAAATTATCCGCCCTCTCTCTTCCACCCTCCCTCCCTCACCACTCCTTTCCACGTAATCCCACCCCGCCTTAATCCGCCGGAGTGCGCATTTGATAACTCTCTCTTTTTATCTCTCTCCCGGAACGGCAGCCTCCCCCTCTCCTGCCCCTCGGTCGCCTCCTTTCCCTCTTCCCCTACCCCCATGCGGCTATAAGGCCCCACCCTTCTTTCCATCCCGGGATCTGGAAATAGGCATTGCTGTGTGATGTTCGAATTTGTGAACATTTTATGTGACGTAATGGAAGACGTGGCATCCTACGCCGAGCACTGTATGCGCGTCACACGTCGCATTTGCATTGCGTACCCACGATTTAAAGCATTTCACGGTATCTTTATTTTCACACACCACTCAGCTCAACGTGTACGTCACGAATATGCGATAATGGGGTACGATTCTTAAGGATATATAAGTATAAAAAATCGCACCCTATAGGGTACGATTTTTGATAGTTAATAGGATCACAATTACACAATATATTCAACTTAATCGTTACACTCGATATTTTTTATTGCAGAAATCGAGGGACGTAATATTAAAAAAAATATTTTCGCAATTGGATCGAAACATCGAATGGACGTCGTAATGTTATGTATTGTATATCTAGCAATTTCTCTGAAGACATCCTCTGCCTCCTGCAGGATTGCATGGCGTTACATTGTTGAATGTTGACCAAACAACTGTCAAATGGACCGTTTTGTCACCTTAATGTTATGATTATTTGCATATCGCAGAAGTTCGCTTCAGCCTACTCCTCTCTTAATATTTGATTTGAAATTATTTTCAGGAGAATAAATATCGGCATATTTCCCGCAGAAGAACTTCTTGGTTGAAGTAATAAATAGTACTACAATGGCTTTGCGCAACCACTAGCTCAGAAGTTAATCACATATAAAAAAACTGCTGAATATTAGTATGCTTGAAAACTGAACATTTCTCAGTATTTTTAAGTATATACCGTCCATATATACCTACTAGACGGTGACATGATCGCGTTTAATGGCGGAAGTGTCCAAAAATTGATGGGCGGGAACATTTTACTTGACTTTGTTTGAACTCTCATTCTTAATGGCTTAAGCAACGACAAAACTATAACACACCAGCCCTCTTAACTTACCCTGGGCCATATTTATGTATTTTAGCTTTGGTGGCCTAGGGCCATTGACTTTCTGTCATCGACCATTGAAATAACTGAGTCGCAACGATGCTAAGGCCACGTCTTCGGGTTTTCCTCCTGACCCGAGCGTCTGTTCTTCGTTCCCGAAGCCCCTTCCTCCTATCGCCTCCCTCCACGACCATTTCCAACACCATTCCCCTCCCACTTCCTCTCCTCTTCCCTCGCCACTTTCTTCAATCGCAATCAAACCGGGGCCGCCCTCCGTCAGCTTCTCGGGCTGATTTCCTTCTCGGAGTCAACCATCGCCCTCCCAACCCAAAGCCCTCCCCCCCTTAACCTGACCTCCCCTCAATCATCCTCACTTCTCTCGTCCCCATGAACTCTTCCCCATAAATCATAGAGTTAGGATCGTTAAGATGCCTTTCCGTCCCTGATTCCTCACAATACATTCTTTGATTCCTTTTTTTTATTTCTAATCCGCTCACATTGTCCTCATAACCTTTGTTATCACCACGCATTCGCGTGGTAAAAAAATCAAAACAAGTGTGTTTTCAAAACGCGTGATAAAGACCATTCGTTTCTAGTTACTTCTACCTATTTTTCTCTCTTCCCGTTAAAGATATCTCCCGATGCTCTGAGGAAGAGACGGTAATGGTAAACCACAAGGAGACGTTCACATTCAATATTGTTAGGTACTAAGCTAATGAAAGCAGTGACGGTTTGTGATTAATTGGGTTCCAATTCAAATGTTGAGTATTTTTAAATTATTTTTCATTAAGGGCAAAAAATAGCACAAAAGTGAATAAATATTCAGTAAGGATTCGATCGGTAGCTAAATTTACCTTTGTATAAAACGGCAGTCGACATCTTACCAGAATGAATTGTGCGTTCTTTCTAGTTCATCATTATAACTACTAAGCATTTACAGATCCAGTCCTGAGAAAATATTAGTCCATCATTTTTCTCAAAATTCCCAAGGCCAATGTCTTCCCGCTGCTTCCGATTATGCGTTCAGAGTAAAATATACCCGTTCATTTTTCGGGTTTGGGCTGAGCGCAACTCATATAAAGTATCTCCCTTGTTTCAGTGCCATTTTTCACCCATTTGGTGACAGCACTATACATATTTTGTGGAGGGAAAATGTTATAGCGTTTTAGAGGAATGGACAGGCACAGCATGAACAATTACGCCATTATCGAGGAGATTGGCGATGTTGTCAGTGATTTCAGTGGCACTGAAGATTATTCAGAAGAAAAACAGAATATGAGTTAAATGGCAAGATATGCAATGTGTTAACTCTTGTATTACTTTTGCAAAGAGATCCTGAGTCTTTTACCGTGTTAAGTTGCTGAACAGTGACATTTGATAAACCTTCCGTGTTTACACGTTTTGAATTTATTCACTTCATGGTTAAGTTTAATTTTCATAAAAAAATATTCTTATTATTTTGAGGACATAAATGGAATCACTGGGGGCCAAGAAGAGTTGTTGAACATCTGAAATGGAAGAACACCATAACAACGCCATCAGTTCGAGAACGCACCCAGCGTCGGAGAATAGTGAACGATGTTGATGAATGAAGTTTTGCAATGGATTTCGGCAGCATTTGGCATTTTTGTCCGATGAGAACATCGAATGACAAACACAGAAAACAAATAAATATATTTCATAGAAAATGCTTAAAAGTTCAGAAAAATTATTTGGTCCAAAATATTTAATTAAGTATTTGGAAAGCGTTGAAAATTTTTGAAATACGATAGTATCTATGCTTATTTTTCCGCTTCCGTCTCAATGGAGCTTCAAATAAAGGAACACTAGTAAGTGGAATGTGCCTAAGTATCCAAATTTGAGTGATGGTACTTATCCTAACATTGTGTGGAGAAATATGTAGATTTTAGAAGGCTATATCATATCTGAATGCACTTAATAGAAACCTTGCAAAACAACCCGGAGAAAATGGATTCAATCCATTTCATAAGGTAATGCTATATTGTAATTAATTGATAGGGAAATGTATTGTAAATCCTTGAGGAAGGAGGTTGTAACGAAGATAAAACTATGTTCCCGTGAATTTATTTACTCCGTTCATGAAAATTCGGTGTGAATATTTAATCAAATGTATATTAGAGGTTGGGGCGTTGGCTAATGACCGAAGGCCTCCGGTTTGATTCGGGCTGACACTTCTGGGAATCCTTACCTTCACCCAAGCCGTGTGATTTTTCGGGTTCTACATCTTGCTGGTAAACCATGGGCGGCGTAGGGAACGGAATCGACCCCCATAATCTGATGTGAGACTTAAAAACTCCGTTGGGCTTGATACTAGGTGAGATCTACCTTCCAAACGATCTTCGAGCTAATTACTGCGATTTTATTTTGAAAAAGGGCCTTATCCCTATACCATAAAAGCCGAGTGCCTCAGAAGATCATTTCCTCGTTAAATCATTTATTTTGACGTATTCATTGTATTAATATATCTATCGCATTCAAGCATATTCATATTATTATAATAAGGTAATCTACCGGTGTAGGTATGTTTTCGGATGGACACAACTACCAAATAGGATTTCGTATTTGGAATAAATTTTGTTGATGATTCTGAGAAAAACTTAAGCTGCGTGGGATATCAAACTTGTTGTTCTGTAGTCCTGACATGATGTAGCATTTACGTTTTTCGGAATAGGAGCTAAAACTGATCTCACAAAGTCTTCCGGCCGGATTCGTTCCTCATAGATACTACGAATCAGTCCATATAAGTTCTTCCTCCCACATTTTTCTAAACATTTCAGTAGTTAAACAGGAACGTTATCTACCCCCGCGGCCTTATTTAGTTTCATCTCCCTTAATGCCCTGTCTATCTTATCGTCGAGTATGTACGTCTGGACCTAACCTATCTTCATCTACGTCATGTTCCTTTTCTATGCTTAATCTTGTTGGCTTAAGATGTTATATATATATATATATATATATATATATATATATATATATATATATATATATATATATATATACACAGGTATATACCACCTCTCCTGTGTTCGTCCTTTATACTATATATTTATATTATCCCTATTTTTTATGTCTATCGCCATGTTAATGAATGTTATTATTATCATTGTTATTATTATAAGGTGATCTTAAGGTGTTTATTTAAGGTTTTTGGATGGATACAACTACCAAATAAATAATTTGCGACTACTAACAAAACAATCCATTCAACCTACTCTACATACAACCTACCAAGTCCCTCTTCATCTCTATATACTCCCTTCCTCCCTTCATCCCGTCCAACATCCCTATCCTTTTCCTGCTCTTTCCTCGTTTGCCTCGCATTCTTCCTTCTATTACAGTTATTCATATATTTACACAATTTCAAACATTAAATAAATGTATTATTTATAACTTTTTATCATTAATTTTTATGAATAAAACATATTGGCTAGGAAAAAAAATGAAATACATAAATTATTATGCATATCGTTTGCTATCTTGTAATGGATAATTTTAGTCGTTCCGATATCTATTTTATTAAAGCATTGGTTGTCACACATCAATTTTTTTAAACATGGCGGTAACTTATTAGAAATTCGACTGAGTTACGATCGTTGACATTGGCGGCGCTAGTTGTTGGACATCAGCTGCTCTTCGCCACCACTCACTCGAGTAGTGTCCTGCACAACCGTAGTCCCCGTCGGCCTCAATTACGTACACGTTTGAGCTTATTTTCTGCTAATTGGCGACCCGGAGAAATTGTTGAAATAACTTCCAGAAAATGTCTAATCTCTATTATAGTCAGCCAAAACACGCCTCTAAATATTCGAATTCAGTTTGTCCATCCTGGTCCAATTTATGGCACCATGGTTTATCAATTCTAACTTTCCTAGGTATTCAGCTTTTACCATATGAAATTGGAATAATATTTCTTGATTTTTCATAGGATCAAAAAACGAGGAATTCCTTTAAGAGGTAATAATTTACATCAATAAAATTATGATTAAAAGTGAAATTTACAGCCGGACGAGTTTCCCCCATTTATTAAATTAATTGATTAGGTTTTAACTAATCACTTAAAATAATATAGGATAATATGTCAAAGAGATAATTTAGTAAAATATTATCGCGTTAGAGGCTGATAGATAATAGGAACAGTAATGATTTGCGTACATTTTCCATTCCGACCATGATAGTAATAATTGCCGCATTTTATATTCAATAAAATTATTATTGAGGTAACGAACTGTGTAATTTAAATTATAGGAACTATAAAATCGGTATTACCTGCATGTGAGTAAAAAAGATAATTTCATCAGTTTTTTTGTAGTCATAATTAGAAAAATAGTATAGCGATTCGATATACAATATGATCCGAAATTAAAATATTATATTTAACTTTTTTTTGATTGCAGAATTCATACATTCCGAAGTCCTTCATTTGGAAGATCAATTATCTAAGGTTTCCCCAGTTTCCCCAATCCAATTCTCTTTTACCTTTTCCGTACTATTTCTTATTTGCATTTACGTTTACGTTTGACGTAATCATTCAGCCAATCCCTTGTAAATACTGGTTCTACTAGGGTAATCCCGAGAATAACCTCCGTTTTCGTGTAGAGTGAGAACTAGTGGAGACAGCCGAATGGTCGCTGTATTGACGCACACGGTAGGTCAGTACGCTTCGAAATACAGTGATTGGAAGATCGTGCCGCTTCTCGTTTGTTTACAATAGTAAGTCAAAATGAACAATGCAACTGAAGTTCCCGCCAAATTTGAAGTTCGTTCCGTGATAAGGTTTTTACTGATAAAAAACTTAAAAACTGCTGAAATTAATCGGAAAATTATTGCTCTGTACGGGCCATATGTGATGAGTGATAAGAGTTGTGCGTCAGTGTTGACGTCCGTTTAAGAGTGAATCCAAATCTCCATGATGGCCTGTGGTGAACAATACCCTGCACCTGAAAATTGATAAAAAAGTTCGTGAAAATAGTTTAGCGATAACTGAAATCTTTAAAAAGTTTTCTACAGATCACTAGGAGTCTGTTGCATGGAAACACTAGTGAGAAGTTAGGCTTCTACGTATCTTGTATAACTGAGGTCACTTTCTGGATAGACCATTTTGCGGGAATTTCAATTGAGTTGTTCATTTTGATTCGCTTTTGTAAACAAAGGACAAGCGGCGCGACCTTCCAACCACTGGAGTTCGAGGCGTACTCACTTACTGTGTGCGCCAATACAGCGACCATTCGGCTCTCTCCAGTACTTCTCTCGCTACACGAAAATGGAAGTTACTCTCTAGATTACCTTCGTATTTTTCAGAATGACTCCACGTACTCATATCTCCCATTTTTCAGATATGTAATCCATTTCCTCGTTATTCATCCACTTTCATCTTCCGAAATAGTTGTTAGATAATGCCTATTTCATCCACTTCCTAGGGTGTCTAACTTAGTCGTGTTTCCCTATTCTAGCCACATTTATATTTTCCATCTTCCCAGTCACCATTGATGATCTAAGGCTCCGTTGCCATACACAAAATTTATTCAATTTGATTTATGTTCCTTCCCCAGTCGTCAGCACCCTAAAATTCGATTGGGGAGCTATTTTGCCTTCGAAATGTTTTATCGGAAGGGATGCCTTCACGCATGCGAGGTTGTTTCTTGGGAGACAGATGATGTGGGTTTTCTTTCTCTCTACATCACGGTATCTATCTCGATTTCGTGAACTTCGCTTTCTCCCACAGTTATGACCGTTTCTTCTGGACTGATCTCATTTTTCTTAGTGTTTTTAGCTTTTTTCAATTAGGAAAGTCATTACAGGTGCCATCGTTCCAGTGAAACTTAATTCTCAGATGAATTCCTTCTTAGCTTAGATTGCCTGATTGAACGTGTTCAGTCACTGATATTACCAGTATGGTTCGCCTTGGGTTTTACCTAGACAGTGATCATGACGTCAGGGAAACTGCCATGAAACCGTCTCTTAGTCGATGGCGCCCAACTGTTCTTCAAAGTGTATTCCATATTAGAATATGAGGTAATTAAACGGTTTCGGTTAGGTCTCACTACCTCAACGTAAGCGTTAGTTTTTAATTTGAAGGATTTGCACTAATCAAAAATTTTCCTATATTTATTAAACATTTGAATTAATTTGTTGGGGAAAATCAAAAGATTTCACATGATTATCCTTGATAAATATTTTATTGAATCGAGTTATACTATTCTACTTGGATAAATATATTTTTGAAGGTTCATTAATGTAATATGTGCTGCCATCAAAATATCTTCACGCATAAGGAAATTTCGAACATAAAATTACATTACATTTATTATATTTCTAATGTATAAAAAATGTATTGAACGATGCAATCTTGATATTCATTCCCATTTGGATTCCTTTCATATAGTCACTGGCAATATTTTTGTGTAAAACAGGCTGCTCTGCAGCTTAATTTCTTAGCAGCAGTCGTTTCTGTTTATTTTTATCCTTATTCACAAGGTTTGGGTAAATAGCTCCGTTTATTAATTAAATCCATACCGGAAATATTAAAGCATATTTTGTGTTTTTTTATAAAAAATTTTTAAATCTTATTTTGGTTCTTCGCGCTATTAGAGTCATGTAATATAATGTACGCAAACTGAAATTTGAAAAAAAACACCCCATATCAGTCAAAATTTGATGAACCCAAATACGAGGATGGAAATAATTTCCGTGAGACTTTTTTTTACTATACTATTGAACTCTTACTGGAATACTGTTAACTACCAACCTCTCTAAAAGATTCAGTGGAAATTAATAAAAAAATTATAATATTCATAAATATAATTGTCCTATGGAAATCTACATTTACCTGATTGAGAGACATTTCAGTTGAATCCAAATGACTCTTTCGTAATCCGTTTAATAGACATTCGTGCTCGTTGGATTACGTAAAAGAGCAACAAAACTAATGAAACGCAGAGAAATATGATAAAGACCAGACTGGGAGTCGAACGATGAATGTCTGAAAGGGAAGCCGTGCAACTGGGCATATCCACCAATTGAATTCCCAAGGTGAGCGTGTCTCGAGGGCAGTGAAAAGGGCCGCCGCGACTCTTCCCCAGCAATTAGTTCGTCCGCCCACACTCATTACCGCCCGATCTCCCTCTTCTCCCAACTTCACCACCCCCGTCTCCTCCTAATTCTCTCCCAAATCCTCCCTCATTCCGTCTAACCCCAGATTTGCCCCCCACCCAATATACCGGAATCCTAACCCTCTCCTCCCGAATCCCCTTCCCCCAAACCAACTTCCAATATAGCTTTTGTTCCTTTCGTCCGAGGCCTCCATCCCCTCCGCCAATCGTCCCAACTCCCCCATCTCCCGGAGAATCCCCAACCACCGAAACGGACCCCCCCCTCCATCGTTTATCCTCGTCCCTCTCGCCTCCGATGCCGTTTGCGGAGGGAAGGTTTTGGACGCCTGCCAGCGGGCCTCTCCCTCTCTCTGCACCTTCCTCCCCGGTGCCCGCCAGGAAGATCGAGGATGGAGGGAGGAAGGGAGGTGTCCTTTTAAAATGCCAGCGAGGAGGATAAAAAAATAAAATATCGTGCCTAACGCCTCTGCGCGCGTAGTAGTTAAGCACTCGGTGTGAGGCGCACTCGATTATTTATCGTTTCCCCTCCCTCACGGTCCCCCTACCCCTTGCCTATCGCTTACTTCCCTGCGGGAAACCCCCTTTCCTCCTGTCTCATTCCCCCGGGAATTCCGCATGTATGCCTTTCTTTTTTTCATATTTCAAGTCTCCAGGCCTTCCCCCCCCCTCGCCCCCGTCGATTTCGAAAACGGGAGCCACTTGCTGAATCTGCTACATGAGGAATGGCGTCGACGGGAGCGTTAAGAACTGCCTTCGTCCCTCTCTCTCTCTCTCTCTCTCCCTCCTTCAATATGAGACTTCCCGCTGCAGGTTAATTTGGATCTTGGGAGTGATTCAAATCCGATTTTTTTACCGCTCGCGACGAATGGCCAATGATTTGGAAGTTGAAATTTATACCTTTAATCCGCGGTCCGTCATAGATCGTTAACTGGGCCACGTTGAAGCGGTCCTCCGAAGGAATATGTTTGGTTCTCCGAATGCTGCATTTCCTTTTCCGTTCGGTGAATTGATTTCGCCTGGTAGAGGGTACATTATGGTTTTACACTCGTTTGAAAACATATATCAATGATATACGATAATCCTTTCCATTTTAAAAATGTTGATTTACTTTTGCACAAGAATTGTTGTGGTGTTACTTCAATATCTAAATTGTTATTAAATATCACTTTGGAAGCTCAAGCTTAGTAATGAACATTTTAAGTTAAATATGTTGAAGCTGAAAGTTGTGACAACAATTATGATGTGTTCTTTCAAGGTAACCACTGTTTTTTGTGTTGTATCGTATGAAATCATCCAGGCGGTGAATATTTTCGCGTCCAAACCAACAGGAGTTTTAGTTGGAAAGGATTTTATCAAATAATTTATTTGACAACAGTATTTATAAGGCCGCAATGTTATCTCCGAAATCACGATAGTAACCATTATAATTGACATGTTTACATATAGCTAACTACTCCGCTTCAGAAATTAATTTCTCTTTTGGGAAAAACGTTGTTAAACGGGGCTGTTTAAATGTTCTGCTGACCTGATATTCCACATAAAAACTACATCAGAAAAATTTTTGACGTTCCTAGCTAATTGGAATCCATTATTCCACAAGTTTACCGCTCTGTTACCGTATTCGATGTTTACAGATGCAAACCTTTGAATATGCATAATGCTACCTATATTCTCGTTTGTCGGTAGATATTCTCTACCGTCATTGTTTTGGCGCCCTTGACGATTAAGGTTAGGACTACGCGCAGGTGTTAAGCAGCTGCTGAAATATGTTCCCCTAATTTTAACAGCTCTTTTGCTTTTCTTTCGGGCTGCATCCAACTGGCCTCCCCGTTGGATCACTGATTGAGAATTTCGTACCAAAAGATCCTGTAAAGCGGGTCAAAGAAAAAGAAGTAATTTTCTACGGTAAGAAGATTCATTCATTAGCCGTTCACCATGCCCGAGGTGCAAGAGTGCACATATATATATATATATATATATATATATATATATATATATATATATATATATATATATATATAACACTTTTTGAAAGTCTCACGGACGTGAATAATAATGTATAACACTTAGCACTAGTGGACACACACAAAAACACAGAAACACACAAAAAAAGAGACTCACTATTTTTCGAATTTTCGGTGGTCGTTGCCACCTTTATCAAGGAAGAGAGGGACAGAACTCTGACAGTTCTGAAGTGAAGACAGTTCTGTCCCTCTCTTCCTTGATAAAGGTGGCAACGACCACCGAAAATTCGAAAAATAGTGAGTCTCTTTTTTTTGTGTGTGTCCACTAGTGCTAAGTGTTATACATTATATATATATATATATATATATATATATATATTAATTGCCTATCCTGTCATGAATTACTCCACGCGGATATTTTAAAATTGGAATTCCCGGAGTATTTTAATATCACATTGGACCGCTTTTTGCTCTCCAATTTTTTGGACTAATTATTCGTATTTTGGAGATGAAAGACGTAGAATTGCTAACCGAAACTTCCGAAGTTTTTAAGATATAATAGGCATCCATTGGAGATCACTGCTAGCATCTAAGTACTGCGAGAAAGTAGAACACCTCCCAATTAGCAGGATTACGGTCAAGTGGAATAAAGTTGTCGAGAAGCTCTTACAAACATTCTCTTTTTTTTCGCAGAGAAACTAACTGCTTGAGGGAAATTCATCTCATTTCGGACTACCATCCGTCTATAATCAAATTTAAATGGGAAAAAAACCGAAGGAAACTATGATCTTACTCTAGGTCATTAGGGTTGGATCAGTTCCTTTTATTTCTCAATTTTTAGTCGTTTTGAAAAAGGACTAAAAATGGGATTTCAAGTAACAAGCGCATAAGACGTCTACCTGGCGTCATTCAAAGAGAATTTCCAACGAAAATACCCTGAAAGTGGTGGAAAGTGAGGTGAAGGAAAGGGGTTGATACAATAGAGTATTTTTCTTCCATCGCTTGATTCAAGTGCACTGATAACGAGGTATAGGTATCAAAAAATGGTCATATTTTTCCTTGGTTTTGCCCTGAACCCACACTGCGATGGAAAGTAGATTTGTAATATGTAACGATATTCGGGTATTTTTATATATATATATATATATATATATATATATATATATATATATTTACACCGGTCTAGGAAATATTTTTGCATTCGTGATCTGTTTGATTCCGCCTTCCCCACCTCTCCTGTGTTCGTCCTTGTCGTGTTCCTATCCCTTTTCCTTATATCTGTTTCTATATAGATGAGTATTTGTTCGCCGTTTGGCGGGATTCCGTGTTTGAATGTGTGTTTATATATATATATATTATATAAATAATATGAAATATTTAAATACACATTCAGTGAAATATGTTACTCATGTTTGATCCGTAAGTTGGTTGGTTGTATCCACCGGTGTGAAGAGACTCGTTAAATTTTACGCGTCATGATAAGGAGAGTTACATGCACCTTTCTGAAAGCGATAGTCTGACTTCCTCTCTATATCAACAGGGGGACTTTTATAAGACTTACGATATCATCCAATCTCAAATGGCAATGTAAAGATCAATCAAAATCGTACATTTTATCCTAAATATACCGGATCTCCTCTGAACTTAATCTAATTTTATAAATTAAAGTTAGCACCGATTGGTACAAAATACGTACGGCGTATTTTGGTGAGGTGTGACTAAAATCAACTATTACCCTGTTAAGCATGCGCATCGTGGCGCTCAACTGATTCGCAGAATCGTCTACAGGAGGTTCTGTGTGGACTACACGTACCCAGCCGCTGGTGGTCAGCTGTCGTGAATGAAGTAGACGAGTAATTCATCGAGTAAGTATGGGAGCACGAGGTGCCTTGTCGGTTCTTCTCATTTCCTAGACTTGTAATTTATACTAATTATTTCACTTTATACCCTATTCATGAGAAAAAAGTTGAGAGTAATTGCACTCCTTACATTTCATTTTTTCACGAACACATTACTTTTCCTCTTATTTGCCGACCACCCACCAAATAAAATTAAGGTTCTCCAAGGCGAGAGCCACAACATGCAATCTTTCGCACTAACTGAGGCGGCAGTTGTGAGAAATACCTGTCATCTAAGAAGAGACATCTTGTCAAAAGACGACGATCACTCCATCATCATCAGTATTTAAATCCTAAGATTGATTGCTGCAGTCCTTCTATTCCCTATTTAGTGTAAATTCCAGCACCTCCTAATGCAGTATCTCTCTTAGGTCCCACCTAATTTGTCGAGTGTACTTCTCTTGGTCTTCCTTGTGGGATCTTCCCTTCGAGTTTACTCATATAATGTTTCTAAATATTCCATTGTGTCGCGAGGTGCGTCCAATCCATCTAGTTCTTCTTTGCCGTAGGGTTCTCGATATCATCCTTTACTCCTGTGCCCTCTTATATACTTCCTTGATCCTCATTTAGTCTTTAAATTTAATCTTCAGCATTCTCCTCCAGCACTATGTTTCAAAGGATTCTAATCTTTGCTGGACCACCCTTCCAACGTTCCATGCTTCTGATCCGTAGAGTGCCATCCTCCTATCGAGCTTTTTGACCAACTACTTCCTCGTAGCCACCTTAAAATTTGAACATAATTGTTGCCTCTTCTTCATGAAAATCTTCTAAGCTTGATGTGGGTCTAAGTTCCAATTGCTACTCTGGTAGAAGAAGAATTCTCCTTGCTCTAATTTCATTCCTCGAATTGTGATATCTGCTTTCAGTTTTTTCTTCCAAAAAGATAAATTATAGTCTTTCTTGCTGATGTTCAAATTATATTTCCATAGTCCTTGGCCCATAATATTCAGTTGCTTGCAGGTCATCACTCGTTTCTACTACTACTTCAATGTCATATGTGAACCGCAGCGTGTTAATTTCTTCGCCAGTCACCTGGACTCCTTTGTTGCCGAATTGCTGTATCGCTCTAATTACCTCTACTAGAACATTTTTTAGAGAGGCTGTTTCCTCGTCTAACTTCTCTCTTTGCTTTCGCATCTATTTTCCTTCCATTTTTCATTTCCACGATTGTTATCTGATTATTCCAGACGAGTTGGATTACTCTTTGGCCGTTGTTGTCCATTCCAAGCGCTTCTAGTAAATTCAATTTTTTCCCGCTTAGAGTGGACGGAGAATTTTTCCTAATCCATGAATAAACGGGATATTTAAGGCACATCATTTGGCCACCCATTACCCTCAATTTGGGCATTACTTCTATTGCTTTTCGGTTTTTCCTGAATCCGAATTGCATTACTTTATGTATAGAGAGATTATGCTTCACTGAAGGTTACCCTTCCGTTGTTTTATAGATGAATACAAGGTTTGTCCCAAAAATAAGTATAAAAAATCTGGGGAAATATTTTATTGCGGACAAAAGTACAAAGTGTTAATATTCTTCATGAGAGCACCCTTTTGCATCCACACACTAACCAGTTGTGGTATGCTTCCTGTAAGATATCCAGAGGACCCTCGTTCAGGCACCTCGTTATGGCCTCTTTGACATAATCCAGTGGTCCAAAATGGCACTCATAGGGACTATACTTGGGTTGTACTCAAAGACCCATGTCTCGTCACCAGTAACCACCAAATCTAATAAGTTATGGTCACTTTCACCGTTGTTCAAGAGGTCAAAGACAAGATTGTCACACAAGAAGTCTTCTGACAGCACCTTGGGGACCGTCTTCGCACAACTTTCTCATGGCTAAATCTTCTGAAAAAATGCAATGCACTGTGGTTTTCTGAATAATTAGATCCTAACGCTTGGGGGTCAATCAGAATGGAGTATGTGTCTCTTTTTTTGCAATTTTCATCACACTGTGTTGTTGATGGATGTCCAGGGCATTCCTCATCGTCAACCTCCTCTCCATCCTCCCATGACATCCTGCGCGAGCAGAAAACCATCTTCTGGGACATTTTTCAACTCTATAAGCATCCTTAACGATGGTAATGGTCTTTACACCCAATTTTACAAACTTTATGCACAATTTTATCGCATACCCTTGCTTCATGGAAAGTGGCATCGTGAATTCGTGACGTGACCGTCGAACAGAGGTCCGGTCTAGCAGCAATCCGTAAACTGTAAATGCCCACAATTAATTGACGAGGTTCCCGTTGCTTTCCTAAGATCTCTCATTATCTTTTCCACCACAAATCACCTCACTCCAGCCATCTTCATTGGTGGCAAAAAATCATTCTACTTTTTTTGGATCAGACCGTGTATTGCCCATATTAAAGCGGTACCGTCGAACGAGATCGAATACAGCGTTTCGTGATTTTGAAAATCTACAAGTATTTGAAGGCAGTGGGAATATACATGTAACTTTTAACGTACGAATTATTATTACTTGTATTATTGAAAACCCTGGTTAATACTTAATTCACTAATTTAACGTGATCGCCACCATTCATCCATTTCAAAGTACAAAAGAAACCGACACAGGAGAGCAGTATAAAGCGTGTAATAATTTTGCCACTTTCATGAACAGGGTATGGCTGGGGGGTTGATTCTTCCCATAATATTCATACGGCCGTAGTTACCGTTCCTTCTATTTTATATTTGCTGAGTTGACGACTTTGTTTATAACAAGAATTCAGAAGCAGCTAACTGATGGCATACATTTATATAGATAGGGAATCAATATTAATACGATTTGGCGCACCTCTACCGATTTCTTGAGTTTCCATGAGCCAGATCTCCAACTCGCCCTGGTATCATGCATCACCCCTCCTCCCCTCTCTGCCAGTCCTTCCCTTTCGCGACGGCTGCTCCGCCGTTTTACTCAGCCGGCCTTCCCTTCTCTGGCGCCCTTCTCTTCTCCCTCCCCAAGCTCCTCCGACCCTTTTAAACTTTCGACCTCCTCAAGCCTCAGCTCCCTCGTCTCTCCCAACACACTTCCGAGCATCAACGTGATTTAATGGCCCGATATATTTATCGTATACCGCTCCCAAGTCTCTTAAGAGATGTGGCCCCGGAGCTGAGGGCGCCCCGGGACCGGCTCCTGGTTCGTTCCTCGTGCATTTCATTAAGGGGAGCGTTTTTCTTGAGGATCCTCGCCAGGAAGAGGATGTGATCTCCCCTGGCTCGGAGAAGCGAGACAGATTCGAAACATACATCTTGTCGTTTTTGTTCGCTCCCCTATTCCCGCTATCCCTGCCCACATTGAAAAAGATAGAATAAATAAAATAAATGCATATAATTTAGTAATGTACAGGTAACAGGATTGCATCTGTTTACTTACAAAACGACCCCCAGAATCATATTAAAGTCCAACTAAAAAGAGAAATCCTAGAGAAGGAATTGTCCAGGCTCCTTATGCTTTATTCTCCATTTTCAAAATGTTCTGTTTGCCTGTTTTGATGGCAGAAGAGAAAGTTCCTCTCTTGGGTTTGTAAATATGAGGATCAATCGGAATCTAAGGAAAAATCCGATCAGGAGAATATGATTAGATTTCCAACGAATTATCATACCCATATTTTTAATTCCATTCAATTAAATTACACGTTTTGCCTCTTTTTCTTATATTTGAATCCGGAGATACATCCAACCAATCGTGTTGGCTGAAAAGAAGTATACAGGACTGGATAAAATTGTTTTATTTTGGTGTTGCTCAGAAATATATGTTAATCCAAATCTTTTGACACATTCCTAACCACGAATGCCATCCAGATACGAATATCGTATGCTCAATCCTTGCATAGATCTAAATGACTATGATTATATCTATTCATCATAAATATTCTCTTATTTTGCTGACAGTGCGAATGAATAAACGCTGAGCGCGAGTCGTCTAGAACAGGGTAATATATTAAATATTTTTTATCAAATCTTCTTTAATTTTGCATAAAACTCTTGAATTTAGATGCCAACCGCTGGGATACCCGGCTTGAGACTATTAAATGGAACAAAATATTCTCTTATGGTTTTCAGAGGTTTGTAACGCACAAGTTTTGGCCATAAATTAATTTGCCAACGTCATCAAGATGGCAGATCAACGAAGACTGGTATGAGTCCCTGTTTCACCTTGCGTTTCTGATGTATTCACGTCGGTTTTAATTTGCAGAGTAGGTGGATTACTCGGATAAGAGGAGTAGAAGGTACTAATCGCTGCAATTTAAATGGTGCAGATCCTTCTCAAATATGGTAAATGCTCGATTACCCTCCAAAAAGGTTGAGATTAGTATGCACTTCTAGTTAAATAGAACGTAATCGGGGCAAGTTATGTTCACTAGCGATTTATTTTCCTGAAAAGATTTCATTTATCCATGAATATTTTAACTACATGTTCTTGATATCATCCCATTAGTAATTATACTTTAGATAAGTCGTCAATTACTTCTTTCGCAACATGACCACTAGGGTTGTAATGTGAGCGTTCGCGACAATATTTATTCTTTTTTTCAGCGTCTTAAAGTGTGTCGACACTCAGCCTTATAAAGAAACGGACAGGGTATAGCCGCATGTAATTGATGGCTTTTCCCCTCGGAGAAAATTCAGAGCATCGTTTGGATGTTTATGTTTATTTGTTTAATAATCTATTTGATAGCTTATATTTCCCTTGGGGAGAAGGATAAATTATCTCCCTCAGACCGCGGGGGGGAGGGGGAATTCCCATGCGATCTGAAATTCTCCCATTACAAATCGAATTTTTCATAGCAGATAATTGTTCCCACTGATTTAAAGTCGTAGAATTGTAATATTTTGCGTTTTAAAGTGAGCAACGTCACTTGAAGACTACTGAATTTATCCTTAGAAGAGTTCGTTCATTAACGTTCAGGTTAAATGGTCAATTTCTTGTGAGCATTTTACGTATCAACAGCTATATGATGCATTGTGTACTGTCGGAAAATAGTTCGTAAGAGGAATAATAATTTGTTTGAGTTACACCTATTCTGATAATAACTTTCTAAAACGCAGTTTCTTTGGAATTTGATAATAACTTGAAAAGGGCGTTCAAATGCTGAAACTGTGGTTGATGTTTTATGAAATCTGCTGAAATGTTCCATTATTTTTATTCCCACCTGGGCCTTCCAAACTCTCGTACTTACTGGCCGCCATGGGCAGCAAAAATTTATGAACACTGACATTTTTTACATGGATTCACGTGGAAATATTATTTCAATGACGATTTTACAGGGAAAAACCGATATGATTAATTTCATATGAGTCTTTAAATGAAATTATTCAGTTATCTATAGTGAAATGTTTACCTACTGGTATCATTTGGCCAAATTAACCAACATTAGAAAACATATATTTTTTCATCCACATAATTTATTTAAGAACATTTCATGGCTTTAAATGCCTCTGTTGCCCACCTGCTAATTTTAATTATTCACAGAGACGATGACGCATTGATACATGATATTCTGAAATTCTTAAACATTTCTTTTCCAGATATTTGGCTATTGCAGAGAACAAATTTGGCTCTATGAGTGAGAATTTAAAATGCGTCTCCGATAATTAAAGGAAAATATTTTTTCCCTGCCGGTATAAAATTATAGCGCTGTACAATCTTTCAGTCAAAGTAACTTATATTTATTCACACTCTTTAATGGTTAAATAAGTTTCTACATTAGAATAGCAGTGGATACTACGTGGAATTAAATCAACAATTCTATTCATGCAAAACTACGAGAGTCATCCGGAAAGTAGTACCCGTTCGTGCCGCATGAAGTGCTGACGACGCGAGTAGCCGCTGGACGAGGTCAGATAGCTTCAGTGGCTTGTCTGCCTTCTCTGAGCCAAGTTGCGTGACGCTAGCATTGCCTGTGTTGTTTCTGTGATTGTTTACAATGTTTAAAAAAATTGAGAACGCCGCCAGTTGTGAAGTGAGGGCAGTGATTAAATTCCTCAATGCAAGAAACGTTCGCCCATGTGATATTCATCGCCAATTAAAGGAGGTGTATGGAGACAATGTAATGGACGAGTCGTCTGTTCGGCGGTGGTGTCGCAACTTCAACATGGGGAGGGAGAACACACACGACGATGAGCGTTCGGAGAGACCGTCTGTCATTACAGACCAACTGGTGAGCTCAGTTGACGAATTCGTGAGGAACGATCGGCGCGTCACAATTGATGACATCTGTGAGCATTTTCCCAATGTTTCTCGAACAATTGTTCATGAAATTGTTAAACACCATCTGCATTATGCAAAAATTTGTGCAAGATGGGTCCCTCGCGTATCTCAATGAGCTGGCGGCGAAGGACTATGCAGCAGGAATACAGAAACTTGTCACACGTTATGACAAATGCCTTAATTTGCTTGGAGATTATGTTGAGAAGTAGTTTAAAGTATCCTCTTTCAAATAAAATTTTTTATGTTTGTTAATATTTACTTTTGTGTCTTTATTTCACGAACGGGTACTACTTTCCGGATGACCCTCGTATTTTCATGTAAAAATTAATTTGATGACATTTTTTACAATATGAATATGACAAGAGTTTTCCTACGCGTAGAGCATATATTAAAAACAGATACTAGTTCATGCTATCAAAAAAGAGACTCTTGATAGATAGATATTCTTGTATGCTTTTATGAGCTTTTGATAGTACGCACAACCCAACATCCGCACACAAGGTATTCTCTTTCCGGAAAAAAATGAAAACTCTCAATTTTTGCATTATATCGGTTACCCACTAAACATTTGGTTGAGTGGGCTAGAGAGCAATGATGTTCTACGAAGACATCGTCAGATGTGGTCATTTGTGTCAGGTAAGATGGTTAGCTAATTGGAGTTTAGAGAGAAAATAAGGTAGCAGAAATATTCACGAAGAGTGTATTTCCGTACTAGTTCTAACGGATTTTGGAAAGGGAGAATATTCCGTATTCTAAGTTTCATCTTTTGGATCATTGAATTCACTTAATAACCCGTAGCTGAAACCGTTCGAATTATTCAAATGGTTTCATCTACGGTTGGTTTCAAATCTATCCTGCTATATTGTAGTTAAATACCTGTATGCGTCTGGCTACCACATTGAATCTTGAAAATGACGCAGAAGAATTGGAGATATGGTCAATTTACATTCATATTAATATGGAATAGGACTCTATTTTTAGATCTCTTTTCAGTGCGACTTTTCTCATCGATAGCAATGTCTGAAATGCGCGAAGTTTCTTCGTGTGCTCTTCAAACGATACCAGAGCGATAATATGGAACCCTACCGTACCCTGAAATAGGGTCATGCGGGGTGGAAAGTCATTGCAAGGGCTACTGGGAAGGTTGAACCCCGCCCTCAACTTCTTTCCTTTTGTATTTTTATTTGATTCACTTTCCGAATTCCCATGCGGAGCTCTTCCCACGCCTTTCTCGACCCGCCGCAACCCCTTCCCCCTTGAACACTTCCATCTTGACTGTCATCCTACATCTGAATGCCGATTTACACGTGGATGCAGATGTGTGTACCACGCGAATATATTTACATATATATATATATATATATATATATATATATATATATATATATATATATATACACACACACACACACACACACACACACACACACACACACACACACACACACACACACACACACACACACACACACACACACACACACACACACACACACACACACATATATATATATATATTATATATACCAATTCGCAGTTTTTTCATGCTATTACCCGCCACCTCCCCACATCGTCGCTTTTACGACTCCTCCATCATCACCCCCTCCCCCTCTCTAAGGCCATTCGTTTTAACACCTCTTTATCTACACTATCCCACACCGCCCACCGACCCTTCCCTCTCATCCCGTCCAAGTCCCGTCTCCCAGCCATGCCCTCTGTGTTTACCCTACCACTCCCCCCCATTCCCATCTCTCGGAGGGTCTTTCACCTTCTCCTAACATCCATCTCCTTCCCCTTTTCCCGCCCTCTTCCGTTTCCCCCCAGCCTCCCTCGTCTACCTCCATCATGGCAACCCCTCCCCCAGCAACACGAAATCCATAGTGTAATCAATAACGTCCAAGTAAATCCTCGCAGGCTTTATTTAATTTCCTAGCCTCCGTGAAATTATCATTCGATTAATTACGCTCCAAGGGCACTTTGATCTCTCGGGAGATGGAATTAATATCTCAGATAGCTGAAGTTCAAGGATGAAAAAAGATAAGGAAGGAGAAGTGAGGAGTAAGGGAAAGTAATTCTTTCCCGCCGTCGAAGATCGCTTTTTTTTAGATAGAGATCCCTTCTCCATTAAGCGATATTTAAAAGTGACTGGGAGCTTTCACTTTGTAGTTAAATAATTGATACTCGAGTACTTACATACGTAGCCTTGCGTCAAATTTTTCTCTGGAAAAAAGGAAGAATGCTTGCTGTTTACAATTTTTTTGGATTCTTTCAGAGGCCGCATAATAATGTTTATTATGTTTATTTTTGACAAGGTTGCTTGTCAAATATTTCATATTTTGTCAAATATGAAATATTTGACAAAAAAATAAAGGGTAAAATTCAATAGAAACACATGCCGCATTGGTGAAGAAGGGAACGGGATAAAAGCCAACATAGTGATTCATTGTTCTTAAAATATATTTTTTATTTTGTGGATAGGTTTATAATTTATATATTTCCCTCTCTGGCTTTTTATCTGCTCGTATGTTAGCTTCAGGCCAAATATCTTGAGCGTATTAATGTTTAATTCACCGCCTGATGGTTTATTAGTACTAATTAAAACGTATTCCAACTTGAGAGGCATACCAATAGTTGTCGGTAGACATATTGACATCTTTTACGCCCGGCTAATAAATTATGGTATTTCTTTATATCTTTCCTTGGATCGAAAGTGGCAGTGACACTTCATGATGTTGAATCTCAATTTTCCGAGAAGGATAAGCGGTTTTTTTTATTTTTAAACTTAATACGATTCCAAATTTTTTCTCTAATTTTATGCCTTACCATCTCCATCCTCTGCACACGAGCCGCTCATGTGGTCGCTGCGTGAATTTCTTAAACATATTGTATATTGAGGCTTATGAAAGTACTAAAAAAAGACTAACGTGGAATTTTTTAGAATATGCGTGTTATTAAAAATATCAGCACAGGCAATCCTGTAATTGGAAACCATGTGGATTAGGGCTAGGATAACTGGCAGAGGTATGTTGGAGGAAAGTAGTACTTGCATCGCGAAGTTTGTGGCTTGGTTTGACGATGAAAAATCGGGTGAGAGCTGCTCAATAATTTTCCGCTCGCTCGACGCCGCCAATGGATAGATGTAGCGGTACATTTTTTATATTTGCAGGAAAGCGAGAGATGGGTAAGCTCAGTTATGTTAATGTAGGTGAGGAAACGCTAGACGTGGAAAGGAAACGTCCCAGGACAATATAGTTTCAAGAAATACGTGCATTGGATAGGTTAAATAGATAAAATATAATGGAAAATTTGGTTTAAACGGTAGTAGCTGGGAAATGGTAATAATTTTAAAAGTAATGTAGCGAAGAAACACGGGAGTGAGGAGACGAGGAAGGAAATCCAAGGTAGCGAGTTTACGCAAGGATTTGAATCGGGACAGACATTCCGTAGCCTGGATTTAGGACTATCAGCCTAGTAGCCCCCTTGCCATATGATCAAAACATTTGTTTTACTTTTTAAACATTGTATTTTCATTTAATTGAGCCTCTGTTATGCATATGTCTTCCATTATATTTCTATTAGTATAGTTGAGCGGTATCAGAGAGGAACTTGGATGATTAGCGCCGAATATCAAGTCTAAATTTCCAGATGAGTTGGTTCAACCAGATCCAGATCGGGATATCCAGACCAATATATGCGATTAAGCACACTAGAACTACCTAGGCCCGAAGGTGATTAAGCGATCATCACCATCTGGTAATGGGAGCCGAAGAGGATGATACTAAGTACCGAGATTCGTCGTTGAGAACCTTCCCTATAGATAAGACCTAAAGGAACTGAATTAGGTGGCCCCTCTTATGGATATAATGCCATTAGAACGTACCTCGTATTTACGAATCTGAGCATACACTCATCACGGGCAATGCGGTGGATTTGCAGGTTCGAGGGGAAGCCGAGGGAGAGTACTATAAACCTTTTGGAACTGTCAAAAATATGTGCATGGAATTCGTAACTATTTGCGAATATGTATCGTAAGGGGATCATTTGCTCGAAAGCAGAACTGTCGGTTTTGGACCTAAGGAATTGTTACGCTTCAATGAATTAGGAGAGGATAAAGGAAATGCTGGGCCTACAAGTCGGGAGATACGTATAGGAAAGATATATCTATTACGTACGAAGAGGAACTTACAATCCAAAAAAATACCTTCTTTTGTTGAATCCTACTACTCTAGGCTTGAAAATATCCTCCGACCGGAGTAACTATCGAAGTTAATCTGAGGAAACCCGAATTCGAATTGCTCTTGGAAGTTAGTGAATCGGCCGCGATCACTGAAAGAGTTGAATGACGGTGGTGCGATGAGATGACAGCTGGGGCGGAGTCTGACGGAGAACCCCTGCCAGCGGAGAATGATCTCGGATGGACAAAGTTTGAGGGAAACCACTACATTCCTTCGTATTACGTACCTTCTTCACAGAGAGCGTTCAGCTTTGAGCTGAAACTCATTTCAGGGACAGCCAGTAGGCCAAAACGGGCGTTTTAGCCGTCCTTCTTTTTCAATCGTAAAGGGTGAATAAGGGAAAGGGACCACCTGAATTGAAAGTGACACATCTTCTCCTCCCTCGAGGCTCTCGAGGTCGATTATAGCGTGAAGACCTGAATTTTCTCCCGATGCATAACGTTTATGTAAACCGAGTGAACACCGTTACCCTCTACAAATTGTGAGCTATTGATTCTTCGAACGATTGAAGATTTTAGACTCACCAAACATAACTTTTGTACCGCATTAAATTGGGAATGGAAATATGTATTTTACTTCAACATGCGGAACTGACACCTGTGAGTACGAATATTCTGGATAATTTGTTAGAGCGTGGCCTGAGTTATCAGTTTTTGATTTTTATCTGCTTTTTTTCCTTTCCAATATCCAGGCGGTGGATTTCAAGGATACGTCGGAGGCCAGATATTTGTTAATCAAGTAGTAATATTCATTCAGAAGACGGCCTGGGATGGTCGCATGAATAGTGAGACACAGATAATCCAGAAGCGCCGTTTCCACTTCGTTGAGCGTTCATGTTCAGAGGGTTGGGTACCCTCTCGAACTGGATGCAACGGAGCTTATCGTTTCCCCTTCGTCTCCAAGGGATTGTGAGACCTCTATTTAAACCTCAGTCATAGAACGGGTCTGAGGGAGTGAGTATATGGATTCCCCTCTCAAGGACAAACTAATTAAAGTCAGAGTAAACACCGGATACTGTTTACAATCATGTTGGTATCCTTTCACTTATATCATATATCTAGATTCTATGAACGCGCGTATGTATCACTAAAGTCATCTTATAAAGGTTTATTTTGAACTCAAGATTATTTTATTCTTTCATTTTAAATGTTTGAAGTTTTCCCTGTTCCGTTGGCTCGATAAGTTAAAGAAATGGCTATAATACAGGTTTTTTAACTTCAACACTAATGCCTAAATGCTGATTCTATTTATCTATTTCAATCTTGTTTCCTTCCATGGATTGATTCATTTACGACTTGAGTGCTTTCGGAGAAGATGAAATTTATAACGTGGTGTAGGATCATAGAAGATAAGCATTTGATTGCTTACGGCATGATCCTGAGTTTAAGTGCCAATGATTTATCTGAGCTATACCATAACTTAACCTAAAACTAGGAACAGTGCGTTTCGTGGCACGCATAGCCAGAAGAAAGAGAAAAGCCATATTTACCAAATACACATTCAAAAACGAAATCCCGCCCTATGGTGAACAAATATTCATTCACACGGAAATAGATATAAGGATAAGGGATTTAAACACATGTAAAGGACGAACACAGAAGAAGTAGAGAAGGCGGAATCGAGCAAATCACAAGCGCAGACACATTTCCTTGACCTCTCCTATGGCTCGTTTCTGGATTTCCAATGGGTCGTCTCTTTCTTCTGGCTATGCATGCCACGAAACGCCTTATATCTATTACCATGTAAATGAATATTTTTTCGCCATATGGCGGGATTTCGTGTTTGGATGTGTGTGCATATATATATATATATATATATATATATATATATATATATATATATAAATAAATATTTCCCTCCCATGGACTAGAACCTTGGTGTGACGGATATTTGATAGTGATGGGGCATTGGAATGTGGCCGTAGGCGAAGTAAATGATTGTAATGGGGTGGGAGTGGGTGAATACGGTTTAGGTACGAGGAATGACCGCGGGGAAAAAAATTGAATTACACAGGAGTCAGGGTTTAGTTACCACCAACACTTGGTTTAGATACCATAAAATGCGTAGGCATGTATGTAAAATGCCAGGTGCCTTAGAAAGATATCAATTAGATTATATTATGGTTAGACACAGATTTAGGAACGAGGTGATCAATCCGCATAGTCTCTCGGGAGCGGATGCGGATTCTGATCACATTTTAGTACTCATGAAGTGCGGCATCCGATTCAAAAAGAAGATAGAGCAGTGGCAGCGGGTTAGGAAATGGAATGTAGAATCGTTAAATGGAATGATAAGGAAGGAGTACCAGCAGACTGTAGAGAACATTATTGATGACGGTAAAAGGCGGAGTACTATCGAAAAAAAAGGAATGTATCAAGAGAAGAATATAGAAAGTTTCAAAATAAACTATAGGAACCGTTGATGGGAAAAGGACAAGTAAACCATGAATCACGGATGAGATGATTACAATGATAGATGAGAGAAAAAATGGAAGAATGTAAGCACAGAGTTAGTCAAAAGGAAGTACAATGTGTTAAATAATAAATTGAGACGGACAACGAATAAAGCAAAAGAAGCATGGTGAAAGACGCAGGGCGAGGGTATAAAAAGTTTACAGAGGAAGGGTGAAATTGGTGCGCTATACAGAAAGGTTAAATCACTATTGGGAAGTAAGACGGGAAGATCTATGCTAAAAGTTAGAGATAAGGTGGGTAAGATAATAGTTGACACAGAAAAGATCCAAGAGAGATGGAAGGAATACCTGTATACAGAGGAATTTTATGGTAAAGAACTTAAGACGAGCAAGCATAGACATAGAAAAAGAATATGACGTAGATTAAGATAGCATAGGTCAACACACGAGGGCATTAAGGGGGATGAAACTAAATAACACCGGGGGGGATGATAACATTACTGTTTCACTACTAAAAGGTTTAGAAAAATGCGGGAGGAAGAGACTCTATGGACTTATTCGTAGTACCAATGAGGAAGGAACCTGGGCGGAAGACATTGTGAGATCAGTTTTAGTTCCTATTCCGATAAAGATAAAGGCTACATCATGTGAGGACTACAGAACAATAAGTTTGATACTATATCCCACGCAGTTAAAGTGGTTCCCCGGATCATCAACAACGGACGAAGAGCAGGGGGAATGAATACTTAAGGGATGACCAGTTTGGATTTAGAATGGGGAGAGGTACGCCTGATGCCATTGCAGTAATGAGATCACTAATCGACAGGAATATAGAATGCAATCAGAAGTATTTGCCTGTTTCATATATTTCGAAAAAGCTTTTGATAGAGTGAATTGGGAAAAACTAATGAGTATTCTGCAGAAAATAGGAATAGATTGGAGGGAAAGAAGGCTAATTCGCAACCTGTACATGTCTCAGACTGCTCAGGTGCGAGTGGGGAACTGAGAGTCCGGATGGGAAGTGCTAGGAAGAGGAGAAAGGCATGGTTGTCCATTATCACCCATGTTGTTAAATGTATTTGTGAAGGAAATTGTAAAAATAGCATGGAGGAACTAAAGATAGGACTGCAAATTGGCGAAAAATCCATGACATCAGTAAGATTTGCGGATGACCAAGCTTTAGTTAGTCTGTCAGCCAAGGAGCTGCAAACTCTGCCGAGTTCGCTGGAAGGTCAGTTCAAGAGGTGTGGAAAGGTAATAAAAGAATATAAGCCAAATATGTGGATTTTGAGAGAGAGAAAGGTTATGTTAAACGTTAAAATAAGAGGCTGATAAATAGAGCAGATGGAGTAGTTTATGTATCTCGGAAGTGTTGTCGAGTCGTAAGGAGATGAATTGCGCTAAGCAAAGATGCTTTCACAAGGAGGAGGGAATTGATGACAGAAGCGTTGAGTAAGGATGCTAAGAAGAGGCTTGTGGAAACTTTGATATGGAGCGCAGTTATGTAATCCGCAGAAACATGGTCACTGAGGCAGGAGGATAGACTTGGAGGCTTTTGAAATGTGTCTGTGGAGAAGGATGGAGAGAGTGAAATGAATAGAAAGGAGAACAAATGAAGAAGTGGTAGGCATGGTGGGCGAGGATAGGGGTTTGTTAGGAGAAATCATAAGGAGGCAGGAAAAATGGACGAAGGGCGTATTGATCGGTAATGGGATAATGAAGACTATGATAGAGGGGAGAATGTTAGGCAAATGAGGAAGGGGCAGGAATGGGATGGAGAAGTTGTAAAGGATGAAGGGAAGAAGGAAGTAAATAGAGATGAAGGGGGGGCTTGTTGTAGAGTAGGATAATGGGTTTTGTTTTGTTAGGAGAAAAAAATATTTATTTGGTAGTTATGTCCATCCAAAACCTACGTTAACTGGCAGATTACCAACTAAATATTAATATTAATTTAATTTGATTACTTACTTAATAAGAATAAGTTTAGCATAATTAATTAGCTAACCACCAAATATTTCTATAAAAGTAAAAATTGTTTATATTTACGATCGCTAAATTCAGTCGTATTTTTTCAAGTTACAGTGTATAAAAATGAAAGACTTATAGCTATTTTTTTACTACTTACGATGATTTCCCCATGTGGTTGGATACAATTTAGTATTTCTTTGAATATGGAAGTGACGTTTTGCTTTTTGTAAAATCATATGCTTAATTAAAGAGCAGTCATTTAGCCGAAGGTTCAACAGGCATTATTCACTGGATCAAATAAAGCTCTGTGGGTTTAAATACACGCTGTCTTTTATCGTGAACATCTCTGAGTTACGGTAGATTGAATTTTAGTTTTGAGATAAGTTGTCCCTTAATATTTTAAAGCGGTATTTTCGGTCAACGTAATACGCGACTTCTTCCCTCTCGTGCCACTATCTCCGTGTCCTCTCCCCAGGTGTGCCCTTCCCCACACTTCCACTTTCCTCCCACTCCACTTGTTCTGCCTGAAGTGGCTCGCACCTCTCTGGCGATCGAGCCCCGTCGACCGGGGATATGTAAAATGCATAAGTCATTCACGAACGGGAGCGAGGAAAAGATGCCCGTTTTCGGACGATGAGAGAACGGTGCGGTTTGTCTTGTGGGAATGGAAGTATGAGAGGGAGTTATGGGAGATAAAATTATATGCCTGAGGCTGTGGATATGTGCATCGACGAGCAATTTTTATCCGGTTGAAAAAACAGTCATCAGCAGACTCCACCATTTACCCGTAGCTATAAAAATCAAAGATACAATCTAAAATTTACGAAAGTGCATTAACATTCAATGGAATCGAATGTTAGAAAATTAAAATTAGGGGTGAGTATTATATATCCTGGTGCTTTCAATTCCAAAATGTTCTCCGAAAAATGGAGGACAAAATCCCTTTTGGTATCGTGAGATCGGTTGACTATATACCCCGAGGAACGAACTGCTCGAATTTTAGATGTTAGTATGGTGAACCTGTTGTAGTCATGGTGTGGTCCATTTGAAGTAACTTCCATTAGCCAAAATATTTGGGAAAAAAGTACCGCTAAATTTCCCGATAAATTTAAATGGAAAAGGAATCTGGATTGTTCGCATGACCAGTGACCACGGACACCATATCGTGCTGGTACTCCAAGAGTAGCAACATAGGTAGTATGAAGATATTTTATCGGTATCATTTTATTATATTTTAAATATCGTTGTATCTCTCTTAATGAATAACGATGGGCATAAGTCGTCCTGTCGTGCCCCATTTCCCTGCTTGTCTTCCTCTCTCAAGTCCTTTTATCCCCTTTGATTTACCCCCAACATATTTGCTCTTTGCTGCGTCTCGCATTCTGCGTTTTCTCTTCCCAATCGTGGATTTCTCACTCCATATTTCTCCTACACCTCCCATAATGTGCATGAGTTTCCAGTCGGAATATTTATTATAAATCGTTCCTTTTTACGTTCTACCACGTATCTTAAATTCTCCTTCATGCTTCCACGTACTCTAAAATAATTTTGTTAATCCTCTTACCCTCTGTCAACATTATTAAAGAAGACGCGGCCATATTGGGAAAGGAAGCTTAAATAATCGAAATTCATGTCGTCGGATATGCTCCTAATTGTTCCTACCGAGTGAATTTCTGTATTGAACCCAAAAAAGTCATCAATAGAAATTACGAATTAATTTATTGCCGTCCTTATTTGCCAAATATTATTTTAGTCATTATTCTTGGTCGTTCATTCATAATTGCGGCCATTCTCATGTGGTTCCAAAGTGTGGCTATGGAAATCTTTTCCTTGATTCAAAAATTTGCTGATTAAAATTGGGATCTTTCACTAGCTCTTTCTCTCCACAATTCAATTTCCTTTTTATTAATTCCCTAAACTGGCATCCCCTGTTTCCCTTTTGTAACACATCTGTTTTATCCCTGATTTACCCAACCTTCTTTTTGCATCGTGTCCAGACTCATGCAGAAATCCTTTTTAGCATTTAAATATTTAATACATGATCCTCAAATCATCCTCATATGCCTAGACGGTGTAACGCCATGTTTCGTATTAGATTTTTAAGTCATTCTATCTTTGAAAATCTGCTGAAAAGCCGAAGTTCGTTTACTTCCTCTTTGCAAACGCTTTTTCTTGCAATCACAAATCATCTTCCTATGAAATACTTTTCGAAATAACGATTTCGCATCAGACTATTGCGCTATATCAAATCGTCCAATATGTCCCAATTCACTCCCTCCAAGAACAGTATTCCTGGAATGGAATGGAAAGCATCTTATTTTGGTTTTCTGTCAACCTTTAGAAAAGATTTTTCACGCAATTTCGTCATCAATGAAATTATTACATTTAAATTCGAATACGATCAAAGATTGTGTGATGAAAATTATAGAGTATATATACGGGATGAATGGAAGAATGTAAATACAGAGTTAGGCAAAATGAGATACAAAGAATTAAACAATAAATTTAGGCGGGCAACAAAAAAGGCAAAAGAAGCATGGTGGAAGACGCAGTGCGAGGATATGGAAAGTCAGCAAAGGAAGGGTGAAATTGGTGCGCTGTACAGCAAAGTTAAAGCTTTATCGAGAAGTAAGAAAGGGAGATCTATGCTAGTAGTAAGAGATAAGGCGGGTAAGGTAATAGTCGACACAGGAAAGATCCAAGAGAGATGGAAGGAGTATATAGAAGAACTGTAAAGTAAAGAACTTCGACCAACAAAGTTAGACATTGAAAAAGAATATGACGTAGAGGAAGATAGCTTAGGTCCAGGCATACTCGACGATGAGATAGAAAGGACATTAAGGGAGATGAAACTAAATAAGGCCGTGGGGGTGGATAACATTCCCGCGGAACTTTTAAAAGGCTTAGGAAAATGTGGGAGGAAGAGGCTATATGGGCTGATCCGTAGTATTTATGAGGAGGGAATCTGGCCGGAAGACTTTGTGAGATCAGTTTTAGTTCCTATTCCGAAAAAGGTAAAGGCTACATCATGTGAGGACTACAGGACAATTAGTTTGATATCCCACGCAGCTAAAGTTGTTCTCAGGATCATAAACAAAAGGATAGAGAGTAGGGCAGATGATTACTTAGGGGATGATCAGTTTGGGTTTAGGAAGGGGAGAGGTACGCGTGATGCCATTGCAGTAATGAGATTATTAATCGAGAGGAATATAGAACACAACCAGGAGGTATTTGCCTGTTTCGTAGATTTCGAAAAAGCGTTTGATAGGGTGAATTGGGAAAAACTAATGAGTATATTGCAGAAAATAGGAATAGATTGGAGGGAAAGGAGGCTAATCCGCAACCTGTACATGTCTCAGACTGCTCAGGTGCGGGTGGGAAACGGGGAGTCAGGATGGGCAGTGTTAGAAAGGGGTGTAAGGCAGGGTTGCCCATTATCACCGTTGCTGTTCAACCTGTAGAACTGGAAGTAGGAATGAAAGTGGGCGGGGAATTCGTAAAATCAGTTAGGTTTGCTGATGACCAAGCTTTAGTTTGTCAGTCAGCAAAGGGGATGCAGGCATTGCTGAGTGAATTGGAAATTCAGTGCGACAGGTATGGGATGAGAATCAATATTAATAAAACAAAGGTTATGCGGTTTTCTAGAAAGAAAAAAGGCTTAGCTTAACATTAAAATAGGAGGACAAAAACTAGAGTTGGTAGAACAGTTTACGTATCTCGGTACTCTTTTAAACCAACACGATCAAAGTAGTAGGGACGTGAGGAGAAGAATTGCGCTAGGCAAAGATGCTTTCACAAGGAGGAGGGAGTTGATGACGGAGGCGTTGAGTAAGGATATTAAGAAACAAATGTGTAGTAGTATGGTGGGAGAAGAGAGGTGTTTGTTGGGAGAAATCCTATGGAGGCAGGAAAAGTGGCTGAAGGGGGTATTGACCGGCAGCGGGATGTTGAAGACTCTAATTGAGGGGAGAATGTTAGGCAAGCGAGGAAAGGGAAGGAACAGGATAGGGATGTTGGACGGGATGAAGGGAGGAAGAAAGTACTCAGAGCTGAAGAGGGACCTGATGTAAAGTAGGATGTAGTGTTTTGCTAAGGGTCACAAATTATTTAATTAATAATTATATCCATCCAAAAACCTACCTTAACCTGTAGATTACCTCATAATAATATAAGGGATGGGCTATGATGCTTGTATAACCAATGGAATATCGGCATGAATCGATATATTCTATATTCATTGGAATTTTATCTTCTTAGTCCATTACTTGTGCATCGCAACCAGTTTTTGCTACAGCGCGTGAAGTCTCCAATGATGTATCTTAGATAACGACACAATACTTTTCAGGTGGCTAAAGATTTAATTCAACATCAAATATTGTATTTTGGTAGTTTCAACCAGAATAATTTTGAATTGATTCATTAAGCAGACGCCGTCATTACCTTATGCGCTCTTTTATTTTTTTAAAGATACAATGAAAAACAATTGACACGTGCTTTAACGTCTATGAATGCAATTTTAAAAATAACTTTCCAATAAGTACGAATGGAATTACATTTATTGTGCCATATTGAAACAAAAATATTTGAATATCATTGATCATAGAAAACGCATGCAAGATTTGATTGATCAAAGATAACGCATGCTGTGTACACCGTTTCATAAAACGGTCCGCTTCGATTATGACCACACAGTACTATTAATTGAGGTTCAGACGGCTACCTATAATATTGCCTTGTGCTATTGAATATTTTTTTTAATGAAACCAATATGCGGCAATATTAACGCACATACGTAAGTGTAGACATTTTTTTCTCCTCCCAGATTTTTCTTTCAACTGAGACATCTCCTTCGTCCTCTCTAGAACATATCCTTCTCCCCTCTGATACGTGGGCGTTCTATTATCTTCGTCGAGGCCGAGTCAAAGGATCAATCACGTCAGGAGTCGCTCTCCATTCCACCCCTCCCCTCAAATCAACTCACACGGCCCTCTCACCTTCCCAGACTCATATTTTCGCACTCTATGCACTTCGCCTGGGCATGGGCTAACAAACGGTTTCTACCTTCCCCGCCCGCCCACTCAATCTTCCCCCTCCCTCCGGCCATCATTGCCACACACTCTCTCGCGACCAATGCCTTCACCTCTTCCTTCCACGTTCGAAGGTTTGCTATAGGTCAACTCTCGCAAACAGTGGAGGAGGAGACCGTCGGCGGGGCTGCCGGCCTTCGAGGCTGCCCATGCATCCAGGTACTTTTCCCCCTGGGCAGCGATGGGTGCGAAGCTCGCTCCCCTGCCTCTTTCATATCCTACCCGGCGCCCTCTCCACAACACACACACACACACACTCGGTCGGGCTTAAATCACGATCTCTCCTCGATCTCAATTTCCACGTTGATTCCAACATATACAATCATCACTCACCTTCCATCCGCTCGCCCGCTTCCACCAACTCTCTCCCCCGTCTCCCGTCGTGGGCGATGGGGAGCATCACAGTGCTATTGACTCATAACGCAATCCTCTTTGGTGAAAGAGTCCCACGCCATTTGTATGCAATGTATCGGTCGGGCGGATATTGTATGAAGACGCGACGGAGGGTTTTGCGGCGTGCCTTTTTGCTCGCGTCATGAATTTTCGAGCAGTTGTCCTTTTATCCGTGTGCGCCCCTATCAGCCATTCTTCCGGACTTTCTGAGTTGCGGGCTATTTTATGGATAGAAAGAGCACACGTACGGGAGTCTCCGTCAACAGAAAAATGTAATCGATTGTTTTCGTTTCATTTTATGCATTGGATAGCTCTTGGGAAAGAATTGGATAGCTTTTTTCCTTTGCCGTTCGAGATGTTATAACTTTATGGTCATTGCTTCTTTTTAGTGTGGATAATCAAAGCCTTCATTTCCATGATACTCGAGCGTTAACCTTATGCCACTCACTTACTTCAGATGGAATAACTTTCACCCGGTAAGGGTGTCGACAAATTTAATACATACTCTTCGGGAAGAGCCAGTGGACAGATTTGATGAAGGGATTCGCAAGCGTAGGATTTGATAGTGATTTTTCAAAGTAGAGCTCAGAATTATTTTTATATTTGAACTTCATCGCTTACTGATATTTTCCCTTTGGTAAAAGATGCATTAAAAATCTAATACTTGCGTAATCGCTATTCATTCATATTACTTTCCACGTTCACGTATGCTTCTTGGTTTTGAATGTAATGAGCTCAGTTGTCAATCCATTTTAGAACGTGGATTTTCAAAGTATATCAACTGTTTTTCATTGTTTTTATGATTTTTTCCAATTAGTTAAAGGAGGTATAGAAATAAAAACAGTAAGAACGAATGGGTTAAGGAGCCCATTCTTAAAAATTGTATTAGATATCAAAAAATCTCCTTGCTCCTCTCCTTCTTCATTAATTTTTTGTCCTTGAATACCCCCGCATCGCCATATTCACCATGTTCTATGTATTATGTGACTTCTCGAACAACCATTTTTACCTTACTAGTTAATATGCATTGAAGAACACTTTCCAATGACTGAAGTAAACTCAGTTTATTGGAGTCGGCAATAGCATGATTGTCACGGAGAAATATTATCTGCATATATCTCAACCGAAATATTGTTTTAATATACGTTAGTGAGGACGGTGGATAAAAATCCAAACAGTTTTTTGGGGATACTAATTACAAATCCACACAGTTCGGGGTTGTGTAACAAAAGGTAATTCACCGAAGATGTTAGAAGCTACATTACTTAGCTCCCTCCCTCTCTCCGATAACAAAAGCAGCATGAGTTTAACAATGATTTTTCTGGATTGGCTTGGTGAAGTGCTAAAAGGAATAAATTTGGTGTACCCTAATTTTTGGAAATGTAACATGTTCAAATAAAACACTTGTTTCCGTGGCATTGCCATTTCAGATGGCACCGAAGAGCATTTGCTAGAAATAATTTGCTGCGTAAAATTAAGTTATCGTCAATGTGAATGTATTCAGGGGAACTATTTAACCCTTTATTATGTTTATGGTATTTCAAAATTGGGTACGGAGGTTTTACGGATATAAAAATTAAATTTAACTGATACACAAGCAAACTAATATTTTTATCATACAGTATAGCGCTGCCTGTATAGCGCACCTAGATTTTTTTTCGGTAACAAATCACCAATTTTAAGGTTAATTATAGGATCCCTCTTTTGATTTTGGTAATATTAATAAAATATTGCGTGCTTGTTATCGTTATAAACCACGTAAAACTGAAGAGTGTGAAATTCCGTAGCCGGGTCCAGAATCTTGGCTCATCCCGGCGTGCTCTTCCTCATTTCCTCCTTTTTAAGCCGCGAAACAATTAGGCTTCGGAGAAGGAGATCCCTCAAGCGTCTTCGAATGGAATTATCGAAAGTGCGAAAGGGTGTGCGTTGGCTTTGCTGTCAAGGCCCACAGGCATGCCGGGACGGGTAGAGCGCAGGAGAGAGAGAGAGAGGGCGGGGCCGAATTCCGAGCCTCCACGCGATTCCATGCATCCCCCCCACGGCAATCCCCTACCACTTTGGCAACAGAAAGATCGGCGGAATCCGCAAGTCCCTCGCGAACACACGCACGCGCCGACACACGCCTCCCAACTCCCTGCCCCTCCTAACCCCGTATCTCGATCCAGAATCCTTTCCGGCCGTTATTTTTATTCCGAGAGAACGTAATAAAATCACGCCTTTAAGAACAACAGCATCTTTCTCTTGTGCTCCCCATATTTCTTCTTTGCGAGCAAACTTCCTCCCTGGCGCGTATTATCTTCTTACGACTCCATACTCCGGACCACCCTCCCTCCATCCATTCGCCTGGGTTCCTCCCCTCCACTCACCTCACCGCAATCTCCTTCACCTCAGACCCATGTTCTTCGCCTCCCCGTCACTCTCAACCCCACTGTCTTTTCCATCGCCTTACTCATCCGTGCTCTTCAACCGGCATCCTCACTCTAAAAAAAAATTCATTGGAAAAAAGTGAAGCATCACTTCCTCTCGTTTTAGGCATCTTCTCGACCCGAAAGAGCTTCTCTGTTGCCGAGCGTGCTCTCAGCCCCTCGGAAAATTTCACTCTCGCACCGTCTGAAAGGGAGGCGGATTCGCTCCGCTCTCGTGTTCCGCCGGTTGCGGGTACCGGAGGGCCCCGCGGCCATGGGTGTCCTCCTCCGCAACTCCACCCGTCGTGTATCCCTCGCCCTCCGCGCTGTTTGAACCGCACTTCCTACTCCCCTCCTTCGACCTTTCGCCCCCGACCCCTATCGCCTCCATCCTGTTTGCTTCCATTCGCACGCTGCGGCTGACTCACTCGCGCCATAAAGTTATGCAAAATCCTATAATTAATTGTACACAACTTCACTCCCGGGGGCGCGTGTTTTGGTGGAGAGAAAGGATTTTCCCGGCCTCCCCCTCTTAGCCTCTCCCTCCTCCGTCCTCTCCCCATGCCACGCGCACACACCCACACACACGTTCGCGCGCGCACGTTCCCCGGCTTCGTCCTCTCCACTCCCGCCGCGTCCCTCTCCTCGTCCTCTTTTCGTCGCTCCCCACCAACGTACCCTCATCCCTCATACACCCCGGCCCTATCTCTTTCCCGCTCACTCTATCCCCTCCCCCTCGCTCTTCGCTTCTCTAGCGGTTTAAAGCCCCCAATGATTAGCTAATAGCACGCGTCTCTCACCCATTTAGAAGTTTAAACCGGTGAATGTTTCTCCCCGCACGGAGGTGAAGTATCGCGCGGCAACCCCTCTATCTCTCCCTGAATCACAAATATTGTCATATTTGGTCGTGTATTAGTACCTTTAGCCCGACCCACTCTCCCGAACACCCTCGGCTACTTGGCCTCACCGACTAAGGTCTCACCCCTTTCTTTCAGAATTTGACGTTCACCGATTCCGATTCTATTAGAAAAGAATAGAATTTCCTTTTAACCGAGGGAGTATTTGATGATGGGAAAAATTAAAAATTAATCTTTGCTAACAATAAGAAAAGGACATGCCTTGATAGAAAACGTTGTTTAGCAACACCGCTATAATAATTGTAATTGTATAAATGCTAACCAAAATTTCGACAGTTTGAAATTTTTATCGATTTAATTATGCTGCTAGTATAATAAATGAAGTGTTCCACCTGTTTATATTTCATCAGAAATATAATAAGGCTTCATTCTTTGTGCTGAAGAGGAGCCATGTCGGTTGCGTTTAATATTACTTTTCTCCGAATATTAGGGGATAATTTTTTCTCTGATACGATTTACATGGATAAAAAACTAATGTGAATGCTACAAAAGTTTAGACAAAATGTTTTGCCTTTTACTACTTCAAACAAAATAATCAAAGGTATCGGAAAAAGTAGAGATAAAAATTCCAAACATACTCTAGGTATATTTCTTCTGGAATTAAAATAAATGTCATCAGATTTAGTTTTCAAACTATTACATCCACAAATCTATGGCTAACAAAGAAATTAATGAAAATAACCGTTGACGATTTTACATATGCTATTGTGGTCTTCGAACTATAACCTTCTGTAACAGTTATTTTTTAATTTAATTTTTATTCTTGATAAAATGAAGAAAACTTATGCGTAAGTAACACATTTTTCAGTAACATCAACACCTATTCATTACCGTTCATCTCTGCCTCCATTTGTGGATGCAGTGCTACGAGTCTTCACTGGGAGAGCATAAATGGCCATTGACGAAGGGCTTCAGTTTTACATTATATTTGAGAGAAAAGGAACATCGGAATTAAAAGTTGGTTTGTGGCAGCCTCAAATGAATTTAAACCAATGGAAGTCTATTCTTTTCTTCCGGAGAGTCACACCCTATTCAGGTCCATTCTAGACAAAGACTCTCTCTGATGGCTAATAATGCTTGATAATCTCCCTGAAAAGAAATTGTGTGCCACAATCCTCATCTCGCCCATTAGAGAGGATTTTAGTCAATCTTTAGAATAAGAGGTGAGCCCCGCGGGTGACAGTGTTCAATTGGTTCTTACGAGGAGGAGTTATCACGCGGCGAAGGTATAAAACGAAGGTAATCACTACGGGAAATGATACCGACGGAAGGTTGGGAATCCCATGGATGAAGCGAGGAAGGTATCCATTTGCCCCTGACTCTAAAGCAAACGAGTAATATTATAAACCATATTCCTGGATAAAATTAAGCCTCCCGATGACAAAATACATTTCAGCAGTAAACGATACTTTCCCGTTACAAATCAAAGGAAAGGGTGATTACAGCGCACTCGCTGTTGCTAAGTTTCTTTTTATAATACCGCATATATCTGATCAATTTTTAAGAGTGAATCAATGCTTACTTATGATAATAGAAAAAAGAACTTTGTGGATTTTCGCGCCTGATTTTCCTATTCGCGGTTTTATATCATTATCTTGATAATGGCAAACGTTATCGAAATCATGGCTGGCGAATTCGACAATAGTGCCAAGCTATTAGCTATATTATCATAGATCAATGGGTATTAGATGTATCCAAAAAGCAAAGGCTAATGTAATATCTTGTAATAAATTCTTATGCGAACATCATGAAACATTGACGGATAATCTATTAATGAATCTTCCATTTGCCATCTTAAGCAAAAAGGAAGTTCAATCATTTTTGTAGCATTGACAGCTGATAAGATCACTGCTAGCTGTTGCGTAGGTATGTTTTTTTCGGTCTTGGTAATTATTTGGTCGGGTTGATCATTCTTCTACTTAAGCGCCCATTATTTTTTTGATTTTGCCTCTGGGATTGAATCAATGCCTTGGAAATACTATTTAATATTATCAGGTCCTACTATCTCAAATTTGAATGAAGGAAGCAGTGTGTTTAGAATTAGGATAAAAACTGGAAACACAACACATATTTTGCAGCTTAAAATATAGATAATGCATTAGAATTTAAAGTTAACGTTTTTGTAATGAAAATTAAATTTCCTTTTTTTCGATTCATTTTGCTCTCTTTTTATTAGACTCGCTCGATAACCAAGGTTTTATTTCAATGAATGAGCCGGTGGTCGGTTCTTATTGGAATCTATATTCACTCGCAGAATTCGAACTAGTGTCTCTGGCACCTGATCCTCCACTCCTCCCACTTACCCACCCTCTCCACTTCGCCCGCTCTAACCCAACCGACACCTTGTCACCGCGTTATTCTTCCCTATTCCCGCACGATCCGAATACTCAATTACGCCCAATCACCAGGATAATGGCCGCTGCTACCCATGGCACAGTACCGGAGCACGACACGCTACGCTCTCTCTTTTCTCTCTCTCCAGAGAGAGCCACATGATGGTGATGATTTTATTTCAAAGTGGGCTCCTTCCTCGACTGCGAGAGAGGGAGAGCACTCCAATTGATTTAGTTTTGCATGAAGGCGGATGATAGAGTCAGAGAACGTCTCCCGCAAGTTTAAAAATTCGTCCTCACCCGTAGATATATTTTCTCCTCATTCCTCCTCTTTAGAACTGTTCCAACGGCGGCCTGTCATGCGTAGAGCAGTACGGCAGTGCTATTGTGGAACTACAGAGTATAATAATACTGCGTCTTTCTGGGCTTTTTACATTAGAGAACCACGACTCTTAGCATGTAATCTTCAAAAGTAATGGCCTAATTCTATGACCGTGGTTACCAAGTAATATATCATCTTCCATAATGAGGGTAATACTATGGATCCCTCTATAATGTGCTAGAAAGTTCCATTAGGTATCTGTACCATAAGGTAGTGAAGCAGAAAATGTTATAGTTTTGCCTTTATTGTCGTACAGTTATTGGTTCCATCGGAATCTTTTCCGTTAATCCAGGCCAACACCCGAGCCTTTTGGTCCCCGGCGGTATTGCTTCAGTACATGGTATTTCGTGGAGGCTCAATAAATGATCAGTTATGAAAGCCTTAAAGATCTCTTGGTGTAGATGACTATTATCTTCGAGGATATGTTACAATGGCTTAGGAAAAATTTAATTTCCCTTAATCCTTCATTTTTTACAAGGTCTCATGTTTCTTCATTGAATGATTTTAAGGCTATTTGACACTCGTTTTACCTACTGGTCAATGCGAATTATAGTCCTGCGTAGTTTACGACGCATTTTCTGAGATAAATAAAAATGAGTCTTAGGTTATCATATTCGGGTTCCAATTAAAAATAATTTTCATAGAAAGTAACTTCTGACTTTCGTTACTTCGCGGAAATATCTGATCTCCCTCATCAGCAGTCATCAATCCTAGATAGTTTTTGTGCATACTCCGGCTTGAATTTTAAATATGAAAAAAATCTCTTAATATTTCTCTTTTTCCTTATTTATGGGATTCCGTGTCTTACATTACCTGTGTAATAAGTAAACGTCGTTCGACGCATTCCTCCGTAGTTGTTTCCGTTTGCTTTGTTTTTTTCTAAACTCTTTTTTCATCAGGCATTCTTGATTAAGCATACAGGTATCTCGTAAACTTTATGAGAATTTTTCAGGGGGTTTTTCAAGGAGGAAGGAACTGATGACAGGGAAGTTGAGTGAGAAATTTACAATATGAAAGGCTCTTTGAAACTTTGATAGGGAGTATGGCTGTATATGCCGCGGGACCATGGTCATTCATGTCTGGCAATAGGCGTGGGAGGCAATGTGGGTGTGTAGAAGAATGGAAGACTGAAATGTATTGAAAGGAAAACAAAAGAGCATACTAGGTACAGTGGGGGAGGCAAGGGGATTGTTGGGAGAAATCCAAAGGAGACAGGAATGATGGATGCTGAGCATTCTGAATTCCAATAGGATATTAAAGACTGCGAAAGAGGGAAGAACAATAGGAAATAGAGGAAGGGGCGGGAGAAGGATAGGCCTCTCGGTCGGAATAAACCGTAGAAGGAAGTAGTTTTATTAGGAGAGATGAGTAAATATATCTTTATACTATTGTATAGTTAACGCTCATCCAAAACCTACCTTAACAGGTAGAATGAAAATAATAGTTATATATTTCTTAAAGGACTTCGTAACCATTGTTCACAAGGTATTAATTTTATTCCTGCCTCATAAGTTCGTCTTCATTTGGTGTAATGTGAATTCAATATTGATTGAAACTGAATAAAAACGTGACGCAAATTTAGGAATATCTTTTTCATATGAAAGATCTACGAAGAGCACGTCAGCAGGATCTGATGTTTTTGAAAAGACGCCTAAATAGGGTTCCAAAAAATGTAATTAATTGAAATTTAGGTTGACATTAAAGTTATTTACTTCAGTAAATAATTATTTTTTGTTCCTCTCTAACAAACAAAGAGTTGATTCTGTTATACACATGGCAGGGTGAGGTAGCTGTTACCAGACCTTCTACTCCGGTCCACGGAGGTGTACAGAAATAGTCCTTGTGGCGAAAAATATTATCATCCACGTACTGTATGTTATTCTCGTATTATTTTGGGTCATTTTTTTAGCTGAAATGTATCACGAGTTGCCTTAAAATTTCTTCATATCTGAAATAAAGTGATTGTGTGTAGATAATAATTGACGGGTTTTCAATGGCCATTAATTGACAAATAACTTGATGATCGATGGCAACTAGCCTTTTTAATCTTATTCCCATTTTTCCAAAATTACCTACCCCGAGATACTCATTTATTGTATATGATAATGGAAATATCATGAGTCGTAAATCTCTCACAAACATGCAATTGCAATACTTCACTCAGAGGTTTTTAAAAAATCTTTTTATTGGCGAAAAACAGCCGGATTTTAATGAAATTTAAAACTTTGGAGGCTTAGTTAATGCATGTGTTAGTTGATATAAAATTCATTACTAATTTTTCTGTTTTCATGTTGCATCTCTATTTGATATTGTAGCTATACGCAAGAATGAGAATGAATTACTCACCTTGATACAATTAATTAAATCGATAAATTCGCAAATAATCACGATATTCTAGCCAAAAAGGTAATCGAAACCACTGCTTGCTGATTAGCCAGCCCATACCTATGGACCAACCAGCTCGGTGAATCATATCGTATACTATATGGATTAAAAATACGTCTTACCATCAGAGACATTTAACCACGTTTTTTTTTTTGGCTTTTAGTAATCCATGCATAAAAATATTTGTGTGTGACTTTCACTCATTGTAATAGATCTTGTTGTTGCCACCCGCATGTATGTCCAATTTCTGTCTAATTTTCATCAATAAGCATGTTAAACAGTTTTAGGGATAGAATATATATCAAATACCCTAAATGCGTGGTGAAAGACGCCCGTAATTCGTTACTTTTTCCTGTGAAAAAATATTTAGCAGCATTTTCAAGAACCCTCTCTGAGCTGCGAACTTCAGAAGCAAAATGTCCCGTGGACCGAATCGATGAAGCACTCAGACGATTAACTAATAATGAAAGTTAATGGTTGTAGCAAACGTGATGGCAAGTAAACCGGAATTAAGCTTGCTTTAACGTATTTTCTTTTCTACTCTCATCATTATCGCACCAACGGAAATCAGGAAAATTGTTACTCTCTTAGAGATCGTTTACATATAATTTAAGGAATAACATCAACTAAAAAAAAACTCACCCCGCCAAGTTTTATCCGATCCGTCGCCTCATGAATATGCATATCTGTGTATACTAAAAAGCTTAGTAGAAATTGAGCCTTACCCTAGCCAATTTAACCAGCCTTCAAACTGATAACTATAGTTTATTGCTTGGGCACTAATTAGAGTATTGATAATAGAAGAGCTTGGAGTACATAATACGTGCATATTACATAGTAAGGAACGCTCAATTACAATATTTACCATTGAAAAGGCTCATGAAAATATTTTAAATATTATTATTTGCAATCTTCCCAATGTAAAATACAACACAATGCGTACCGATATTTCACGAAGATAACTATATTTGTTAAATGAAATCTCAGTGTTATCTAGGATCTCTGTACGTATTCCGCGTAAAAATAATCCAAATTCGAAGTGAAAAATCGAATAAAGTTTTCGTGCGAACGGCGCAATAAGTATGTTGAATACACTGCCTAGAATTTTACAGACTTTCAAAGTTGGACGCCCTCCAAAATCTTGTGGAGCATTATACCTATAGATATTATTTCTCGAGATTTAATTCGTGGGGTAACTTATAAGTTTCTCCATTCAGGGCTCCCCCCCGCAATGTTTGAGGATAAGAAAGTTTCCTCCGTTTCTCTTTGGGGGAAACTTACTTTGTTACCTTTAGGATATGGGCGACTTGGTCGGGAACCGGAGGTTTGCTAAACATATGGAATAACGTTTTTAAAAATTCCAGAGTTATTAAAGTACACGGTGATATTTGATCTCGAACATACGTATGAGAATATTTTTCTCTTAAGCAAAGAAGAAGGGGAGCACTGAGTAGAGGGGAATTAATCATAAGCGGTGCTTGTAATCATTGTTAAAACACTGAAATCATATAAATATCCGGAATGGAGCAAGGAATTTTGGCCGTGGGTTGAGATATTTTCGTAAAGCTTCAGAATTTAATTGCTACATGGTACATGATGGGGGGGAAGTTGAATTCCAGGATACGGGCCGTGTTTTCACAACGACCTCACTGTGTACATTTTTAATTGAGCCGACATACGTGAATGGTATTTTACCTTTGTTCATGGTTTTCAATTAATATTAAATCGATTTCCAATGACTTAGGTTATTATGTCGCAACGTGATTCTAACTCGTTATAATGTACCACGCGGTCACAAAAAATTCCTGCCCGACTTTTGTTGTAGTATATGAGGATTGGGACACCTGGGCTGGAATGTGGCATGTGTAGTCGTGTGTGTAAGAGTTATGGAGTGTTTTGCATGTATTAGGAGTATTCCGTGTTTAATTGTGTTTTGAGAATTAACCGTATTACCTGGGTGGATCTATGGCGGGTTATTACTGCCGTTCAATATAATAATTAGTAAAAAGGTAGCTAGTTCGACGGAAAAACTAAAACTAAAAATAAAAATGAGAAAATATTACGCGTTGGTCACGATCAGCGATTTTGGATCAGTAAAAGTTAGCAATGTAACAGTACTGTTATCAGTAAAAATGTAATGTCTCAGTTGAATATGTTTAGATTCCACTAAATTCTTTGCAAGTTACCGACGTCTATAATAAAACTTCCACCCATAATTCTTACTCCTCTGGGAGTAGGCAAATATCCTCTGTGACAACTTCGTGTTGCACCATATGCCTGCGTATCTATGGTGAAGATCTACATTAACGACTGTTGTACCTTCTGGCATTTTCAGCAGAAGCTTTCTTTATATCCCCGATGATGAGGGGGTTGTAAATGATTTAAATTGATAAAGCACAATACGACTCTCATTTAAGTAGTGATACAGCGTGAGAAATTGCTTTCACCATGCTGCTACAAGGATTGAATATTGTCTGCGGAATAGCATTCTTGACCCGGGGAAACCGCAAATGAATTTATCGTTACTGTTTATAGCCGTCTCCTTTTCCTTTATTTTACATCATGCGTCCTTCTTCATACACATTTAAGAGACGTTTTTAATATTTTGATATTTAATTATTTTAATGATTTCCAATGAATTGAATAGGAAACTGCTGCTATCTCTAAAAAATATTTACTTTATTTAATGTTACATTCTGTTAACCATTAAGGAGCTGTGTGCACTATGAGTAGAATTAAATGAAAATATCTGTAAACGCTGATTCAATTGCTATTACAACTCAATGGCATCGATTGAAAGCAATTAAATTTTACGTTTTAGCATATCACGAATTAAACAAAATATTTATTTATAATGTTACCTCTTGTTTCAGGAAAACTATGTTTCCATTTGTTTTTTCATTTTAAAAATTACAATCTTACTCAGATACAACAAAGTTACCATTATGAGCTAAACATGAAATGAAAACTGAGCGGGGAGTTTAATCATAAAACTTTGACGTTTTATGATTAAACGCCGTTCTTTGCACCCTCAATGTGTGGCTTTATATTTTTACAGTCATCCATCGGTCTAAAAATATTTTTTCAGCTGAAGTTATTCAAGGTGAACTATTTCCATTGGTTTATCTAATGAGTAAAAAGTGCAGAAAAAGATAACTAACAAATATTGCAACTATTACATGCTTAGAAATTCTATCAAGATGACCTATAATAGGAGAATACAATATGGCTGTCGCGCTATGTCAAATCTGTTGTGCTGAAATCGTACGCGTTCTACTATATGCAAAACACACACACACCTGCGTATATTTTTATATATATTTATATGTTCCTATCCCTTTTTCTTATATCTAAATCCATATAAATGTATATTTTTTCGCCATATGGAACTAGATTATGTAGACCCATTAAACATTTTATGCGGTGAGAAATTACATTAACCAAATAAAATTGAGACAATGTTATCCTATATCTCGTATAGCCCATTTGCTACACCTACTCTCTCATTTCTACCACTTCTTCTTCCCCTTCCGATGTCCACATCTACATCTACACAATATTCCGCAAGCCCCCGCAAGGGCGTATGAGGGGGGATGTTAGTCCATCACCCCCAGACTAGAATAAAACAACGTGCAAAACCAAATTATCTTACCCTTCTACGCAAAGATTAGTTTGTTCGTGTACTGGACAAACTTTAATCATACAAAATATGCACATCATACATGCAATGCAAAAGATGCAAATCATACACATGCAATGCAAAAGATGCAAATCATACACATGCAATAATATTTAATAACAGGATACTTACATTCAGATCATGCTGTAGAATCATATAAAAGATGGATCTATTAAAGTAAAAGAATAAAATGTAGGAAGAAACATGCAAGATATCAACAAATAGATACATTACCAATTCTGATTATCTCCTACGCGATTGCTGTAATGTCTATTATGATCTCTAATGGTTCGAAGAAAAAAAAATTAAATTTATCCGTTCTGTAATGAATCTACCTGATTTTTTGTTAGTGATCTGATCTTTTCGCCCATATTTGTGGAAGAACAAATATTGGCTTTTGCACCATGACAACTCCCCTGCTTACACATCGTTGCTTGTGCGCGAATTTTTGGCTAAAAACAACACACCAATGATGCCGCCGCTACCGCATTCCCCAGATCTGGTCCCCAGTGACTTTTTCTGGCTCCTGAAACTAAAGGGGCCGATGAAAGGACGACGCTACCCTACGACAGACGAGGCAAAGACTGCATCGAAAGAGGAGCTGAACAAAATCACAAAAAATGATTTTTTAAAAATTGCTTCGAGGATTGGAATAAACGTTGTCACAAGCGTATAATATTGAGGGGGGGTTACTTTGAATGGGACACAAGAAATATTCATGAATAAATATTTAATTTTTGAAAAAATACAAAAGTCGTGTTACTTTTTAAACAGACCTCGTACGGTAAAATTCTGCTATTTTGTTTTTCAAACTTCGGCAGTTGATTTTCACTACGGTGATAGGTCTATTTTTGATAAATTTATTACGGTTTCCCTTTCTGATGCTACTAAATCTAGAAGTTATGTTTACCTACTCATTATCATGTGCTAAGTCCAATATTCATTAAATACGGCGTGATTCTTGTCGCAATTCCTTTTGAATGACCCGTGTAACATTTATTAATTAAATTCCCACTTGTTGACCTACTCTCTAACCTACCAAATATGCTTAACTCTCCTCATATGCTCCTGAATCCTAGTTGCTTCCTTTTGCGATGCCTCAACCATAAAATGTACTGTCGAACGATTAAGAGGCTCCCGACACGATGTAAGGACAGACAAATCTATGAACCTACACTAATGTACAGGTATACGTATCTCCACCATTTTTGCATGGAAGCAAAAATAGCAGTTTATTTTGGACTCAAACGTAGGGAACCAGAAAATGGAATACCATTCCTGCCAAGTGGTAGGTATATATCGCTATGGAATATAAATTTTTGACGTGCATTTCGGAAAAAAAGCTTAGCAATACGATATGAAGGGTTGAGCCTTGTGAAGCCCCTCTGGCCAACAACTGCAATGTTCCCAAATCCTTACATGAACTCACATTCATCCCACCACTCAGAGTAGTTTTATATACACATACGAGATTTATATATTTTACTCTTTCGCAATCATTCATTTTTTCCTCAGACAACGCGCAATTGAAATCATCCGCCGATCGAAATCACTTCACCAGTTTAATTATTTTCGGATTATTTGGGGTTTGGAACTGGGTGATTCCCGCAAACAAAAGCACGAGAGGCTCTCCTTTCTTCTGTCGAAGGAAGAGCACCATGTGGAACGGGTGGGGGAGGTAAACACCAGAGGTAGGGTAGAGGTAGGGCTAAGGGGAGGGGAACGAGGGCGCGGATTGGCGGAGACGGTTTCCGAGAGAAAGAGAAGCGATCGAAAGGCAAGGTGACTTAATTTTCGGCTGCGTTTGCGGTCATACCGATTGGAAACGTCCTTGGGTGAAGTCGGGAGCCGCGGTTTCCGTGCTTCATTTGGTGCGGTGGAGAAAACCGCGAGTTATATATTAGATTGCATAGGTGGAGCAAGTTGTTTACCTAAGCGGATCACCTTTACGGGAAAAATTTGCTTTTAAAAGCTTTGATTTAGTAAAAATCGTTAAATACGAGTACATATGGATATTCGTTATTATGTGTCATACAGTAGGTAGGGATTTTCAGTAAATTATCAAACTACGATAGATCAAAATGTCACTCATTTTTTTTAAAATCTTCACAACCTGAGAGTTTAGAAATTAGTAAGATTATAAATTAATAGATGTTGGTATCTATAGAATTGTTGGTTTCAGTACCTTCTCTTTGTGTCTATTCTATCTTGTTCGGCCAGATTTAATATCGGGCCAGTTTGAGAAATTGATGCTCGTTTCATTCTCTTCATAGCATTGCTCTATTGTAGTGGTAAATTGAACGCAATAAATGTATCTCCTCCTCGAGCTATTGGAATTATCCTTCTAGTTTAAATCTTACTCGTTCTGCCATTTCTTACGTCAGGTCTTCATCCCTTCAGCATTCGCTTTGTAAAGTTCAATATTCCCACATTATTCCTTTTCTTACTCTACATATTTGAAATGTTTCGTTTCATCACATTAGAAACATTCTTAAACCTTTCAATGTCTCCGTCATAAAAAATGTTTAACTTCTTGGAATTTGTTTAGAATCTTTCCTACCCTCTTTCCTCAGGAATAAAACTTCATATTTATTATCCCTTCATTTATTTGTCCCATTATTTTCCATAAATCTCAAAAAACTCAATTTTTTTACCACCACTCTCCTCAAATATGAAACTATACTTTACAACGCTATGAAATTTTTATTAATCTTTCCTTTATCTGTGATGAGAAATAGTTGAGTTTTGCCTGAGAAAGAGTTAATAATAAGTGACACCTGCCTCAAATACCATCCTATGGACGTGTATACAAGGTTAATTCCGGTTGATACAGGTTCACTAGATTACAAAATGGGCTGGTATAAATTTGGGATCAGGGCAACGAATTTACAGGAGTGTGAATGGATATGTGTGCCCATACTTAGTGATTGTGAAATGAATGTAAGTTTGCGTACAAAATATTGAGTTGAGAGGGAGGGCTCGGAAGTAGGGTGTAAAAGATTGGAGCAAAATGAAAGAACTAAGACCTACCATGAGATTCTTATTCACTTTATAAGTATGTATTCGGGGATGAAAGAGTCGGGAAATTCTAATAACGGGTTTGAAAGGTACTAAAAGAGATGCAGAGCAAGTAATAGGTGCATAATATGTTAGCAGAATAAGGAAATTATTACAGTAGAACCGTGTGGATAAAAGGATATGTGAGAAAATGCTGCTGGAGTTGCTGTTTAAGTTTTTTAACTACATGACAATGGTGTAAAATGACCTTAGCTGTCGGCTCACCCTAATCTAACTTCTACTATTACGATATAAATAAACTCAAGTGCATTATTAAGGAGAATTAACAAAAAAATTAAACAATGAACTTCGTCCAGAAAGCAATATGGCGAAGGGAAAGTGGTGAAAAGAGAAACAGCGTAAAGTAAGAGTTTGATGACATTGAGAAATTTTAGAGTTACGAAAATGCCGGTGCACAATCTGGATACGCAAAAGAATTTTTGAGAAGGTAGAAATGAGAAAATATGCATTATATGTATAAGTTTTGGCCTTATTAATAAATTACGGGATAGAAAAACTGCTCCTCAAAATGAAAAGGAGCAAAACAGGCTGGATGTCCCTCTAATTTACTCATGTGTAAAAAAAGAGGATGGCAGAATTTTTAGGTACACATTAGAGGTTCTCTGAGGAAATATTTTCACTTAGAGGGCTTCATAAGTTTCATTTTAAATCTCATACCTGAAAAAAATACAACTGCAGGGTTTGGAGGCCATAAGATTTTAACGCTGGACTTAACAAAGGAAGTGCAATGAATCATCCCAAGAATAATAAGTAGCAGGGAAAATGACTATCAAGATGACTACATATAAACTGTTCAGTTTAGGAATGAGAGGGACTAAGTTGGTTCTAAAGAGCTTTTAATGCAGTCAGTATATATTGTTTTTCTTCCCTTATTTTGAGATGGAGTACGGCAGAGTGCAGTGGACAGATCTAATTACACTATTATAAAATATAAGCGCGAAGGAATTTATTTTGGTGAAATATGTGCGTAATTGTATTTCAGAGGAAACTACATCGAAATAAGTACCTCTGTATAGAAAAAGACGGACATAAGCGTCTCCAATTAAAGACGCGAAGAAAAGATAGACAATCCTTATATGGAGCGTAATATTTCATACGAGATACAAGAATTGAAAAAAATGGGGAAAGTAAGTCGGATGGAAGGAAAACAAACAGCGCAGTGTTTCAAATGGTAGGGAAGGGGAGGAAGTTGTTGGGGGAAATTCAATTAAGCCAGATAAGGAGACATTGAGGTGGAGCGGCATGTTGAAGGCTGTGGTGGACGGGAGAATATTGTGTAATCGGGGAAGGATGAAGGGAAGAACAGATATTTTGACGTTATGAAGGAGGTAGAAATAATTAATGTAGAGGAAACGGACTTCTGACGTGGATGAAGTGATTTAACCTTGCGTATTTTTTCAACGTTAATCTTAAAGAACGCAGGCTAATTGAGTAATATTCTTAATACTTTTTATAACCAGGTTTTGGGATTTTTTCCGGTTTCCTTATTTTATCTAGCCACCAAAACTAGGGAAAGGGAATGCTTTGAGAGAGTGAACATCCTTGTGAGAAGACAAAAGAGGTATGGTGATTTTGTACCAGAGAGGTTATAGTAGACACTAACTTAAGATATGCCAACAATTTGCATGCATGAGCTTCTGATGATTATATATTTAATGAGGGCCGATGGATGATATTTCAAGCAAGTACAATGCAAGGTTTTCTTACGGATTATCTTTTATTTTTTGCTCTTAGATATTATTGTATATATTTTCTATTTCTTGTAACGTATTAATCCTTCATTTATATTACCAAATACATGTTTGGCAAATGCTATATTACTCTAGTTTGTAAGAAGTATAGTATGGTATTATATTTTTTGCGGACATAATTAATCGATCAAAGAGATTAATTAGCTCTCTTGGATTGACTTTGAGTCATTTTTAAAATGTGTGTCTTAGAAATGATTTCACAACAATTCCTACATCATTAATGCAAGTAGAAGAATCTTCAAACGAGATTATTTTTATGAAAATTGAATGTTAAGATGACTTTTCCAAGGCCTTCACTTCCATTGATCCGCTGCCCTCTTCTCTTAGCGAACACTTTACGACTCGTGATTCCGACCACTGCTTCTCTGAAAAGACTAGGAACGTCTGAGCTACGCTAATTTAATGGGGAAACTCACCAAGTGGGATAAAATTGGCAATTTTTCAAACTTGTAGTGGTTCTTCCTTTACCGACTTCTATTGCTTCAACGGAAATGTTTCGCGGTATGCTACGACCTTCCATGTTCACACTACTCGCCCGGAACGCCTGCGAAGATGAACGAGAAAACTGAGTGTAAGCCGTTGTTGCACTTGTGTGGAGGATGGAATCTACCCTAAAAAAGTGGGAGGATTCTCCAACTACAAACTTGAAGGAGGTGATTGAGGCAGGAGATAAGGAATGGAGCAGGGGGAAGGTGGTGTTCCCTCCATCTACGACCCCACATCCCCCATATCTCACGCACATGAGCGGTGCTTGCATACCACCTTCGCAGCCCAAACTACTTCAGCGTGTCACGCCATTCACATTCCTGACCGACCAAGTGATCCACCTCCTCAGAAAAACCCCCTCAGCCCCCTTTTATTTACCGCATCTGCTTAATCTGGTGCCGTCAGGCGCGGGAACGAACGATGATGTCCTGGCACTTTCCTCCTTCACTCACTTCCACTTCCTTTCGACATCACCCCCATTCTTCCTCTCTTATATAACTAACGTTCACTTAACTCTTGCCCCTCCTTAGTTTTCCTTACTCCAACTTCCTTCTTTCCCGGAGTTATCTCTCGAGAAGGGGTGGAGATGTGTGCATCCTGATGAAATGCTCGCCCCTCTCTCGTTTCGACGCAGCATTACTTGCCCGCGCGTGGGCTGATGATACTCATTCCGTCCCAAAGAACGAATTAAGGTTTGTAAATAAACTAAAATAGTTAACTTTTGGCCTTCTTGAATAGTTAAATGCAATGAACAAGGGAGTGGTTCATAACTGTTTTTTCATTCATCGTTAGCCCGTGTTATCCTTGTGGTTTAGTCAGACATTGTTCTTGGTTAAATTTGAGATTCGTTAATGTCGCAGAGTTCATGCTTTCAAATGTACTTTAATTTTATTCAATAATCAATGGTTCATTTTAAAAACATAAATTTAATAAGGTTTTTCATTCAATTCCACTGGCTCAAATGTATTTTTGGGCCTTGGAATTTTGGAAAACTGAAATCTATCCTATGAAAGTTCACCCAACACTGTGTTCTCATCCTACGGCAGACATCTATCTTTGTTTTCATCAAAATTATCTTTTCTGTAATTAAATATGCGCACACCCATGCATATATTTACATATATGCATTTTATTTCTCACAAACAATATTATTCTTGCCGAAAAAGGTACAGCCTGAGGAATAGTGTAAAAGCATATTTAAGCACTTCAAAGATTTTTAGTAACACCGAATACCACATCATTTACTGGTTTCTTTATTGTGATTAATTTCAAATATACTATATAATCAACACTATAATATATACTATAAACTATGCTATATACTATACTATATACTATACTATATACTATACTATATACTATACTATGTACTATACTATATACTATACTATATAATATACTACGAGGGTCATCCGGAAAGTAGTACCCGTTCGTGAAATAAAGACACAAAAGTAAATATTAACAAACATAAAAAATTTTATTTGAAAGAGGATACTTTAAACTACTTCTCAACATAATCTCCAAGCAAATTAAGGCATTTGTCATAACGTGTGACAAGTTTCTGTATTCCTGCTGCATAGTCCTTCGCCGCCAGCTCATTGAGATACGCGAGGGACCCATCTTGCACAAATTTTTGCATAATGCAGATGGTGTTTAACAATTTCATGAACAATTGTTCGAGAAACATTGGGAAAATGCTCACAGATGTCATCAATTGTGACGCGCCGATCGTTCCTCACGAATTCGTCAACTGAGCTCACCAGTTGGTCTGTAATGACAGACGGTCTCTCCGAACGCTCATCGTCGTGTGTGTTCCCCCTCCCCATGTTGAAGTTGCGACACCACCGCCGAACAGACGACTCGTCCATTACATTGTCTCCATACACCTCCTTTAATTGGCGATGAATATCACATGGGCGAACGTTTCTTGCATTGAGGAATTTAATCACTGCCCTCACTTCACAACTGGCGGCGTTCTCAATTTTTTTAAACATTGTAAACAATCACAGAAACAACACAGGCAATGCTAGCGTCACGCAACTTGGCTCAGAGAAGGCAGACAAGCCACTGAAGCTATCTGACCTCGTCCAGCGGCTACTAGCGTCGTCAGCACTTCATGCGGCACGAACGGGTACTACTTTCCGGATGACCCTCGTATATACTGTACTATATACTATACTTTACGTACACCAAGCGCAGCTCTTGTACATTAAGAATTACATCATTTTCTAACTGAAAAGTCGTCCAATCAAGTGCTAAAATACTCATTAATTCACGAATATGCCTCCAGTAATACATAAGAATAATGCAAAGTCAAACATAGCACAAAGAGGCATTTCACAAACTTTGTCCTTCATTCCACCGAAAACATCAACCCTTAAACTCTCTCACTCAGCCGCAGAAATGCATTACTACGAAACGGCATGAGTCACTCAACAAAGTTTCTCACATTACCCATTTCTCAAGCTTCGTCTGCCTATGCAAAACACTCCATACGTCAAAGCACAAGCAGACCATATGAACGCTTAGAGCAATTCCGTATGAACCTCGCATGAACAGATTCCGATTCGTCTCAGAGCAAAGCAACGTCCCCTTACGACTACAAGTATGCACGCTGAATGCATACTGCCAGAACATTTTTATTTGATCTCCCAAATTGATTCGCCGTCGATCATCATGTTTCTAAATTTATTATTCTTTCCTAGGATGCTTTTACTGTGAGGCCTTTCTAGGATATGTATATTTTTATATGTGGCCATTCACAAATAGTCACATATGAAATGAATTCATTCTTCGAATATTGCGGTTACATTATCATCGTGATTGCCTTTTAGCATGAGCGATTGGTATTTGTTATGCAAACGCTTGACGGTAGTCCTACTCTTTTTTATCCCTTGTAATTCTAATTTCAAAATAGGTGCAGTATTCCACTTGCCGTAAATTATTTCCTAGTGGTGCAGCATCAGCATTCAGATATTTTCTTTCACATTCAAGAAGGTGAAGCAATTACGTATCGGAACATTTACCCAGAAGTTTCATTTTACACGATGGCCCTCGCCGAGGTTAAACATTATCCAGTGTCAACTCCATATTTTTTCACAATCTTTCCTTTCACTTCTTCCTACCGGAAGATATATATATATATATATATATATATATATATATATATATATATATATATATATCCGATAGACGAATGCTTTGTGATATGCTACCTCAGTGTTCAGCAAAGAGTGCAAAGAGGGTTTATATGATACTCTGTCGCATCAAAGACTGAAGTCATCGATACTCTGCCCCGGTTTTCCATTAAATGGGGAAGTAAGAAGTATTGCAGAGTCACTTTGGAAGAGATTTCTACCAGAGTGACCCCCAAGCAAAATGTCGTTCCAACGTGAGGGGAGCAGGGGAGATTTATTCTTCTTTCCCGCATGACTTAATTCTCGGAATGGAAGTAGGAGTAGCCGTGTCAACGTATGCTTGGGTTCGTCTCTCCAAATCCTTATTCCTTCGGCGTTATCTCTTCGTTTCCATCTACAAAATGATGACCGCTACACCTCCTGCATTCCCGTAATTCCTGTAACTTCTCTAACGCATTCCCATCATTTTCCTTTTATAACTTTCACTTCACAGGTAATGTCCATGATATCATTGGATGACATGAACCTGTTGCTAAATTATCAGTGATAGCCATGCTCTGTTTAGAGTGTCTCGCTAATTTATCCTCAATGAAAGTAATTTTGAATGATAAATTATTAAACTCGCCTATTTACCTTAAATTTACATATGTCAATGTTTTGCTAATACTTAAAGTAAAATTGCCTGACTAGTATAATGTTCCTAGTGAATATGTAATTTCACTTCGGTACAAATGGTAACTTGTCCATTTTAAAGAAAATAGTTTCAAGATCGTAAACGTTTGCTCGAGTTTCTACAGCTATTATAGAATTAAATATATTCAAATTTTTTAATTTTGCAAACAGTTCTTCTTAGTGTGGTTATATACTAAATGAATCTCTGTTTGGAGACAATACATAAAGAAAAAAATTTAAATTTAAATATTTTTTGGCTTTAAACGAAGCCCTTAATACTCATTGGAATAAATGAATGACATACCTTTGTAAGAGATTGAAAGATTCTAGAGTTACAGTTAACCAAGTACGAAGAATGTATAGGAACATTCTGCCTTGTTTTCTGTGCAAACTTCTTAGAAGGCGCTGACAGCTATTTTTACAATATATCAGACTGTAGATACATTAATTTCAGGATAATATTTTAAATTGGATTTTAGATGTTCAGTATGTAAACTTTAAGTAATTTCACCTTTAAGAGATACTTTTTCATCAATTTATCATTTTTAATACACTGAGAGAACTGCAATAACGCTCACTATTAAGACTCAGTAAAGAAGAATGGCAAATCCTACGCTTTCTCTTATTCTCGAATCTCAATATATTTTTTGTACTAACCAATGCACAATCAGGCAAGCAAATCTTTTGCAATTTTAAGACAAGTTAATTGTTTACTTTGTAATTTCATTCAATCCGCCAACTTCTTATATCCAAGTAAGATAGCGAGGCATATATGAAAAGCATAATCAAATCTGGGAAGTAGCAATAAAGTATTTAAATAACAGGTCGATTAAAGGCCTCATTTTTAGGGCCATCACAGGGATTTCTGGCCTCCAATCATCCAAATACTGCAAAAGATGTCATTGGCAGACCTTGCACGTTTAATGGTGTTGGGTTTCGGTTTCATAAAATAATCATGATTCAAAATATAAATTTTATGGCCTTCATATTTTAAAAAAATAATCATTTTGAAATTATTTTTCTACCCTTTTTTCAGAGCTTTTGCTATAGATTTTGCCTATTGAATAATTTCTCTACTGAAAAAAATTAAATCCGACTTACATTTTATAAAAAAACTATGGTCATTGTCATATAAAGTATAATTTATTAATTTTAAAAGTTATTTAAAGGGCCCCAGAAAGGTAATATAAACGGTCGTAGGCTTTTTAACGTATTATGCTTTAATACAAAGCATAGTGAATCTAGGGTTGATAATTGAGCGCGTATTAACCAATTATTTAGTTGAGTGAATAGAAATTAGGAAAACCTATACTATATTATATGAAACACTTATAAGACTAAATTAAAAGCCTTCTAAATACGAATTGCCATTATTGTTTCCATTTAATGGCCTTGGACGTCACATTTTTCACTTAGTTTTTAAATATTTGGTTTTTTTACAAGGCCACTTTTTTTTCTCAAGCTGAGAATCTGTAGAGATTTTCTTGACTTAAAATTTGGTCTTTCACGACGTCTTTTTCGGAGCGGTCATGGTATGATCCAAATGTCGTCAAAGCATGATGAAAAATAAACAAAATTTTTCAATGTCAAAGAAATTCAAACAAATTCACCGCGAGAGAGAAAGTGCAAGTTCTTCTTCCAATACGCTTAATTATCTCTTTTTTTTGTTGATGAGTGAAACGAAGGGGTTTTTGGGGGCCCAATATTAAAGGAGTGATAATCATGCAAACAAACCTCCGGCCGCATAAATGTAAGGAAAATGGGAATCAGTGCCATTTGTCATGATTTTCGTCGCTCTCGATATTCATTTGCCTCGCTAACTCTTCGATTCATCCCCCATCCGTCACCCATTTGCTCCCTTCACTCGGTCGCCGGTCCCTGCTCGTTGGTTTGTTCTACCCTACTTCTCGCCCCCACCCCTTTCCAGCCCCGCCCTCTTCCCATCTCACACCCTTACATCTTTACCTCCACTCATCGCTCTCACAGCTCAGTCCTTACGACCTCTCTCGTACTGAAAATCTGGGTTATCTTCTCTTATAACGGAGCCCACACCGCATCCTTTTCTACCGCACTGAATGATAGCTTCGGCACGGTATAACGGCCCTAATAAGTGAGTTGGATTGGTATCAGTAATTCAGTAGTCATTATCTTTTTTTTTAAATATTCTGGAACCAGACCCAGTTTGCAATTAAAATATAATAAACTCAAGCTTTACTGCAAGAATTTAAGCAAGATTGGTATTAGAAAAAAATTTCTTCCAACGAACGGGTGACAATTTTTTTCCATCGATAAGTTTTTACTTATACGTTTCAAGGCCAGCTTGCGATCCACGAGCCTTAAAAATCAATCGCCTTTAATTTTGGAACTAGTTAGTTTGAGACTGTTTGCTAAGTTATACGAGGGCTTCTAAAGAAGGCAATAAGTTTACTGTTTGGTTTTTCTAAAACTTAAATAAAAAAGCTCCTAGGAAATAAAAAGAAGTGAATCGAATCTAGGGAATTACTGCTTGTTAGGAAAATGCGCAGACTATTACGCAACTTGGGATTTCAATTTTCACATTCAGATGATATTGGCTCAGATTGGTTAATCTGAAATTTTTAGTGGCAATTTAATTTTCAAGGGGTTGTGGGTATTAAATGGGGTACTGGTATGTCATGTGCTCTTTAGAATCAAGATGAAAGTTTAACAGTTGGCTAGGTGATACGCTTTCGTAACACTCTATTTAGCATTGTTTGAAGACGTTGATGTATCTATATAAAATTCTAATTGACCAATACAAGGTTCAAAGATGTATGCGTAAAATTTCCTTATATTGCAATGAGAATATTTATATGGAATGAATTGAATTAATAAGATAAAAAATCTAAATAAATGTTAGAAAAAAAATTATGGGCAATACTTATATTTTTATTTTAAATTACTGTTGCTGTCCACCTCCCAAAGTTATGACTTGGAGGAACGTCTGCACATTACATTCCCAGGGACGGCATTTATTTTAAATATCCCAAATTTTGCTATTGAGTGTCACAAGATACCGTGTTCAGATGGCTGAAATTTATTCCACCAAATGACATGTTTGAACAAAGTGTATACATTCGTTGAACGATTAGGAGAAGGGAGCGACGCAAACTTCTTGCCACCTGAAGTCGGCAGGAAATAAACGTTGTATTTAGGCCATCCCACGGCACATCCAGTAAGCGCCTCAGCAGGTGAAGACTGGAGTGGCTTTCATGTAAGGGAGATGAAACGCAGCAGTATGTATCTAGTGGCAGAGCTTGTTAGGGCATGTGCCCTAAATTATATAATTGTGGGTAAACATGAAGAAAGAAGGGTTGGAAGGAACATTTCCTCACAGTTTTGACTGTGTCAATTAAAAACTCCACAAGTGACTAACCTCGTTTGGCCGGAGCTACGCATGCTGTTCTCGACGTTAATGAAATAATATACACAACAAAATTTTCCTTGCAATGATGGTATAGTAATATGCTTCCACAAAAAGTGTGTAGTTGTCAAGATTGATTGAAGGATAATTACTTTAAGAATTAGTAAATAGGAACTAAATAGCGACATGGATTGTGACGGAGCCCTTTCACTTTCATAAACCTCTGTAGGCATGGGATGATTCCATCTTAAGATCTTGTTTGTTTGAAATGTTCACGCCTTGTAATACCAAAGAAATACCTATACTGAGTCTATCTCTTCTTAATTCTCCCTTCCACCATCGCCTTAGGCATGTATTTAATTACTTTGAAAATTCTCCTCCAAACACTTTTTTCGCCCGCTTCGAATCTCCATCATCGAATTTTACCCCTCACTATATCTAACACTTTGTGTTTGTCTTCCTCTTTTCCTGCCTTATTTTCCGCAATGGATATCCATGTCTACATAACAAAAATCTCCATACCCACCCTCAGTATCTTCCCTCAAAGCTAAGGTTAAGGAATTATACAAACACATTATGCGTGTAACATTTCCTGATTAACCTTTATTAAAATCTTTACGTTAAGTCTTTGTTATTTCATCCCCTTCATACTTCTTTCTATGATGCTATTTACCCTTTTCGACCATACTTCTACATTTATTTTCTTCTGGAAAACGTTTTGAATATGTTTTGCTCTAAGAACACTAATTTTTGCTCTCCTACAGTCAATTTTAACCATATCGGCTGAGTTTACATTAATTTATTGCTACTTCGTTTATTTTTATTTTTCTTGAAATCTCATGACTTTTGCAGTGATTCGGTTTACTTTTACTACTCTCGCAGGGGAATCGTAATTTGTGTAAATGCAACTTCACTCATCTTAATGGTTGATAAACAAAAGTTAATTTTTACAAAAATGCAGATAAGTCGGATTCTCGTATAATTTTCTTTGGATAGTAACTTTAACTTCTGCCCAAAGATTTTTTCGTGTTTTTTTTCCTTTTTCTGAGGATATAAACATTATAATTTTATATATATATATATATATGTGTGTATATATATGTATATATATGTGTATATATATGTACGAGGGTCATCCGGAAAGTAGTACCCGTTCGTGCCGCATGAAGTGCTGACGACGCGAGTAGCCGCTGGACGAGGTCAGATAGCTTCAGTGGCTTGTCTGCCTTCTCTGAGCCAAGTTGCGTGACGCTAGCATTGCCTGTGTTGTTTCTGTGATTGTTTACAATGTTTAAAAAAATTGAGAACGCCGCCAGTTGTGAAGTGAGGGCAGTGATTAAATTCCTCAATGCAAGAAACGTTCGCCCATGTGATATTCATCGCCAATTAAAGGAGGTGTATGGAGACAATGTAATGGACGAGTCGTCTGTTCGGCGGTGGTGTCGCAACTTCAACATGGGGAGGGGGAACACACACGACGATGAGCGTTCGGAGAGACCGTCTGTCATTACAGACCAACTGGTGAGCTCAGTTGACGAATTCGTGAGGAACGATCGGCGCGTCACAATTGATGACATCTGTGAGCATTTTCCCAATGTTTCTCGAACAATTGTTCATGAAATTGTTAAACACCATCTGCATTATGCAAAAATTTGTGCAAGATGGGTCCCTCGCGTATCTCAATGAGCTGGCGGCGAAGGACTATGCAGCAGGAATACAGAAACTTGTCACACGTTATGACAAATGCCTTAATTTGCTTGGAGATTATGTTGAGAAGTAGTTTAAAGTATCCTCTTTCAAATAAAATTTTTTATGTTTGTTAATATTTACTTTTGTGTCTTTATTTCACGAACGGGTACTACTTTCCGGATGACCCTCGTATATATATGTGTATATATATGTATATATATGTATATATATGTGTATATATATGTATATATATATGTATATATATGTATATATATATATATATATGTATATATATAAATGTATATATATACATACTACCTTGAACAAAAAGTTCCCGGAATAACCACCGTGTGGCGCTCCCATCGTTCCGATTTGAGTTCTGTTTTTTTTGTTAAATTGGTACATCTGTTGTTGATATTCCCTTTAAATCTTAGTGTCATAACTTGACATTTGCAAAAGTTACGTAGCCAAGAGTACATCTATCTCTGTGTGTGTTGGCGATTTTTTACAATTGCAGAAATGGATTTAAATTTGCAACAACGAACTTGTATTAAATTTTGCGTAAAAAACGGATTTAGAGGCGCACGGACGTTGGAAATGTTGGAAAAGTGTTTCGGCAACGATTCTCTAAAAAAACGGTCGTTTACCAGTGGCACGAGCGGTTCAGAAGTGGTCGTGAGTCAATCGAAGATGATGAACGCAGTGGCAGACCATCGACATCGAAAGTCGGTGAAAAAATTGATAAAGTAAAAGAAATGTTGGTCAATAACCGCAAATTAACCATCAGAGAAATAGCGGAGGACTTGAACATTGCCTATGGATCCGCCCAAGACATTGTGGTTAATGATTTGGGTTTCCGTCGTGTAGCAGCAAATTTGGTGCCAAAAGACCTCAATTTCATGCAAAAAAGAGACCGTGTTGACGTCGCAAAAGACATGATTTGCGAGGCTGAATCCGATCCCACATTCATCAAAAGGATCATTACTGGAGACGAGACGTGGGTTTATGAGTACGACACGCAATCCAGACATCAGGCAAGTGAATGGCGTTCACCAAATGAGCCGAGACCAAAAAAACCACGTCGTTTTCAGTCAAAAAAGAAGGCAATGCTGACGGTTTTCATGGATTACAACGGTGTAGTGCATCATGAATTTTTGCCAGAAGGCCAGACAGTAAACAAAGAGTATTATTTGGGCGTTATGAGACGTTTGCGTGAAGCAATTCGCCGAAAGAGACCAGAAATGTGGGCAGAAAACCCGTGGATTTTGCACCATGATAACGCACCGTCGCACAGTGCTATCATTATTCGTAATTTTTTGACGAAAAATGCAACAAATACCATCCAACAGCCACCGAATTCACCTGATTTGGCTCCCTGTGACTTCTTTCTGTTCAATCGAGTTAAAAAACCATTACGGGGAACGCGTTTTAGCAGCCGAGAGGAAGTAATGGAAAAATCGCAGGAAGCACTGATGGACATACCGAAAACCGAATATAAAAAATGTTTCGAGGATTGGATCAAGCGCTGGCATAAGTGTGTTGCAGTCGATGGGGATTACTTTGAAGGGGACAATATAGATTTAGATGAATAAACTTGTATTTTTAATTTTCTGAATAAATTCCGGGAAATATTTGATCAAGGTATATCCGAAAAATCAGTGGGTCACGGTAGTCCAAGGGTAGAGCGTAGGACTACTGACCGGAGGGACCGGGTTTGATTCCCAAAAAAGGCTTTCTGGGCACCTGCAGCTCCACCTCGGCTATGTTATTTTTCGGGTGCCAGATCTTCCTGGGAAACCATAACCAGCATAAGGAAAGGAACTGGCTCTCCTACCCTGATGTCTGAATTTCACACGAGAACTCACTAGGCTAGCACAGATTTCAATAAGATGAATAATGTTTTCACCTCAAAGGATATAGCTTAAAGATGAGGAGAGGAACTGAAAGCCCTAAGTAAAGGTAGTCGCTTTGTTTGGGAATGAATTATGGACTCAAGGAAGGGAAGAAAAAGAAGAGACGTGGATTGGTAGCTTGGTGACAAGAAAAATGCCGAAAATGAGTTGGAGAGAGAAGATAAAAAAATGTAACATTTCGCCGAACTCGAGGAAGAAACTTCTTTCTGATGTTTAAAAGAAGCGCGCAACTAATAGGATACATGCTTAGACATGATGGACTGGTGAAAAGAATAATGGAAGGAGAAACAGAAGGCCAGAACCACAATACCTCTCTCTCTCTTGAAAATCTTGGGAGGGCATGGATTGTGTTTCGCACTGGAAATAGAAGAGGCAAGGGGAGAAGGGTGCAAAACGTCTGCCAACCCATGGATTGTTAAACAAAAAATAAGATATGCCACAGCACGCTTGCGAATAATGCGTCACCTCTCTGTCCCTCCTTGGCTATCCCTATTCACCACTCCATATTGAGTGTTTTATTTTCTTCAAATATTTAAATAGCTTTGTCTATTCTCCTCAGTGAAAAGTCTTCTCAAAATATGCAGAGCCATTAATGCTTCTTGTCTATACATTAAACCTACTTCTCAGAATACTTATATAAATAGAGAGAAAAAATGAGCCATCCAGAAAATTTGAATAGTGGTTCATTTTTCTACAGCAACTTATGTCGAAGAATTGATATTAATATAATAATGTTTTATTAAAACGTTCCATTCTTTCCCCTGCTTACAGAATAGTCGGATAATAAGCTTCAACCGTATTCATTGACCTGTTTTTGACTTTACTATGTTGCGATACCTATTATTTTTGCTTTTTTGTCGCACGCAAAGGCATTTACTCGTAATTAGCAGTAATGGTATGTTTTACTCAAGAAAAATATTTTTTCACTCATAAATCTAAAAATAGAGATCTGATAGAAAATGGCTCGATTTCATAGAAAAATTGCGTTTGCATGAAACATTTTGTTTTAGTTTTTGATTTAACGCTCTGAAAAATAATAAAAAGAGATTTGTAGCTGTAATTTTCTTTTCATAGCTAGTTAGAATGAAAAAAATCAAGCCATATCATGGGGAAAGGAGGACGGAAGGCAGGAATTAAAAGTGAAGGTTTTAAGGAGACGATGATGGAGCATGCATAGTGGTGCTTGCATGGTAGGAGATTCGAAAGCGATAGCCTCAATTAACGTAGGCAAGTGAGGGGAGGTGCACGAATTGACACTTGAAGGATACCGTGGCTTATTAAGCAAGCCGCGCCTACCTGTTATCGTCAAATTAGCGCGGAAAGTGAGTGCTTCGAATTCCTCCCTGGCTTCTGTGCCCTCGCTGACGGTCGATATTTTGCGGTGGAATGCCGTCTTGAATTTCCCAGATAGTTGGGAGGCGGCTCGACGGCCACTTTGGAGAACGCGAAATAGCCGACGCTCGGAATATGCGTGCTATGTTGTTTACTAATTAGAAAAGAGCCATGGCCAAGGATTTCACCAGGTGACCGGACGTTTGAAGATGCTCCCGTTTGGGAGAACCGAGAAAGACATTTTCAGATTCAGAGAAGCGTAAATATCGTCCCGGCAGTGATTCCTCCTCCAAATTCTGCGTACTCGGATATGATTGCCGGGGACATTGAATTCGCTAATCGGAAGGAAATTGCGCTAAATTTACGAGGGAAAAAGAACGCAACAATCGACAAACTTGGGTTCTCAGATCCTGAACTTATTACGGTTTACATACTTTTAGGTTTATCAAAAATAAAAGATAACAATTTTTTTGTCATTAAATGAAATTATATTAGAAATATTTTAATATGAATAGCAGATAAGAATTTGATTGCGGAAATTTAATTACAGAAACTGGTAGACTTTTCATTAAAACTATCTTCACTCATGTTTTATGGAATGTTCTTATAGTGAGTCTTCGTGCCAAGTAAATAATATATTTCATAATGATCTTAATCATATTTACTACATTTGTCATCTGATACTACCTCTACTTAAAAATACTAAGTTACTAACTAGTTATATAATCTTGGAATACTAAATTATATATATATATATATATATATATATATATATATATATATATATATATATATATATATATATATATATATATATATATATATACAAATATACCCACACACGCACACAAAGTGCGGCGTTTAAATCCAGAAAAGTTAAATTTGAATTTCCCTCCATATCGTAGTTCTACTGGAGGTCCCGATTGGCGTTCTTGAAAGCTATAGGTATCTAGTAAACAGCCATAACCTCAAAATGGCCGAGATATTACTTACACGTGCGGAGTTGAATCGAAGAGCCGCTGTTATCGAAAGTATTCGCGCTGGGCGTTCACCCAGTGAACTAGTTCAATTCTTCAGGTACCCCAGATCAACTGCTTACGATATTGTGGCTAAGTATAATGCTTTGGAGAAGTCTGGGGAAGGTTTCGCTAACCCGGCGAGGAACCCTCATTCGAGGAAATGCGTATCACGAACTGCGGCAGTCGTTGAGATGGCTCAGGCGCTGATTTCAGAGGACCCGGGGCGATCGCTGAGGAAATGGGCGTCAGAATTGAATTTTAGCGAGCAAAGAATTCGTCGGATGGCAGAGGAGGACCTACGATACAAGTCGTTTACGATAAAGGTGCGACACATGCTGTCTGAGGCTGCCAGAACAAAACGGGTCGCTCGTTGCAACCTGCAATTGTGTTCTATAAACAATTAAATTGCGGGTCGAATCAGATTCTTTTATGATGAAAACATTTTCACCGTTGACGCAAAGATCAACCGAAGAAATGATCGCTGAGCCCACGACCCCGAGGACGTCCCGATTGTTGCTCTCACAAAATTTCCGGCTGGTGTTCACGTCCTCGGTGTTGTGTCCAGTGAGGGTGATATCATGCCGCCACATTTCTTTGAAAAGGGACAAACTATCACAAAAGAGGTCCATCGGCAAATTTTGAAGAATGTCGTGAAACTGTGGATGGTAACTGTGGCCTTGGGGAGACAATATGTCTTTCAGCAGGATGGTGCACCAGCTAATACGAGTCAGTTGGTCCAAAACTGGCTCTAAGATAACATTGACCTGTTCTGGTCAAAGGAGTTCTGGCACCCGAATAGCCCGGGCTTGAACCCCATCGACTATTATGCTTGAAGCTTAGTCGAAAGAGTTACCAATAAGACGAGGCACCCTAATATCGCATCTCTACGCCCCGCTATCGTAGCATACATCGCACTATGGGCAGCGCTGTTTTAAAGAGTGCGTGTGATCGATTCAGGACAAGATTGGAGGTGGTCATTGCGACTGAAGGGTTGAGTTAACATTGAGTAATTTTATTCTTGACAAGTACCACTACTTGCATGTAAAAGGATTTTCATTTTCATTTGTATTTTTTTGAATAATTTGCTTTTAAGCAAAGTTTTCATTTGTCCGGATTTAAGCGCCGCACTAATATGTGTGTGTGTATATATATATATATATATATATATATATATATATATATATATATGCATATCAATCATAGCAATTTCATGCATTATAACTATTACTAGCATTCTTCATTAATATTTGTATATTATCCCCGATTTTGAGTTTTCTCAAATTAGCTAGGCAAGCATCGTTAGGAGTAGAGGTGTTTGGGGTCGTGTTTCTCATTTACCAATAAAAATTGAAACTGCATTAATTTAAATTCATAGATTTTTTTGTTGCGAATGTAGAGGAATTGATATCTTTTACAATCATGTCGGGCTGACTATATACACTTGTATACTCATTAATATCCAAACTATTGTAATTAAAGAGAATCAAATAAAATGATCCTTTGGAAAGTGTGAACAATTTACCAATTATGGATTAGTATGAGACAATTAAGCGTAGTTTTGAATGCTAAACCGAAGTTGTTTAAATTGGTATTGGAGGTATATATCATTGAAATTATGAGTTTGTTGGGGCCACAGCTTTCATTTGAAGGCAAAAGTATATGATTTTGAAGTTTAGGAAATTTATCATATCCTTAGGTGAAAATGTTACATAATGTTTTTCGTGAATAAGGAGAAATCTTAAATTGAATTGTGGCAATTAGAAACTATAGTGGTCAGGTGATTGGTAGCAGTTAAAAGGAAGGATAAATATTGTTACAAAATTGAATTGGATGATTTGGTATTGTAAGCTACTTACCAATCGTAAACATGCACCAAGAAAGCATTATAAGTGGTGATGTAGATGTATATTCAAAATGATCTGTTACTTCCCCCATAGCTATCACTAGTATTATTGTTTTAACGAAACCATATGTCCCTGTAGTGGATCTATACTGCTATATTATGAAAATAATGGACATTTTGCGAGAGGTCGTCATATTTATCACATTTTCGTCACTCCATGGTGCATATCAGGTTATTTGATTGAAAATTTAAATTAATAAAAAAAAGAAATACACATAAATAAATATATAAATATAATTATTTTTTCTCATTTTGCATTTCTCATCAGTTTTCAATGATTTTCATTTTTAGCTGAGATATATTTTCTTCATAATCAATCCAAAGGACACATTTAAATGAGTTGTTCGCAATTGGAGATCGGTGGATTTAAGCAAGAGTTATCTTGTGAAACACCACACCCATAAAAACTTCGCGAAGGTAAATAATTTAAGTTCACATGACATTTAATACTACACGATTTCACGTCCACATATTAATGAAAAATACCTTGGTTTTATCAGTTGATACCATAGGAAAATTTTTAAGATAAGAAATGGTGTTGTGTAAAACAGAGATTTACCTAATATCTTTGGTGAAAAAATAAAATAATTTCGTCCAACCCTCATCTCGGACACCTGAATGGAGGTTTCGTATTTCAACGTAGCAGAATTATTTTTCGCGATTTTCACTATTCCCATCAATGGATTAACAACTGTTTTAATTTAAATTCTGGAGAAATTTTTTTAAATCCTTTCACACAAGACTTGTAAGACTGACTTTCTTTCTCTTTTTTAAAATTGGGTTCATTTAGACACTGGTGGCCCTCTCTCGCCCTCACCGACATACTACATAACATTATTTCCTAGCCCGATACGACCCTACTGCCTGCGAACGTGAAAACTTGTGCTCAACTTTTTTCCCCTACACATCGGGGAGAGCGCATTCCGTTTCGATTACCTCATCATCAGATTTTTGCCTCCCCAAACCCTCCCCTCCACTCTCTCTACCTCTCCCTCTCCAAAAATGTAACGCGGAGTGTATACGAGTTGCGTGCTAGGCGACTTCTACACCCCACCCCGTCATTTCGGAAAAATATTCCGCGGATTCTTTCGAAATCACTCCCGTATCTCTCCCCTCACCCCTTTTCCCGCATCCACTCGTGTGGCTCCCCATTACAAAAAAAAACTCCGCCAACCAACCAACCCCCCGGGCCCCGCACCTCACGGAGCACGCCTTCTCCCACATCGTAATCTCCTCGCATCTCTCTCCACCCCGCATCACATATGTACGTAGCCACCGCCTCCCCCTGAATCCCCCTTTGACTACACCTATGTGGAGTCAGGCCCCAAACCCACCCGCCGACGCCCCCAACCGCCTTCCCCGTCCCTCTCCCCTTTCGCCGTGCTGACTCTGCGGCCCGCCCACCATTGTCTCTCCGCCCTCCCTCCCCCACACTTCACCCTCACCACCCTCCATTTTGGCCTTACCGCCCCGCCTCGCCCGACACCCCAAGGGACTGCTGCTCTCCGCGACTCTGCGATCATTCGCCCCCGAATGACGACTACCGTTGCGGTTTATATTCTCTCTCCCATCCGCACGTCGACAGAGGAGGAGGGAGACAGAGTGGGAGGGAGAGAGGAAGAAAGGTGGTGGCGACGAGGACATCTGGCAGGAGGGAGGAGGAGGAGGGAAGGAGGTTGGGAGGGGATGTTGGGGACGCTGCCGTCGTGGAAGGATATGACCGGCGCGAAGGAAGGGCACGTTTAAACCGGGGAGCGAAAGGCGGTGGTAGGGAAGGAGAAAACCGTTGAGTTAGGGAGGACACAGAGGGAAAGTCGGTGCTCAGGGTTTGCGGGAGGCATTACAAGGATTTTCGGTTCTCCCGGGTGAAATGGGGGGTGTTATGTGGGGAAATGTGAGCAGCTCTCCTTATTCTCAGACTCTCCTCCTGATTTCCGTTTTGGAATCAACCAACTCCCAGTTCTTCCTCCTTCTCCTTCGTATTTATTTCTTTCCCACACTCCCTTGAATCTTCTTTACACTTCTACCAAGCTATTCTACCTTTACTTTCCCATTTTACTCGAGGACGGGGTGTGGATTGGGTACGGAAGGAAAAGGAGGCCGCACAGGCCTACTAACGCCCTAAAACGCCCCTGAGTCGATCATTAACAAAGTTAATCCACGGAGACATCTGGGAGTGCATTTGATGGCCGGACCAAACGATTCCAATTTATGCACATTGCGAGGGAGAGGGAAGGGACCCGGGAAAGCGATTACCTCGGGCACGGCAAAATCCGGTCGACCGTCCTTCTTAATGCCTCATGCCAGCCAGTCGGTACCATTTTACTTAGAATCATACTAGAGGCGTCCTGGATATTTCACTACTGGCCATCTGAAAGTATTCATAGTTACTATGAATATATACATATATATATATATATATATATATATATATATATATATATATTTACATGCATTTATATGTGTGTATACATAATTTTTCAGTCTGTTTCTATGTGCTCAGTCCTCAAGCCATAATTTGTATTTTCGAACGGCAGATTTCATTAACTGTACAAAGGGCTGCATGTGTTATACTATAATGGTCGTACTTAATGTTTATAGAATTAAACGTTGGTACCTCAAATCGGAAGACTACCAATAAATTAATCCTCTCCTCCCGCCGTAGTAGAGACTTTATCGTCTCAATCTCGCTCCAAATTTAAATGGACTATCTATCTATCCATTTAATACACAATTCGTTACACATAAAGGTTTGTGGTCACAACAATTGCAAGAGAATTGGTTATTATGAGAAAAAAATACCCACGTTTCCACAGTTTTATTGGCAACGTACAACGCGTTTCAGTTCATTGAAACCTGTTGTACGTTACAAATACTCGTAAATCTGTGGAAAAGTGCAGATTTTGTTTTTCTCATTTTGTTGAACTTCCACAGCATCTCGTCTGAATCTGTTGAAGAATTGGTCATTATGACCAAAGTCTAAGGTAAACCTAACAGGTTACTTTTAATATGACATTGGCTCTCTTCTTCGCCACGCGGAGGAACCGATAATAATCATTAAGGTCAATTGTATCGAGTTTAACCTAAATATAAAAACTAAAATAAAAAAGGAAGTATGTGACTGCAGAGTGCTTTTAGGAATGACGAGTTGCAAAAGCCAAATTGTAGGGTTTTGAACGTATATACGGGACATCTTCCGGGACACTTGTACTCACTCGTCTTCTTTCTGCGTCCCTCCACAGGGGCATTTTCCTTTAATTCGGGAGTGCGTGTAGTCCCCCTTCCGCAGCTCAGATATATTTCACGCTGGTTTTAAACGCCCCCCAGTTTTTTCCAGTTCTTAGACAGGAAGGCGAATTACAGAAAGAAAATTCATTTACTATCCGCGGAGGACACAAGTAATGGCAAACGGGTGGGCGGTGCTCTCCTCGTTTCCGCATATCTGAATTCTCCGCTGCGCCCCGAGTACTATCCGGCTTTCGGGTAATCCCCGGACACCTGCGCTGTATGTCGCGGAATGGCGCCTTTTTTCACTCCCGGCAGCTGCATTCTTAAATCTCCACTCTTGCATGCAATCGTAAATGGGGAATATGGGATCCGACGGGGTGAAATTCTTCAGGGCATGGTCCCAAGGCAAACCCAACTCTCCTCAGCTCCGTCTTCATTTTTCCACGGAGACAGAGGCGTGTGAGAAAGCCGAATGGGTCCTGGGTACCTTTAGAAGGGGACCTCGACTCATTTTCGTTTCCATGGTGGCTGATTCATTCGTTTCCTCAGCTGTTCTACCTCTGTCTTAGGGTGGTGAGAGTAGAGTGAGTGCCCGCCGGAGCACGGCCCACTCCCCCGGGGAGTCATTCCGATTGGGACGCGGGCAAGAGAGAGAGAGTTCTTCCTAACGCCTTACGGCTGGTAGGTACTCGACTGTCTTGAGGCATTCGAATTACCCGTCAGGAAAAGCAGTGATGGGTTAGAGGGGATAAAAGGGAGTGCCGGACACGGACCTTAGCAGACTGGTTGTTGTTTCAGAGATTGAGAGAGAAGGAAAGATAGATAGCTTTGCTGGAGGAAAGTTAAATTTTTCGTGACAGTTACGTAGCCGGAGATCCGATGGGTAAGTTTTCGGTGCGTAGTTTGAGGATACGTGCAATTTATTGCCCAGTATAGATCTATTCTCAGGTTTTACTAATAATCATTTTTCCAAAGAGTAAGTTGTCTTCACAAATTCGCGTAGTTTTGTTCAATTTTTGAGTTCTTTCGCTAACTGCCAATCATTGGAGTTACTTTTGAAAAATAATTGAAATCGAGGAAAAATAATATCAGTTAGGTAAACGTCGCTGATACGGAGAATAGGCATGGAAGCCTATTGAGGGAAAGGCTTGACTAAACCTATTTCAAATGACTATTTCAATTTTGATATATTAAAAAGAAGTAAAATAGCAACAGGCAGAGTAAATAATGACGCTAGATGTAGTGGAAATAATTTAACTTGTATTTATTTATTTTGGAAAATATTCTGAGATATTATATAACAATAAAATCTAAGTGGTGTATATAGGTATAGGTGGAAGTTGGAATATAGCAATCTATATATCTAAAGCTATCGAAAGGTTTATTTATGCTAATGTTTCCACTGTCAGGAAAGGATATTAAAAAAAACTTCGCGTACACTCACATCATTGGTCACAAAGTAATAATAATAATGTAATGTAAGGAAGCTTATGGTAAACTTTGGTTTGCTGAAATCGAATGAAGGAATTCGGTACTTCTGCTTCCATATAATAACTTCAACTTTCACTTTCCTAAGAATTCTAATTTATTATCACACCATAAATGCACTATCCGATTTCAATGACTCAACAAGCAGTGCAATGACAAAACTAGGAATTCTTTAATTGTGGCATCATTTGCTAGATCAAGGATTATTTATCGTAGTGCCATATGAAATTCAATCTAAATTTAATTACGTGCATCTTCAGGCCTTTATATTTTTTGCCTCCGAAATAGTTTGGTAAGTACCATATTGGATTAATAGGTCATTAAATATTCAAACGGAAAATAATTACAAATTAGTAGATTAAGAAAAAGGTTTAGCTTAAAGCCAATGTCTGAGTTACACGTTGGTGGTTTAGGTAAATGTCATTATAAACGATATATCCACCATATAGTTTATGCAGCACATTAATGTATTTTATAATTGAATATACCTTTCGTAAATGTTCTTAGTTTAAAGTCGATAATCTCTCTTCATGGCCACAATTTGTCATTGATGTCGAATATTTAAAACTTAGACCCAATAATATGACTTAAATATTATTTCTAGTAAGGGGCAATTGATGATCAGAATAAATTTTAAAATTTTGATTTTAATAGGAATGAATATATAAAAACAATATAAACACTTTAAGGGAATGTTGCACGTATCAAAGATATTGATAATTAGTTTTTGGAAACATATTCTTCCCACTAAGAATTACGAGCTCCATGAATGGATATTTTATGAATCTTGGAAATGAAAGACTTGTTATGAAATTATTACTCAGGAATATAATTACTAGCCTCTGGCTGGCCATATCCAGGCGTGGGATAGAGGGGAAAGACTAAAGAAGTTTCCTCATTAACCATTACATTTGCTTTAACCTCTATCCCTTTCACTGGGATGTCACGTTTTTCCTGCACGCAATCTTGGCAGGTTTAAGCTTGAGTTATTATGCATAGGGTATCTGAAATTTATGAGAGTCCCGAAAGCCAGATGGGGAAAACCAATGGTTCTAGCCTAGTGACTCATGGTCTCTCTTTAATATGTTATGAAAAAAGGATATGAGATTTTACATTCTTGAAATTTTGCCATCAGTAATTGTTAAAAGTAGCAAATATCGAAGTTTAAATCAAGATAATTTATGTACGTTTTATATTGTAGCACTCACATGAGTAAGGCGTTTGAAAGTCTACCTACATTTTCAAATTGATTCACTGATTTTTCGATTGGTGAAGTGTTAAAAGTTTTTTATCTCTAATTCTAGAATCAGCTCCAAGTAAATTTTTATGTGATTAAATTTTAAAAAAGATAATAAAATATATGTGATGTATTTATTCCCTTAAAATTATTCAAATGACCTTAAGAAGAAAAATTAGAATAACAATAAGTGATTGCATTGAAAAATTCTAAATTACGGAACTTTTAGAAGACATAGTAACGAAACGTTTTTCATTATAATTCAGGAATAAAAGCAAATTAGCGGATGACTCCGTTAAAAGTTACTGTCACCGCATCTCCCGCAGTTCTTTGAATTTATCATTGGTAGTTTTGGTTTGCTACATTTGCGTTCACTTACGTCGACGTCAGGTTCTCTGCTAAAATATACATTGCCCCTCCAAGCCAAAAAAGTGATGAGTGTATTTACTGTTTTCGCGTGTATTTTTATGTTGAAACAACCTCATGAATGTTCTTAATATATAGTTGTGGTATGCATAATGGGTTTGGCTGGCCTAATGAGAGCCTTCACCATGTATTGTGTTGGGACGCAGCTAATCGTGATGGGGAATGAGGTGTGCGTATTATCTTATTTAATATTCTTTAATTTGAAAATTTTAGCTACTCGAATGATCCTGGCATAGCAAAAATGATTCTTTAAACTTGCCGATGAGTGTAGGAAGTACAGTTGGAAATGGAATAAGGATGATGGTAAAGACGGAAGAGAGGGAAAACGGCGGGATTGGATGGGATCGATTTACAGTGTAACTGCCTATCTAAAAAAAAGATGAAACATTGATTTCCATAAGTTTTTAATGTCATATGCTTGATTTAGTGTACTAGATATTTCATGGTTCATTAATCAAATTAATTATTTGACCGACTTAATGAACGTAATACTGTTAATGGGTGAGTTAAGTAAATAAATAAATACGTAAACGACTAAATACACATGTATATAACTGAATAAATAGGTAAATAAATCAATATATAAATAACCAAAGGGATAGTAAATTAACAAATGGTCAATGAATATCTAAATAAGTAAACTGAAAATCACAAATATTTGAAACTAATTTGAATAAACAGTTGGTGTGGATGATGGATTGTGACAGAGTATTGCCAACGATACCAAATGGCATCATATTATATCTCCCCAATAAAGGAAAATGGCGTAGCAAAGAATCGCCGGGAATTTATTAGGTCAGGAGAGTGAGAGTAGAGAATGAATCGTTTTTTTCAGGAATAGACAAAGGAAAATGGCATCCTTATGGAAAAGGTGGGGTAAATCCAGAGGAGACGAGTAAGAAAAAAGATTATAGGGTAACTAGGTAAGGAATAAATGATAATTCAGGAAGATAAAACAGGAATTAAAAGCTGTGGTGGATTTGAGTAGTTCATTACCTATGAAGAAAGCAAATGAGGCAGGAAAACTTTTTCGAAAGGGAAGAAGATACGAGACGAGCGAGAGAGAGGACTGTAGAGGAGGAAATTGAGAAGTGAGAGTGGATTGAAAGAGTGCAAGGGAGTGAAAACATGGACCACAGGAAAGGACTTGAAGGAGTAAGGACTGGAGGTAAAGATGGGAAAGTGACAGTTTACAGAAAGGAAACTAAAAATAACAAAACCAAAGAAATAAACAAAGTATATTAAAATTGAATAATGCAAGCATAAATTTATTCAATAAATATAAGAACTTATTGTAGCGGGAACCGTGTTCTAATCTTTCAATAAGTAGATATATGTATTGCAAATAACGTTTCTAGAAAAATCTTGAGCTCCTGGAAGTCAAAACTAAGATGTTTGACTGCTTTATTACACTGCTTTTCTCTTGTAATTTGCATATTTTAAATGAACTTGAGGAAATAAGCGTGAAGACACAACAATTAGGTGAACTTCTATTGTCAATTTGCATATACGAGTATTAATGGCTTGTGATAGGTTCGTTCACCTCTGATGTAGGTACAAATCTCTCGTTGCAGAGTTTGAAATTAACCCTTCCCTTCTTAAATTTCATACCAATAGTTTTTTGGGTTTCTAGGTACTTAGAAAATAGACTTTGCGATTACATATATGCCGTAAAATTAATGAGCTTTAAAATTGTGAAAAATATAAGAATATTACATTTTTAATTTTGTACAATACCCCAGTGATCCTAAGCAATAAATATTGTTTTTCTTCATCGTTTTCTGCCCATTGTATATAGTTATTTATTAGAGCTGCGTGTCTCATGGGCAGGAGCGATGGTATCCATTCATAAGCGGGGGAGGGGAGAGGAAGAACGTGAATGATATATTTTACTCCAAAGTGATACGTGTGGAGGGAAATAAAGCTGCTATTCTATAAAATATAACTTTACTGGACCAGGTTTCGATACATCGTACGGTCATCTGGTAATTTTACAAAGTCTTCACCTACTCCAACCTACTTCACCGACTCAAGTTTACTCCAACCTCTATGGTAGACCTCGAAATTTACGAAATGTTATTTGAAGCCGGCACAGAGGACTTAAGTGAAAAGCATTTGATTCCTGGACAATTATAAGGAAAGGAAATGTATATTATGTACTCGGATGTTTCTGAAAAATTCGTTTTATTTAAATAAATTCTTCTTACTACAACCGTATTAAAGCGATATCATGTTGCGATTATTCTATAGCAAACGAAAATAACTACACTCTTTTCTCATATTTTGAGGGCAAGTAACATCCTAAAGTTATAAAGTCAGTATAAATTCTAAATGCTTATCAATGCAACAATTTCAGAGTGTAAAAATCATTCGCCTTGACTGGGATCCCAGTCAAGGCGAATGATTTTTACACTCTGAAATTGTTGCATTGAAATGCACATTAGCGGATGACTCCGTTAAAAGTTACTGTCGCGGCATCTCCCGCAGTTTCTTTGGAATTTGTCTAAATGCTTACTAAAACAAATGCAGTGTAAAAATGGGTATTAAAAATATCCGATGACCTGTTTTAAGCTTACACGAGCAATCGACATGGTAGTCTTTCAAAGCCCGTAGATCATGTTCAATTCGTAAGAATACTTAAAAATGAGCCAAAATCGCTTATAAAAAAGCCATTATTCGGGCTTCTAAGCTTAAAATTTGCCTCAGGAAAGAGATAATGCCGTGGATCCTTTAGGAAAATTTTTAAATTGTGGCTCATTTGTATTTATTTTGGGGTTTGGATTCCTAAGGACGCCTCTGGACACTTTGTGTCACTCAAGCTGTGGAATTTTTCAATTCCCAGATCTTCCTGGAAAACTATAGGCGACATAGCGGACGTGATTGATCTCCCTACCCTGATGTGTGAATTTCACACGCCGTTAAGCTTGGTATTAGACGAATTCTACCCTCATTTATCAAACCAACCTTCGAGTTGAAAACAGTGATTTGTTGATTGTATTGATAATTTTTGAGCATGCTAATCCTATTCCATTAAGTATTGATTGGCCTTTTGCCATTAGAAGTCACGAAAGGAAAGTAATACGGGTTATTCAGTACTCAATTCCAGCAAACTGACAAGGAATGGTGACATAAGTTGGTGAGATTTGAATTTAATTATGTGACGCCTTTTTTGGTTCGGTCATAGCTGCCCTACGTAGCGCTGTCTCGAAATAAAGAAATTGACTGAGACCTATTCCATTCAAAGAAATGTATTATTTAATGATAAATTGATAAATGGTGATGATATTGAAATCCTGCGCTATCAAGAAAATTGGGAATGATCAGGTAATAACGTTTCATTCCTCTAAGCGCTGGGTAGTTCGGGAAATTTATTGAAAAAACTGAAATTCCGAGTCATTGTAAGGACATAAATAAATCATGGTTATGGTGGTTTTAAAATTTTATTCATTTGAGTACTTGCGAAAAACTATAGTGAAAGAATATTATACTCGATTGTAGAGTTATTATTCCGAGCACTAGCACTGATGTTAGTTATAGTAGTGGTTACTAATCAGAGGTAAATTAGACCAGAAAGGGTAATTTTTCACTTTTATGGAGGTAGCAGAGTTTGGATTACAATTACGTGAACGAAGATTTATGACTTCAAAATACAGGAGAATCGTGGACAAATATGGTGAGTGGCTACAGTTTATCCATTTTGATAAAAAAACATGGGTTTAAGTTTCATCGTCAACTTTTCAGAGGATGTAGCAATGGCAATGAGCTCTAGGCATTGACAAATACAGATTTTAATTCCAGAACACTAAATTAGAGCACCGTGGTGCCGAATTTATTTTATTTTAAGTAGCTTTCACTGAAGGTAAATCTATTAGGGTAAAATATTTGCTCCAGAAAATTCAAAGAGATTGAGATTTATAAAGACAGAACTGCAGCAATCCTGTAAAATTGGCCGCAGTAACTATTACTCCATACGTTATAATCATAACGCCATAATTCATTCCCTGAAGCGACAAAGAGGCTCAAACGCCTCGAATTCATTTGCTCATATATCTTGAGAATGTTATGTTCCTTAGGCATTTCATGTGTATTAATTTTCTCTCAGAAAAATTCTACGCTTGTATGCTAATGAAATAATTTATTTGCTTCAGTAATAAAGATGGCCGTAATTCCCAGCAGAGAATATGCATTCTTAACCTAGATAACTGCTTTGAAGTTTTATATGATTACATGAGTGAAATGAGATAATTATTTAATGGGTATTGGAGATTTTCAGTGTTTTTCTGTTTTTTTATGTACGCATTGGCAGACAATTTAGTTTAGTAAATGAGGAAAAAATCATTAAAAATTGCAGAGAACTTTAGATTTCCCTTATAATGCCTCCGGCATGATTTTTACAATTTCAAGCTTTAACCTCCCATATTAAAAAACTTTTTTCCTCCTAATTTTAAAAGTTTGGAAATAATGACTAATAAACAGGATCTTGTTTTTATATGCGATATTACTTAGCCAATTGATATTTTTTTGATGGTTTGGTTTAGAATTGGAAGACAATTAGGGTAAAGCCTATAACTAAAATCTACATTATGAAAAATTAGTTTTTTCCACTTCTAGATAATCTACAGAAGAATGGGTTTATTTCTACATAAAGGGTGATTAACGAAATATGTAATGATAGTTACACACATTGAAGAGGGATTAAAAACATCTGGGATCATATAGCAGCCTTCTGAAGTGAAGTTGGGTAAAAAAAATAAATTAGCCAATTTAAAGTATTTTTAATGTCTCATCTCCCGCTGAACTGCTGGTCAGCCATTATTTTTATGCAGACCGGACAATCATTAATATTAGTATTTCAAGTGTTTGCTCAATAGGTCACATCTCAGACGCGGTCGATCTCATTGCGATCGAATATCTACTGTAACATAAATCGCTTTCCTACAAATTCCATGCCTGGAATAGAGATTGATTTTCTACTGTTGACTTAATTAGTATATGTTACAAATATTCTTAAAAAATCAGTTTAGAACGAGTCACACGTGGAAAAAATGGGCTATTTCATTATGTCAATACAGCACATGATCCCCTTTATACTCGTATATTCCCCACTCTTAACTTCTCACGCAAATGAGGAAATTAGAATTACGTTAATGACGTGCTGTGAAGGCTACCGAACTTTCACACATTGTTCATCACTTGCACAAAATCCTATTAAGACGTCTACAAAGTCATTTGGGACAACTAAAAATTTTGCAACGAACATGCGGTAGGTACCTCAAATGTGAAATGCAAAGATGCCAAAGTGACAAAATACTTGCCGCTATTCTTCAAAGTAGTAGAATATCCGAACCAAGTTATGACATAGATTTCTAAGGTGAACATATTATTGTCAGGAAATGCCGATTTTTCCCCTCTAAACTGCGAGGCAATAGAAGTACCAATGGTTAGGTTGAGCATAAAAGAAAAGTTGAACACAATATTTTCAAAATATAAAAGCACGTGTATCATTATACAAAGTCGAATCAGCTTGAATCAATATTGAAAAAGACCCTAATGACGAAGTACGTTCATGGTTAACGGTCTCTCAATTCGTTTCCTGACCTATACCAGGGTGATAAAAATTCTGTTACTCCTCAGCCTAATCTCCCAGGAGACAGAAAAACTTTCCCTGCGTCAACACCATGATTCCTTGACCACCGAGAACGTTTCTGTATGGGTCCCTTTTCCCAATTAAATATTTGCTAGTGATCTGTGTCCGAATTGACTTGGTTTCGTTGACTTCTCCATCAATATCCATCTTCCAATTTTCGGGGTGCCTTTCGGCTTGCTAAACTTTTCTAGCATTCCCAAACAGGCGGGCCAGGCCAGGCATGCCATTAAAATGATGGCATTTTAATTATGTATAATACTAAATTAGAGCTTCGGTGTTTGTCATAATGGGGTTGATGCTTAAGGAAATTTACCTCTTATGTGGTGGACTTTTAACTTTGTCATGTGAAGTATTTGTTTATACTTATTTGCTTATTGGACCAAAAGGATTTTCGTTGATGAATTATTTATGTTTATCTGGAGAGGAAATAATACGGGGGGAGTTTGTTATGGAAGATGAGTTTGGACCAAGGAAAAGGAATAAACAAGTCAAATGTCTAAATGGTTCAAGAATGGATAATTTTTCCTTGGCTGGAGCAAGACTTCTATCGCGTGTAAATGGGTTTGTTCTTTCTCCGGCAACAGAGATGACCGTCTTTTCTGAAAAGAAAATATGCCTTCTAAAGCGAGATAATCATATAAAAGTGATTTTCATGTAGGATGTGATACATATAATGCTTTAGAACTTTAGGGTGGTATGTATTGGACTTTGAACTTGAACATGAAGAGGAGAGGGAAAGAGTAAGTGAGTGTTTTTATTGCTTGCAAAACTATAATTTTATTTGGGCTATTCTTAAAATGTACATAACAATTTTCGATGCCTAATAATCGCGTGCAAGTACTTTTGAACATTTCCCAAAATGTGATTAGAGCGTCTTGTTGATTTTACCGTCTGTCTATTTCTTAGGTGCGAAATATTTAATGGAACTGAGCATGGATGATACTGGAAGTGTTTACATTTAGATGTTCAGGCACACAGGACTAAGTGACCATTCTACTGGGATGCGACGCAAACTTTCAAGCAGTACGGTCCAAACGCACTGCTTATCGCCGGCCTTATCACAACGCGTTAAACAGCTCATTTCCATCAGACCGTTGATTCCTCTTCCAATTATTAGTGAATCTAGTCCTTCGAATGATACGGCAGTTATTGAGGCAGGATATATTGAACTCTGAAGAGATGATTACCAACGGATTCCACTTTTGATATTTTTATAATTGATGCCATGTTAGCTAACGGAGCCCAGGAGAACTATTGACTTCAGCAATTGATGAAAAAGCTTTCTAGTTCCGAATAAGTAGTTAAAATTCTTTTTTTGTCAGAAGTATTCTCGTGTGTAATGACTCCCTACCACAAACTCTACTGGTGGCTTGTAGGTTATCATGTAAATAAAAAACACATTTAAAAAATCCTTCTGGAAAGCTTTTCTCAGTTTGAACATAACCCAAATGGGTTCTTACAGGTTATAAACGCATACACAATTTATTGGTGACGTGGGCAACCAAATATACGTATTAGCTGGTTGGTTGTATCTTTCTCATATTTATGGCATGACTAATACTTTCAATAAAAGCTACCTAAAATATTTATGAAAAACCTGTTCCAGGAAAATATTGTTTTAGCCTGTGGTTCGAAGGTATTTCAAATCCTTTATGCGAATTCAAAGTTGCTATGAGCGAAAAAAAGCGGAAATTAGCCCTCTTGGAGACTTTTGGATCCTACATTTAACTATCACGGTTGCGTAGGGACTTTAGACAAATCATTTCACCATAGAGAATGGGAAAATAGTATTCAAACCTGTTTCATCGACTTTGTGCGAGTGAAGATCACATAGGCAAGGTTACTTAGAGATTTCCCATACAGGCAGCTGAAGTTGAATTGCAATTTAACAATATTTATGCCGTTTTAATCGACCGCAGTGTTCTGCTCGGTAGCAAGTCATCCAGTCAGCCCAACGGCGGCAGATTGGAATCCCGTCACGCGCATCGATTTGGTGCTTATCCCAGAATTAGTTACTTACTTCAAAATATGCGGAATTATTTTCGCTAATGGAACATTATTATCATTATGTTCTCCTCACAATACTATTCTGCTACATTAATTCAATATATTTTACGCAAGTGGAGCTGACCGACCGAACAAAATGTATTACATATTTTTTGCTTCATTTTGGGCAAACACGTTCATTCAAAATCTTGTATTAAGGCAATTATTATGAAAAATAATAAGTATCACTACTCGATGTAGAATTAAAGCTTATCGCTAATAACGTTGCATAGAAAGGCAATATGGGTAGGAGACTTAATATTCGGTGTGGAAGGTAGGCGTTCTAATGGCTGTGCCGACTCCGAATATTGTCCATTTAACGGGGGAAGTGTCGAGGTCTTTAATACCCTTTTATCTCTTTCCCCCTCGTCCCCGGATGCATTTTCCCTGGCACACCATTTAAGTAAGCGCTCCTAGTCGAGAGAAGACGACCCTCAGCTTGCTTTTCTACCCCCTCGTTGAAACTTGCAGCCGCAGCCACGTGGAGACGCACCCCTTCGACAAGGACACTGATGAGTTTCCCCGGCGTCGGCTGCCGGCCCCCTGCGTCGCGCGCGGAAATGCGTTCGTTCCACAGAGGTGGGAAAGGCGTTCCGCGGACCACGGGAACCGATGATACATAAAAATGGAGACCTCCCCTTCCCTTAAGTATTGCGCTCTCAAAGGGGGGTCGACCCTAGTCCGCAGGTTTTCCGTAATAGTGAGGGTTAAAGGGGGGGGAGAGGTTCCGTGGAGCCGACCAATTGAGGAGGGATCAGTGGGGGGGGCCCTCATGATCGATGGGAAACCTCACGTCAAGGTTTTTATGCCAACACGGGATCACTTGCGTCATAAAAGCAGTTGATATATAACCACAAACACGACAACGGGGCACAACTCCCGTGCCTTTGACTCGGATTTCGGCGCAAAGAGAAGACTTTCTGTCCTCGGCTCCTCTCTCGCCCTCTTTCCCTCCCCTACAAGTCGTCTCCATCTACGTGTAGGTTACCTTGACATTTCCCTGTAGTGTTCAACCCTATCCGTGATCAATGACACACTTTCTCCCCCCCCCCTCTTAAAACGAAGTTACTCATTCAAGTAGAAAAATTGAGAAATCAGTTTCAAATCATCTGCATGCTGTTAATTCCCAAAGAAATATACCAGTCAGTCATGAGCAACTGTCGGCCAGAGATTACCTTTGGAAATTCAACAGCCTCAGAAATACTTGTTGTTTCAGGTTTAATGCTTAAGGAATGTGCGTTTATGCTTGTGTATATTTCTAGTCTTCTCTGTGAAAATAAAAAGAGATAAATTGAAAGTAAAGAAAGAAAATAGGAAGAAGTATTTCAAGTTCAGCCTCTCCATTTTCACTCAAGAGTTGGAAACTCGTTGTTCTGAGTGATTCTGGCGTGTCGAAAAGTAAATTTTGTTATTAATGAACTAGTAGAAAGTTGAACTTTGAAAATGTATCGAAAGAGGAAAATCACATTTAGAATTGAAAAAAGAGTTTTTCAGTTACCGCAATAAATTTTGTGGCGTTCAATGTTTTTGGGGTGCAGCGAATCGGAGCCTTAGTCTTCAACGACGTCATTTAAAATCAAAATTATAAATTAAATTATTTACAAGATGTTTCCAATTTTTATTCTGTTTTATCACAAGGGGTAACATTTTGTTGTTCAGACCAACGAATGAAAATCATTCTTAAAAGTTTTTATATTCGTTCTAAAATGAGGGTATTAATAAATATTTTTTCAAGAAAAGGTCAGAGACAATCGCCGATCAGCTGTCTTGATCACCGAGGATATGGTTAAGACAGCCAAGAAGTTTTTTTTAGTATATGAAATTGCTCGTATGCCTAGCCGTCATCTAGTGGAGAGGCACGTGAGATGTACCAGAGTCGTTCTCACAGCAAGTGGGATAGGGTGGGGGCAGAGATGGGAAGTGAGGGTTTGAGGGGAAGAAGAACGAGTTGGAATTTGCCAGTTGATGGATAAAACTAAAGACTAACACACGCAAAATGTTTCTATCATTAAGGCCTCAGGAAAGACACTCATTGCACAAGATATGTCTAGAACTACGTTTTCAATGACTTCCGAAAGATACATTATTCTGTTGGTATGCAAACATCATACACGGATACCCGCTACGGTTGGTTCTCTCCGTTTGATAATTTCTATTCCCTTCTTGAGCACAAGATGGTATCTTCTTCCTTCCCCATCCTTAAAGAAATCTTTTATTTATGTAATCCTAAGGTCCTGGTAGTCCAATGATTAGGGTCGTGGGTTATTGACCGGAGGGTCCCGGCTCAATGTCGGATGATATCGCTGGGAACGATAAGTTAAACTCATCACGTAGAAGACGTTCTTGTAGGATCTCAGGTGGTACAGGAAAATAGACTCGATCCTCTGCCCCATATGTGGACTTCGTACATCGAGATAAGTTCTATGGGTAACTTATCAAACCATCCTTTTGATTGAAATCTATGATTTGATTTATGGTCCGGCTTACAGAATTTCAAATCTCAAATCTCCATTTCTCCCATTGCTTATCGTTTTATTTAAATTATCCTAATAATCTTCTCTTTCCGCCGTTTCACCGCGACTTTGTATTTTTATTTACCCAACTCAACTTGAATATTTCTCTGCCAACTTAGCGTTTTCAAATGTTCCAATCAAATCGCATTTCACGAATGTACAACATAGTTAATGTACCATAAAACGTTGTATTAAACTGTTGGTCAAACTTTTGCAGATACACTAGAAACACCAGCTGGACGGCAAGCACATGCCTAACTGGAAACAGATGAAACCCTTTTGATAACGAAATGGAATTGTTAAACGACCATTTTCATCCAATAATACCCTTCAAAATCTGTGCAAATTGTTCTGATTTCTCTGTTTCATGTCCAAAGCTCTGCTAATTGGTAACTATCTATAGATATCCCACATCTCAAAAAAATATTTTATTTATTAAATTGATTATTTAAAAAAGATATGCTACAACTTTCCTCCTTTAATTGATGATTCTATTGTAAAGAGCTCGTTACTGTTATGGCATCACGCGTGCCTCCTCCCTTCCTGATGTCAATAATAGAGAGGAATATAGGTGAGGTCGCTAAAAGAGAGAAACAAAGAATGTATGAGGATGTAGTCCTATTTTTCTTAGATTTCTAGAAAGCGATTAATAGAGCTAATTCGGTAGAATTAACGATTGTATCGCAGACAATTGGAGTATGTGGGCGGGATAGGATACTTATCCGCAACGTGTATATGCCACGGATTTACAACTGCTCAAGAGCAAGTTGCAGATTGAGAGTCGGGATCAGTGTCAGGAATATGGGTAAGACAGGGTTGTATATTATCACTTTTTCTGTTCAAAATATTTGTGGAAGTAGTTGTAAAAGAGGCATGGATATGACTGAACCGGTTAGATTTGCGGATGACCAAGCTTACGTTTGCCGGTCAGCCAATAGGTAGCAAACTCTGCCGAGTGCGCTGGAAGGTCGATCCGAAAGGTACGGAAAGAGTATAAAAGAAAATGAGCCAAATATTATGAGGATTTTGAGAATGAGAAAGGCTTGAATTTTAATTTAAAAGTCATTAAACGTTAAAGTAAGAGAGCAAAAAATAGAGTAGGTGGAACAATTTACATATCTCGGAAGTATTTCGGACGGAAGTGGTCAAAGTATAAGGACATTAGGTGAATACATACATTACGCAAAGCAACTTTTACTGAGAAGAAGGAACTGATGACAGGGACGCTGACTAGGGATGCTAAGAAAAATTTCGTGAAAACTTTCATGTATAGCGAGGTTTTGCACGGAGCGGAAATGTGGTATTTGAAGCAGGATGTTAGGCATAGGATGGAGGCTTTTGAGATAAAGAAGGATGGAAAAGGTGAAGTGGTCCGACATAAAAATAAACGAAGAAGTAGTATGCATGGTTGAAGAGGAGAGAGGCCTGTAGTGAGTAATCACAAGGTGGCAGAAAAGATGGATTCAAAGCGTTTTGATAGGCGATGAAATGTTGAAGACTTAGGGTTCGGGCAATGTTGGGAAAATGAAGAAGTGGAAGTAATAGGATATGAATATTGGATGAAATGAAAGAAAGAAAGAATTGTGTGGAATTGAAAGATACTACTCTTGCCCGATTTCAGGTTGATTTTGGTTGGAAGAAATTGTAAAGGATGTATCTATCCGAAACCTACCTTAACTGGTAGAATACAAAAATAAATCTCTTTTAGTTTATAAATAATTCGAAAATGGCTTTGTCTTACTGTTTTGGGCATGTATCTGACGAGTATATAGAGTATATAAAATTAATATGCATTATGCCCGTGTCACGAATGTGAACAATTAATTGCGTCTATTTTTTCCAATTGAGAAATAAATGATAGTTTTTAGATGATATATGAAAGTAATTTGATGTAATAAGTAAGCAAAAAATTTCGGAAAAAAACTATACTTCATTATTTGGTCAAATAGGTCAAATTTTTTTCCTTGAACGCATTTGGGGTTTTTTATTAACTCGGCCTCCTTCGGTGATTCTCGTTCATACTGTCAAAAAACCTTGATTCGGACCGGGTAATAGGTGCGTGTCCTCATTCTGTATTTTATCGTCCACAAGTCAATACCATTTCTCATAAATAACATGCATAATACTGGGAAACGCGGGTGAGTACATGTTTTATTCTTTGGGGTAATCCGGGGCTTTGAACACGGAGGGTATTACTGGTTTTGGTATGGCTGAATCCATTAGCTTATTAACGATATGACGAAGCGATTCGAAAACATTATTGATTCGAAACAATTACTGAAATTGCTGTTGTTCGATTTGCTTGTTTCCCGCTGCATCCCCTATTGCTATATACCCTCACTCGTATTAACTCGTACTTTTTTTTTCCTTTTTTATATTTATGTACCAACAAGATAAAGTATCAATTAAATGACATTTAAAATTGAAATTCATGGTGCGGTTTTCAAGCAAACGTCTTGCATATTCATCGTCTTTGAAACGGAAAATATTAATATGTTGTGTGGAAAAGATTCATAATCTTAAGAAAATATTTAAGAATGACCAAATTGTGTAAAGAAAAAGTCGAGTTGCATCGAAAAACTATAATTTCTTAAAATATATTCATCCTAGACATGTTCTTCATTCTCGTTGTGTATTAAGTGCCCTTTTTAAACCGTTTAGATCAGGATGATTTTATTCTTTGTGGTTAATTAAAATTAAATCTCTTGTTTGATCGATTCCAGTTCTTTGTTTACAAATAGCGAGTATTATATGATATACCTGTAGAATTATGTTACAGAATTACCTTTTTAAGGTGTTCAGGAATATCCTGATTTGTTTCTGATTTTACAAACATATTATTAATTCACAAATTTTCTAGCCCCATAAGAACATAAGCAATTAAATTGTATTTAAAAATATAGTATGATAATTTCAACTGTTTGTAATTATATTTTAGCCCTTTATTTACAAAAATGCTATCGTCCCTGAGCTACAAAAGTCTAAAATTATCCTCTGTCATTTATCAGTTAAATGATAGATAATTTTTCATTTTTAATGGCATTTCGGGTCGTCTATCAGCAAAAGATTATTTGGATTATTAAGCTTTATTGAACCGATGATCTATTTAAGTATTTAAATTTAAAGAAATTTGCGCATACTAACAAGTTGCTCCTCATCTCCTTGAGATATTTACTTCATAATTAGACAAGTAAATACACTAAAGTAATGCTATCAAGTTGTGCATCTCGAAGGAGGAGATATTATTCTATGTCTAGTAACTTACTGGGAGGTAATTTCACAGAATACATTATTGCGTTGTCAGATGTGAACCATGATTCGTGCATGATGTCACGATCGGTGAGTAAATGAAGAGAAATATTTAGTTGAAATATTATAGAGTAGTGGTGCAATATCAACGAAATCCAAGGCCTTAGTATTTGTATATACAGAAGTGGTGGTTTTTTCTCGTGATATAAATAATAAGTAAACGGCGTACATGCGTAGTTTATGAGTATTGCACGCAAATGCGTGCGTGAAAAGGTCATGTGCTTTCCGTGTCCTAAAAAAAACGAGTTCCAACCAAATATTATTTATTTGTTTTCTTCTCCCCACTCTTTTTCTAGAAATGTTTTAACCCCTTTAAACTTTTAGTAACTTAGTCCTTGGCTCCGAAATAGTGTTTCGTAAATGTAATATGTGAATCTTCCTCAGTGCATGTATATCATTTGTGTGTCATTCCTTTTCATTGCAGGTTAAACTATTCAAATTGACCGAAACAATATAAGTATTTGATAAGTGTATTTTAAAATGATTAACCATAAGGTGGACTACATCTCAATCATCGCCAAGAATGTGATTGTTAGGTTAATCGCTAAAAAGTAAAATTCCAGTAGCCTAATTCTGCAGTGCAAAATATTCTCAGTAATAAGAAAATTGAAATCTAAAGTAACAATTATTTAAAATTAGTGAAAAAGTTTGTCACAACTTAGCAAATGTTTGCTTTAACAGAAAGTTAAATTAAAATTCACCATATAACTTATGAATAGGTGCATAGATCGAAAAGTAAAAAGTAAAAATAAAATACCTCGATGAAAGATGTAGTAAGATGTAATAATTCAAGGACTTTTCAGCTGTATTTTTTTCGACCAGAGAACTTTTGGAATAAGCAGTGAATCCGTATGCTGGGATAAGCATCATAGTCCGAAAGACTAATCCGGTCGGAATTATTTGAAGTATACCTTTGCCTTTACAACTGGGACTAGATAAAAATCCCAGCTCGTCAAAAATTTCCAATAAAAAATCAGATGATGTTGCATTCCACTTTTGTGAATGATTGGTATTCACATTCCATCATCAATGAATAGGGAAGTGCATTTGCGGGGAAAGGTTTGGCCGTAGATGGATTCGCATCCAAAGAAATTGAAGCCTACCGGCGGCTCATCGATTTCGGATCGCTTTATATCTCCCCTTTTGTCTCCCGGGGGCGAGCGGGGGGAGATCTCTCGGCGTCGACCTCGGGCGCGTATTTAAGACGCCTAACCCACTAAACCTTGGGAGTGCAAATATCAGCGCGGAGGGAGGGGGTGGAAGAGCACAACAGAATAAAAGAACAAAGGAATGAGAGGGTGAGGAAGGATGGGGCATCGGAAGCATCCGGAGCGCTTATCTTCCTTCCGTCAATAATGCAGAGAGCTGCAAGCGCGAAAGCATTCCCTCTCCGACGTCTGGGTAGGTGTCGAACGAATTAGAGCAAAAGCCAGCCAGCCAGTCAGCCAGCGGAGGTCAGGGAGGAAGGAGACCCTGTGATTTACCCCAGCCACATGCCCCTCCCTCCCACCCCTTCCATCCGAAAGGCCGTAACACCTCATCGCGACGAGGAGGATTTTTAAGGGCTGCTAAGGGGCCGCGGGAACTCCGTGGCGGCGAGGAGTGGGAGGCGACTGACGGGGAAGGGGGTTACGAGGGAAGGGAAGAAAGTGGACGTCTGGAACGGGAAGGATAAGGCTAAGGGTTTTCTCCACTGCCACCACGTCTTCATCCTCCCCGCCCCGCTCATACCAGTTTCCCCGTTTCCGGAAGGGTTTCTTCTTCCTACTTTACCCAACAACCACCCTCAAGGTCTCCTCAATGCATCTCGCTTCCCCGCGCTCTCCTCTCCCCAGTACCCTCTCCTTCCGAGGTCTCCCCATCCCTCCTCCGCATGGCGAGTTTATATGGTGTGGCATAAAAAGGAGCTTGAGAGGGAGTTTTTGGGCGGGGGACGTGGGGGTTCATGGAGGAGGTCGTTGAGGGAGAGGGGAAGGGTAGTCGGCCGGGGAAATATATAAAGGGGTCTCTCACTCGATGTAGGAGAGGGAGTGGGGTGGGAGGAGTGGATAAGGGAAGGGCAGTGTGGGGCGTGGGTGGGAGGAGGAAGAGGGACAGAGGAGACGCTCGGGAGGGGGTGGAATAGGCAGAGCATGGAAAATCCATTACTAAAACGCATGCCCGTAAATCTGGGTGGCCGTGGTGGTTGGGCGCCGCCGAGGGTTTTATAAGGACGAGCCAGCACTCGCCGGAGGAGGAGAGGGGGTCGGGAGACGAAGGAGTCGCTACTGGCGGTGGGGAACGGGCCGGAGGACGCCGGAGGGGGGCTGCGGAAGGATGGCAGATGGAGAGGGGGGGAGAGGAGGAGATGGAGACTGAAGGATGAGGAGAGTGGGTAGGAGAAAGAAAAAGGTGTATGAGTCACGCGGGCGGATCCACGCTTGACCTCAAAGGGGTTGCTCTCGCCTGCCTCCCGATTTCGATCTTCCCCTTCCTTCTCCTTTTGCAGCTCCAAATCACTCCTCTCCATTATTAATCCGTCGGGCAATTGAATGTTTCCCAGGTTCAGATCGAAATCGATGGTCTTAAAACATAAACCCTTCACCTCCCTCTCCTGCTAGGAGAAATCTCTACTAGGAATCTTTTCACGGCACGAGAAAAATTTTGCATATATTTTTTTTCTCTCTCTCTCAAAACATTTTATGCTGTAGGGGAGTCGGGGAGAAATCTCATGGTATGAGAATATTTTACATACTAGGGCGCTGTCTCCACTACCGTCACAAATGACCCGAAACGGATAAATGCAGTGTGTTTCCTGGATTATCTTCGGAGATTTCCATAAATGAAACCTCGTGTTTATATTTAAACTAGATGATTTCCCTAACTTATAGGAATAAATTATTTCGCATACCTTCTATGTATGTATTTTTAAATATTTTTGCGATTCTTTGGTGCATTTAGGCAGATAGAAAGTGAATTTTGACTGATTGGTGTCTCTTCAAGGTGCTTATATCTTTTGGAGCACGTTGATTTAGCAAAATTGAGGTTAGAACGGCATTATCTACTAACAGTTAAAATCCCTAACAATTACAAATTGAGTAGTTTCAGCGATCAGTTATTCATTACCCTACCAATTCATTATAACTCGGTTCCAAAAGTTTTCATCGTAGTAATAACCAATTAGGAGTCTCATGAAAAATACCATATTAATTTTTCTCTTGATCGCATTTTTACTACGGTCAACATAACCAGGTAGTAGTAGAAATCAGAGAAAAGAGAAGGAATGGTACTATTCCAGCATCAAAAGTAAATAGCACTTGTCAGAGAGCTCAACTTACGTATCCAAAAAGCCATTTAGGCATCTGATACATCCTGCAATGATAGGTGGAACAGTTTCGGTATGAAGGATACAGGGTGATTACACGGGCGGGGATGACATGACTTGCAATACAGAAGAATACTACGTATTTTCCACACACTTTTTATTTGGTATAAATAGTTTCAATGCACAGGCGTCACCTCTAGGCACCTGAGGCTGACGCCTATGCGCTGAAACTATTTGTACCAAATAAAAAGTGCATGGAAAATACCTAATATTCTTCTTTATTTCAAGATAAATTTCCACGTAGTTTCCTGACTGATGCCATTGAGTCTCGTACCTTTATCGTAAGCCTTAATAAATATAATTAAAAGTATTTCTGGTTCCAAATGTATGCCACCATGGCACTTGAATTGAATTAATCTAATTTTTAATTTAATAATTAATTTAATTTATCATATTTTAAATTTCAAAAAGTCAAGTCTAAAGTTTTATTTTCTTGTTTTTTTATTAAAACCAAAGCCTAATAGCTGCATATTTATTTTAAATCTCCGATTCTGAATTGTTCTTTTATTTATTTATTTTATTTATTTATTCAGTATTAGTCCGAAAACAGCACATTTTGGTCTTTACATCGAACTATTAACAACGATAATAATGGTCACATTTACATACACCCAAGCCCTAGGTGAAGGAAAACTCACCCAGGCGGGAATCGAACCCGCGACCCATGGCAGACAGAATGGCAGACGAGGACGTTACCCCGCCGCCACCGGGGTCGGCAAATTATGACCCTGACGTGATTGTGGTTACAGGTCAGGATTACCTAGTAATCTGATTAGTATCTAACGATACCTACATGAAAAATGCATTTGGTAAATTCATTATAATAAAAAAACTAATTCATGTCTGTTTAGATGTACAAAAAACATATATTGACTAAAACTGATTATTGGGAATGTTATCAAAAACGATAAAACGTATTAATATTCAAGCCGATACAGAATGAGACTGGGTGCTGGAGAGTTTTGGTCAAAACCTTATCAATCAACACTTGTTACTTAACTGTGTGGCCAGGAACGGAATCGATACATAATTTATTATGAACATTAAAATATCCATTTCCGTTGTGCTGCTGTTAATTGGCAGGATGATCCATGTTTTATTATCATTTTTGATGGTGTAGAGTGACTCATATTTACTTTCATTTTCAATGTCAATCAATACTTGAAAGGGGGAGCAACGTTGAAGCGCTCAGAATTTTTATCTAAAGGGATGGACCAATGCTCGCGTTGCCATAACTCATCCTTACCGAATCCAGTGTGACGCTACGTCAACTCCGATGTACCAATCTTTGACTGAATGACTTCTTGTTTCTCCGGCGTTTTTTTGGCCAAGGTCGGTGATGCCACTCATGAGAGTCTTGGATAACATTATAGTCTCAATTGAGTGCTCTGCAACTTAACAATATTTTCAATTATCTTTTAAAAACGGTTTTACGTTTAACTACGAGTTTTTGTACACAACATTTAAATATCGTTAACAAAATGATACCCATACAACTTCGCAAGTCATTGAAATATACTCCTGGAAATAAAGAATGTCGGAAATAAAAGTTGACATTAGTTTGAATTTGAGAAATAGTATATAAATGAAGAAATAATTGTATATATTGAGGAAAAAAAGTTGGAAACAGCTATTTCCTTTCTATTTCTGTTTTTTATTCCATTTGAAATCCCCTAATTTCCACTCATTCCCGAATGAGATTTATTTTTTATTTAAAAAATCACACCATAGACCCCGCCATATAGGCTAATTGTTCCAGAGAAAAGATGAATGCAGGTTGCGGAAATTCCAGGTAACTTTTTCTTCCTGGCATTCACAAACGGACAAATATCGTTGATTTGGTGGAGAATAAGCTGTTAACTCTACATGTGGGTGAATATCAGGATTTTCAAAGAGTATGCTCATATTTCATGGAAAATTATGTGCACCCATGCGGCGGCCAAAGCGGAAGAGCCCTGCAGTAATGCTTCACTCCCCGGTGACTAGGAAATGCCATCACTTCATTTGTTGCGCTCGAATAGTGGCCGAGCGAACGCTTAACCTGTGGGATGGCTGTAGACATGCGTAAGGGTATTTTTATCTCAAACAATAGACTTCGGAAGAATATTTACAATCTCAGGATGTTATGTCCAATAGTTATTTTATTATGGTCTCATATTTCAAAAATAAATTTGGTTTGCTTCCCTCCGAACGGCATAAAATCAATTCTTCAGCATTCCATTCGTTTCAAAATGCTTGCAATGCATCTGCATTACTTGGAGTACAAAGAATTAATTTCATTGTTTCTTTGAAGCTTTAAATAATATCAAACATCACTATTTTAACTATATGTGTATATTGCAGTCTTTTTACGGCAATTTCTCTCTGTATTGTTAGATTTTATTTCTATTCTGATTTTTCCTGCAAGTAAATATGCACAATATATATTATTGCTACCATTTTTAGGTAACTTATTTTTAAACAAATCAAAGCAAATATTTTTTCACCTCCATGAAATATTAAAATGTGCATGAATTATCTAATGACTATGCATAAGTGAATAGCTTTTGAGAAGAGCATTGACTTCATATGACAAAATAATACCAACTGTGTAGAATACTTGCAGAACCTCGTTTCTTAAGTCATATCTTTGTATGCAGAGTGAAAATAATGTCACTAATCCGGTCATAAACGGCGAATATGCAGAATTTCTATGCAAATTCACCAGTGTATCCCAAGTTTCATTTTTTAGAATCTTATAGAAGAAAAAAAGACAAATTTTCATCAGCCGATCAGAAGCTGGAAAGAATAACACTAGAGAAAGTTGAATAAGCAGATACCATAGCATAGGGTTTTGACTCGCTTTGCTGAAATTTTTTAGGACTAGGGAAAAAATATCAACTTCCCGTTACAATAAACACACTGAGTTCGACTTAAATAAACGATGGTTAAAAATATGTCACCTGTACAACATTACTCTGGCAAAGTCCGTCCGGAAAATAAGTGTACTGACTCCTGGGCTGGGCGCGCCGCTCCAGGCACGCCCAGCACCGCTCTGACGGGCTGCGATTGGAGGGGGGTATGTTGGCAAGCGACGCTGAAAAAGGCAGTCGGCTCTGAGGTGTGGTGTAGTGAGGAGCTCTGTTAACGCGAACCTCCACGCTCGACCCACGTCACGGAACGCGATGCCGAAGTTTTTGGAGCAGCGTTATTCCAACAAATTTGCGGTAAAGCTTGGGAAATCGTCTACCGAAACTGTCGGTATGATTAACCAGGCTTACGGGGAGTTAGCCATGTCCAGAAACATGATCTTTCGGTGGCACAAGATGTTCGTGGAGGGCAGAGAAGAGGTCGACGACGAGTCTTCGAGAGGTTCCCGATGATGCCTTCGCGGGAGCGTTCCAGGAATGGGAACGCCGCTGGAACAAGTGTATCGACTCACAAGGGTCCTATTTTGAGGAATATTAGCTTAAGATATGTAAAAGTGTAATAAATTTTTTTTCCTGAGCTCAGTACACTTATTTTCCGGACGAACCCTGTATATGTAAGGATAGAAGAAATATATTATCACATTAATGGACGCTATTTTTATATTCAATAAATGATTATAAAATCTCCCGGACAGCGTTTTAGCACCTTCCAGCATTGTAGAGGTTAACTCACCTTGGTATTAAATGGAATGAAATGAAAATGAAATATTATTTAGGCAGCTTCGGTTTGCCGCTTTATTAAGGCGGATTCGGATGTGTTAAAGTGCGATACAGTAGGCTTTCCTAATCGTTTAGCTCTCACCTGGAAAACTTGCTTATAGAGTTTGTTTATGGGTGTCAGTGCGATAGCCAGATTAAACAGGTGCTTAATGCGTTAACCAACCGATCATTACCGCCAAATAACGACTCCGTACTGCAGTGCGAAGTTAATTCCCTTTGGTCAATAAACGTGGAGGTGGCTACGCAAGTGATTCACTCCCTCTGGGTGCGACCAAATCTAACGCCCGTGGGGAGGCCCTCGTTTCGGGACGTGTGTGTGTGTGTGTGTGTGTGTGTGTGTGTGCAAGCGCTCGCGCGCGCCCCACAACATTTCGGAGACCAAATATGCAGATTGCGCCGTGCCGCTTCCAGTGCGGTCATTCAATGGGACATATGTGACGCTCCTGACGAATGAAGACGATTTACTACATTATTGACGCTTTGGAAGTTAGTTGACGGCAAGGTTGCGGCGTGTCACACCCATTCTCTCGCACTTAATCCGTCAGTGTTCGTAGATCTCACCTTAATTGGTTTGTCTAGCATTAATACGCGTTTAGACTGATTCCAGTGCACGGATATCCTTGCGCTTGATTACAGTGTTATTTCATTTCCATAGGTTTCTCACGGAGGACTTTATTTCGCCCGGAGCTCACGAACTAATTGGAAGAAATTGATTCCAACCAAGGGCAACGCCGGCTGCCGTGCTGGGATTTGAATCCATGGACCTTTGGATTAATTGGCGAGTTCAACGTACACGTGGCAGATAAATTAAACCCTCGTATTCGATTGTTTTATTTACGGCTTTGCAAGATAAACGTTATATAGCAACGGATAGCGGGAGCCATAGATTTCTAGGAAGACGCCAATAGAATTGATCGTAGAGATGGGATTTGAGTTGGAATTTACACATGTATCATATTATTGTTTTTAAACAATTTGGTCATTTCTCATTGACAAAAATTAGATGCTATGAATATATTATATGTACGAGTATGTCTGTTCAGCATAGTTTGATCCATTGTAAATTTGCTCATTTTTCATTATTTCTTGTTCATGTTTACCAACTGTTATTATTCTTTTTGCTAAAAGATACCATCGGAGTTAAATTTTGGTGTGAATTTTTTCTATTTCCATTTTACTATTTTAAATACTTATTTTGTTTTTTTTTCTGATTTTTTGATATGATGGATTGGAATTTGCGTAGTAGCCGACAATCTTTTGATTTGCTTGATTTCGGGGAAGAGGAGACCAAGTTTCAAAGTAATTTTACTTCCAGTATATATAGAACACGCGCAATAATGCAGTTTTAATAATAGAGAATTGAAGTGTTATTTTCACAATTCCTGTGGCCCCGAATGATACCATTCAAGGGTGCGAACACTACCTATAAGCCGTAGCCACTCTGATCTCATTCCAATTTATAACTTGTTTGCTTAATCATGACTTAAAAATTTTTATTTTGCTCTTAGGGTGCTGGAATTTTTAATTAAGAAGACTAAAAACTCAAAAAATTGCTGTTTCAAGTCACACCTAAATCACTATTAGCATAGAAAGAATGGATCTGCCCTTTCCGTAGAAGTCACACCTAGTCTACATGAAACCATAAGCTGGGGGTGGCGAACCGACGGTATCCCGACGATGTTCGTATTTTGTAAAATGCCGCCATGCCAGTGATTTCATCGCATTAGTGCGTTTCCTTATATGATGAAATGGCATAGATTATGGATTCCTCAGATTCTCTAAATATTTTCCGCAGATGAAATTTGACTTTGGAGAAAGCATTGATTAGTACTCCCTCACAGAATCGTTTTACTGTTATTAACTGTGTACAAGCAATGGCGGCAAATTTTGAAACTCCTGAGTGGATATAATTTTTGGGGATTGGAATTATGGAGGATTTTGAAGAAATGAGACCGAGCTTTAAGTAAAATGAAGTACCTAATCGATTAAAGTTATTTTAAAATATTCAAAGTAAACTAGTATATTATACTTTTTCAGATGTCTACATTTCTAAACTTGATGCCTTTCAGATAATCCAAATTTCGATGGATTTTATTCAGACATTCTTAGTAACACAAAACTGGAAATAAATGCATTGAATTCATCTTTTTGAAGACGCCTGTGAGAATTCATCTGTACCAGCCGTGGCTCTCTGGGCCAAGATTATTATCAAAGTCATGAGAGCCCAAAATGTTATCGTAACTTTCAGGGAGGCGTTTTAGCGTTGTTATCCCCCAACCCTTTAATCCATTGGCGACCCACTTTTAGGATTACTAATTAAAGTATTTCAGCGATATCGGTGTGATGGCTCACGGTTATTTCCGCTCAGATGTTAAATCGCGAGATAAATTGATAAGCAAAGAATGTACATAATGAGAATTCAGTTGAACCAGTGGCCTTTTTCCCTCCTGTGCACTGTGGCGACCCACTAGCGGTTTCCAATTCGGGCATGTTCCATGTCCACCGACATTGATAAAACAATCCTTCTTTTCGGTCGGGTCGCTCGTCACTCCGCTTAAATTATCTTGTTGACCCAGCGCGACTTGCGCGCCCTCTCCCCACCCTCCCTCCAATCGAACTCATTGTTGCTACGCCGAGTAATGAACCGAAATTGCTATGCACATCCTCAGTATACGCTCAAGTCCAGCTGAGTACCAGCAGCGCGAATTGCGTCAAAAAAGGATGCCCTCCAGTGAGGGTGGAGGCGAAGTCTCAAAGAAACTGAATACTTCATATCCAAGCATATTTACACAACTCTGTAACAAATAGAAATATGGTATTGAAAAAAAATCTTTTGCCAAACTTTGCCACACGGAGTACTAACTGATTAAGGTGTGTACGATATGTTTAGGTAATTCTTTAGCTAATGGAATTTCAAATTTCAATTCAGTGCGACTTACATGCTTAGAAGTCTTCTTTTGAAGCATTTATTCCTGAAATGAGAAAGCTTTTCTTTGGTACACTATTTGGATTGATTGTTTTTTTTTAATAATGTGATTCATGAATGACGATTTAAAATTGTTGGGTACACTTGTTGCATTTAATTAAAACCTTTTTTCTTTTATTGGAACACAAAGAAGCTTCCAGGGGTCCACAATGTCTGCTCCCAGTAAGTGAAAAGCACTAAAGTGCACCTGCCCGTTAATTTAAGCGTTTAGAATATTAAGAATTATTAATGAAATCGTTCATTCCGAATGAAAACTAAATTTCATTTTGCGAATTTGTTAAATGGCAGAAAAAATTACTTCTGGCAGTGTAAAAAAAAATTAAATCTGTAATTTATTCAGTAAAAGAATGACAGTAATAGTTACGGGTCATTTAGCGATAGTTACGGCTCATTTAAGGAATAATGATTCGTAACCATATACTATCGGTCAACTACTTTTGGCTATTCGATTCAATACGATTCGTTCATTGAATGAAAAATCATATTTAAAAATGACTCGCAAGACACTGACGACCTAAGTTATGACGATAAGGGGACCTTACCCTCTGTAAGGGGACCCATCTCTGAATGTGAATGGACAGCGACTGGAACGAAGCAGTTAAGAACAATTCAGTTTAAATCCAAATTCCGCTCAAAACAAAGCATAGGCACTGGTTTGGCGGATGAAAAACATCACTATAATTTTAAAACATCGTTGGTAATGGTAATCATTTTCCGATTCACATGTATACTTCACTTTGTTCATTGTCCCCATTTAATTGCCAATTATGACTAAACACTGTCGCTTCGTCGTGTTGAGCTTCTCAGGCATCGAAAAATATATTTCCAGTATATAAAGATCATATGGTTATCTCTCTCTACAATAAGGACAAAAAAAATGCAGAGTATCAACAGTTTGGCAAAAAAGTGAAATGCTTAAGAAATAATTTGTAACGATCGAATAATAATCAATGAATACGGGTCCAATTGCAACAGAAATTCAAAACCTGAAAGATGACAGAATCATGCAAATTCAAATTGAGGAAACATCGGGAGAGCAGTTACGGGCCTCGTAATAAACGAATAGGCAATAAAACTGAAATTGCGATAAGGAACAGAACATTTGAATCATACTTATTTTTGTTTAACTTAAACATTTGAATGAAATCAGACATTAAATCTCCAAAAGGTCTAGTATTTAGGGGCAACCCCAAAGGGGATCGGAACCGTTGGCGGCTAACGTACTGGCTTCCCAGCCAGAGGGCCCGGGTTCGAATCCCAGAGGCGGCAGATATTTTCAGTGGTATCCCGATCCCTACTTGAGGTGCTTTGTGGAGGGTACTTTGAGTGAGTACGCCGTCTGTCGGATGAGGCGTTAAGCTGCGGACCCCTCGGCGCCTTTCCTTAAGAGTAAGCTAATGCCGACGCCGGGTTTCTCTCCACCCTTCATCCTTTCCTGTCCATCCCTAATGGCGTACATGACCTTAGTTGTCGGTCACCTCTCTTATAACTGCAACTACTAGGGGCAACCCCATAATCGGTAATTAGCGACAACAGTAAACCCACTACGGGAAGGAATGTTCGATGCTCAAAACGCTATGGCGAAATATTTATGTTCCAACACATGAGGCATCTGCGCTCCTCTTTTAGTGAAAAGATAAATGGCGATATTTTGATTGTCTAATACAATTCATTCCGATGTTTTAGCGCCTCAAACTCGGAAGCTAGCAGAGACTGGCGACCGAAAAGTTGGGTGCATACTTTTCATTTTATGAAACCGTCTACAACGGGATTAAATACTGATGAACGGGACAATTTGTCATCTAAAAATTGGAGCCATCGCTTTAAGTACTTGTGTTTACCAAAGAAAAAATAGTGCTTGTAAATTTCTGCCCGTGGATCAAGTGCTAGATACAGTGAGAATACTTCTTTAAGAGCTCACGTTCACAACAATGCGTATGCCTTACGTATCATATTGTTATAGTATAATCTAGACTGATGATATTATCGCACAATATTGTTCTTACAGTCAATCGGTCAAATTTGAGAGTATTATTAAACGCTTCGGTGAGTTAATAAATATTTTAAATGATTTTACTGTCCTTTTTGCGGAAGTCATGTTTTTCTAGTGTTATGATAAACGGGTACTTTCAATGTAAGTATGTCTACACCACTTTTTTGTTAGTTTTGCATATCCACTCGAAAATATTTTGAAATTTGGTTGCTAACGTTTTCACATTCAAATTATAATATTAATCTAACTACGTTCAGTTTAATAATAAAGGTTATTAGAGGGAGGAGACAGGCAATAAGGTGGTTTGCGCCCTTAGGCATAGATGGATAATTTGCTCGAGTTAGAATTTTCAGTGAATGGAGGAAGGGTGGAGAGAGAACTGACGTAGACTTTAGCCCACTCTTAACAAAAGGCGCCATGAAGATCCACAGTTTAACATCCCATCCGACTCCGCTTGAAGTAACCTCCACATAGCACCCAAAGTAGGGAATGGGATATCAATGAAAAATACTGGAACCTCCGGGATTCGAGTCCAGGCCCTCGTGGTAGGAAGCTTCACGTATTTTGAGTATATTAGTCACCGTACCTTCCCGATCTCCTAGTTTTTTTAATAATTGCTAGCTTATCCTAATTTAAAAACAATATTTTATGCTGGTTAGAAAAAATTAGACCGCATTGCTATCCACACTTGGTACCTGTGAGGCTTGCTGAAATAGCATATTACTTACTATTATTACTTTTTAAATAACTCACTCCGGATTTTTATGAAAATTATCTTTCGAATCACTTTACCATGTATCAAGTTACATCTATTTTTCGTTTCGGAGCATAATTCATTTCAAGATGGGTGAGTAGGGAGATATGGAATTGTAAAGATAAAATGACAAAAGAGAAAATACGTCGAAGTGTAATTAGAAACTCCCTTCAAAGGAATAGATACCGAAATGTTATGAAAAGACAATAAGTTCTACCTGCTATACTTGCCATAAGAACACGCAGATTAGTATTTTAGCCATTCAAGGAGAATTAAATCAATTTCCAATCCAAAGATGGGCAACTTAAAATGGGTCGCCTGAAGTATATTATGCACATTTTCCTAATTTATGTAAGTTTGAGCCAATAATCATCCAGTGCTAGAATAATTTTATTTCAATCGAGCTCTTGAAATTTAGGATGTAACCAAAAACACTTGATTATTTCAAAGCTATTACAAAAACAAAATTTTAAATTAATAGCAATATCTCTGATTTGTACTCTCAGGTTTGATGATACCTTGTTGTAAACACCAAATAAATCGGATACTTGACCCTCCTGAATATAACCCATTGTTTGGTTATATCTGTCCATGACACTAAAGCGTAGAGTCTCGACGCTATCAAATTATCCGTGTAGTGACGAAATAATGAGCGCGTGTTGGAGTGGCTCACTCACTCACCCGCTCACCGTGAATCGTGAGACGGGTGACGATCCCTTCCTTCACCGAGGTGACAGCTCGGTCGGGTCCCGCGTAAACGAATTTAAGGCCCTTATGTAATTATGCTTCCGGGGAAACGAGCCGAGGGTGGATATCCGTCGGTGTGTCTCCGTTTGTTGCTCGGTGGGGTGATGGCGCTGAAGAGAGAAGGTTTGGAGAGGGGAAAGTCGGACCCGCTCCCGACACCAAATGGAACCAAACGAACGCATAAATACGTGCACATCTAATTCACTGCCGATTTGACGTTTGACCGGGTGAGTGTGAACCGTTCCATCCGAGTCGGATACCACTCATCTTTTACCACCGCAACGCTGCGTGTGCATGTGTGTATGTGCACATTCCCCATCCCCTCCCATCTACCTAATTCTCCTTTCAAAAATTCCTCTATTACTGCCCCTCTGCTCCCCGATTCTCCCCCGTTCTCTCTCCTCTTTTTCCAGTCCTCCAATTTTGCTGGAATAGCCCAAGTTCGGGATAGGAAAATTAATTCTTCCCGATCGCGAACGAACCGAAATTGGGTAACGCCATAATTCCGAATCCGCTTACTGACTGTTCTCGAGAAATTGAGTGGTGCCCGTTGTTATTTTTTTGCCTTCTTTTTTTTCTGAGAATTCCCGTAAATGTGCATGAATCCGAACGCATCAGTCTTCCCGGAGAGATAAAAGCGGCACGAGACGTTTATTGGTGTTTTAATTCCGACATTTTTATGAAATTTCAATTCTCGGTCCCTGACAGCATGAAGGCTTTCCACCCTTAGAGGTTTTTATATCGAATTTTCAACAAACCCGCTCACTTTTAAGGGAATATTTGGTTGGTGTAGACGGAAACTAAATACATACACCACGTAACAATCATTATTTTCAATGTTTTCAAATTCGTCCATTCATCTGCTCAATCAATAGGGCTAAAAGAAGTGATTGGATTTTTTTTAAATCTCCTGTTCTGGAAGAAATATGTAAGTACTCAAATAGTGCATGAAATAATCACCAATATCCCTTTTAGTGTGCTGTTCCAAAATTAAGATTGTATCCTCTAATAATAGGTTCTATAATAGCTCCCTTTATGTTCTTTTTGTAAATTAAAATCTCGAGTTCCTATGCTAGGAGTGACATAAGAGTATTTGATGGGAAAGTAGTTGCACATGCTGAAAATTAATTACCCCAATAAATCACGGATATCTAATACCTTGGGCTGTAGGCTAAACTCGTACTGGTATGAACAATTCACTAATTCCAAACAGAGATGATTGCGCTGTAAATATTTTCTGAAAGAAAACAAATGAGATCGATTTCTCAAAAAAAATGCGAAGTACATTGGGATTAATTTGGTGATTCATGGCACTTATATACGGAATATTCAAATCAATCTAATCTCCAGCATTTACGATATTGTTGAATATGTTTGTAGAATAACCTTAAATAAATCCAGCATTTACGATATTGTTGAATATGTTAGTAGAATAACCTTAAATAAATCCTGACATCAGTAAAAATAATAGAAAGTAATACAAAACCATTGGTGAAAGTGACGGTGTAAGAATTATATAAGAAAGAAGGTCTTCTGAATGTTTCAAAAACCGTAATGGAAAGAAAATAAATGTTCCTAGGCAGGCGAAAAAAAGGTGTTTTAAGATATGTATGGCGTAATACACTGGTGCTTAAAACGAGGAATACGTGAAGTCACTCGTCGGCGTATTATATAATGTAAGATTCCCAAGCTTATAATTTTAAATTATCGTCCTTCCCTAGCACGATTCGAGATCCAGAAAGATCATGGTTGATCATTTCATCAATTTCCATGGGAATATGACGTTGGTCTTCTGTTTATCCTTTTTTGGGCATTTCATTATTCCCAAGGATAATATAGATACATAACAGTGTGGTGGTCTCTAACGCCATATATACGCGTCGAACCGAATTGAATTATTTCGATTAAGTAGATGGCAACCAAGTAAAATATTGTCACAAATTGATAGTATACTTAAACAATGGGTAGCATGGAGGGCTAGAACGCTGGCTTGCTGACCGGCAGCTCTCGATTGTTGCCTTTGTACAATTCCATATAAACAGCGCGTGTCACATTCTGGTCAGTGTAACTTCAGGGGGAAAAATGGTAAATAAGGAAAGGAACTGGTATCCATACCCTAGATATATGAACTTTATGCTCATTATAACATTTCCGGGGTAAACTTTGCGTGTCAAAGTCAAAGTTTTCGCTGTTTATAATGATAGAAGGTGGGTTTAAAAAAATATAGCTTGCTACGATTTTCAAGCCATAAATTTTCTCTCTAGGTCATTGGAATTATAATAAAATACTGCTTGTATTTACATTAAGGCACATGTAATAAAATCCAACTTTATATGCCACTGGGTATTGCACTTTACCATTTGCAATTAGATTTCATATTCTACTTTGAGTGCGATTTTTAGACGCTGTCAGCACAAGCCAGAGTTCATAGAACTTCCCAGATGAAAATTTCTCTGGTATCACATGGTAACATAGAATAGGGTCAGCTTGTCCTTAACCTGGAAGATCTTTCCACGAGTCTAATGACTTATGAGTAGTTTTCATTCATGCCCATACCATACCATCTTTGAAGGCAAGGTGTGTATGAATGAGAATGGTTTGCTGTTATCCATCGCTTTGAATTCCAATAATGCTAATATTTGATGCCAATACAACATTTTGGCTACGTTACGGGAATTTATGTGTTCCTTTTGGAGTGTAATTTTAAAAGTCTCACTTTTAATTTGGTTTGTCCAAAATACAGCACAGATACTTGTTTCAGTCTTTCCCGTTGTCCAATATGAACGTGTGTATTTTCTTTTGGAGCAAGACAAACATTTTCCTTCCAGAGGTTTGTTTTTGTTACCAATTTTGTTTCTGGTGATTTTAGTATATTCTAAAGGTTTGAAGAAATCTATAACTACGAAATATAAAAGGTTCACGCTTCTCTGAAGCATAAATTACATCTATGCTTTGATCATTTTTTTAATTATCAAGCAGCATATAACTACTCTTAAGTTTTGATCTTGTGGTACCATATAAAATAATTAATTGAAGGGAAAATCCCTTTGAGCCTAATTAAAATTAAAACCAATTATGTTGTTACCCCAAAATTCTTGATACATTTTTTCATGACGCAATTTGGTTCTACTTTTAATACGGTCAAAGGAATTTCTCTCCTAAGTTAATGAAGCAGCATATTGCTATTATCGTCCCACTTCAAACGAATTTGGTTCTGTCCGAAAGCTTATTGAATATCTAGAATTTGTGTTTCTGCCTATCATCGATAGATTGCATTCATATCCTTGTATTTTTTCGTGTCGTATGCATCCGTTTATAAGATTTACGGTGAACGATCGCCATCGTCTTGAGTTTTTCTCACTAACAAGTTACAGGCATGCCCTTGACGAGTGACAGAACACGGTCACTGGGGCATCGCATACTGGATCACTGGGCGGTGACTACGCCCTTCTGGTCATCAAGCGAAGAAGGACGAAGGGCTCCTAGGGGCGTGAGAATCAAGACTGAGATTCGTGTCACTCCCTTCCGAGGGGCTATTATAGTATTTCAACGTTGGATTGGATTACGTCATGCTTCCACGCTTGTTGGTCTTCTCAGTGCTTAATTCGTCCGACCGGTTGTCTCAATATAGTTTCACAGCATAGATGACCATGCACACAGCAGCCGGAGGCTCTGCTTGCCTTGCGCCCGAAGCGCAAATTAAAAAAAAATTAAATTCACGGGGCCGTTCAGTGGTAGTGGTGCTGGTACATATGCAACTACACGGGCTTGACTGCTTAGGTAATAGGTTTGAGCCATTTATGAATGGTTGGGGAGTGGTAAGGAGAGAAGGGTGAAGATGTGGGGTAGCCCTGTTTACCTTTCTCTTAGTGAGAAGATGCGTCTATTGTGTTTAGCGTCTATTCAGACGAACGGTAAGCCACACTCCATGTGTTCTCCACACGACGCTCCCAGTACGGACAGTAATACCGCCTCCGCACAATCACCTCGACTTTGAAAGGCAGCAGGGCTCTCCGCGTGCGAGGAGTCAATGAATTAGTCACTCAACCGATCTGATCCCTGTAGGCAGCGCGGCCGTCGTTAATTTTGAGATAAGAGGATTTAAAGCCTCTTTGCGAGGAATCGATCGAAATAATAGGCAATGCATGGGCAATTCAAACAGAATCAATAGCGACAGCAGCTGTTGGTCAAGGTCAATTTGGCTCGGCGGTCAAATTTAAAGTATTGGCACATGCAGTGGAATTTAAAGCTGTACTCTTTTCTCGCCTCAATTCTTTTTCGCCCTCTCCATTTATGCTCTGATAATTGTTTTTGGCTTCTAAATTTGTGCTGGAGGCGGATATTCAAACGCTTTGGAGTCGTAAGTTTACGTATTTTTCAGCTGGCTGCAGATATTTCCCTAGGGTTACTCCCAAATTAGAATTTTAGTGCGCCACAGTATGAAGTGTACCGATTCAGTTTCTTCATTTAATTGATTTAAATCGGCTTATTTGAACTTTGGATATCCGTTTATCGATTGTCAAAATCGTTAAATTTGGCTGCAGAAGTTTATTTAATATTAAAGAGGCGTAATTTTCAAATGGAAGTTAAAGATAAGTGGATGAAGACGAAAAAATATTCCCACTTGCTTTATTATCTGGTCACAGAAAATTAATACTCTAGCTGTAATTACAGTTTTCTAAGTACATTGACGCTGCTAGCTTTTCAATCGCAGATAAACAAGTATGATAAATCCGTAGTAATTACTCTCATTATGAATCATTAATTTCAATAAGCTCCACGTTGGTTTATGAATATCAAATAAGAAGTGCCAGAGTTTATTCATGTTTTATTTTCAGTATTGAATTGAAATAATAAAATATCGATATTTTAATTGAGTTATATCCTGTTTAATAATGTCTGGTTAAATCCAATTATTAGTTCAGGTGAATGTTAAATTAGCTTAGAATTTACCGAAAAATCTGATTTAACAAACAAATAAGATTGACCAATGTGAACACCAAAACCGTATTAGAACCGTCTTTCATTAACGAATTATGCAATTCTACAGTCGGGTTTGCGCTTAAATAGTGGTCATTAAAACTGTATTTTGGCAATAATCATAGGTTAAAGTTAACCTTCAATTTAACCAGACATTATAAAACCTGGCCTTGGTGAAGCTGAGATCGCATTTATTTTGAAATACTACATTAAAAGAAGTCATGCTGCAAGTCGAATAGCATGTTTTCGAATCGACCACCATCATAAATGTTCTTATATCTTACGAATAAGTAAAGTTTGAGTCCGGAACTGAATTTATTACAAAACATCTACTCGCGTTAATTTTTCATTACTTAAATAATCTACCGGTTAAGGTAGGTTTTGCATGGACACAACCTCCAAATAAACACCTGGTTTCTCCAAGCAAACACAACCCAACATTGTACTCTAGTACAGGCCCCTCTTGATTTCTGCATACTTCCTTCCTCCCTTCATCCCGTCCAACATTCCTATCCTATTCCTGTCCTGTCTTCGTTTTCCTAACGCTCTCCTCTCTAGCACAGTCATCAACATTCCTCTGTCTATCAATATGCTTCTCATCCATTTTTTCCTGCCTCATGATTTCTCCCAACAATCTCCTCTCCTCGCCCACCCTTTCTCATTTGTTTCCCTTTCGGTCCATTTCATCTTTTCCATACTTCGCTACACCCACATTTAAAAAACCTCCAATCTTCGTCTGCCATCCTTCTTCAGTGACCATGTTTCCGCGCCGTGCCTAACTACGCTCCATATCAAAGTTTTGAAGAGCCTTTTCGAAACAAATTTACTCAACGTCCCTATCATCAATTCTCTCCTCCTTATGAAAGCCTCTTTGTCTAGAGCAATTCTTCACCGTACTGCCCTATTTCTTCGGCCATTTTGTTCTAAAACACTGCCGAGATATGTACAATGTTCCACCTGCTCAAGTATTTGCCCTCCTATATAAATGTTAAACTTAATGCATGCCACACTTATGCCAAAACACATCAAATAATACCTTAATGAATTACTAGAATGCAATACCCGATAAATCGGTTGAGAAATGAAATCATTGGGCTAGCTCAAATATTACAATTTAGAATCTATTTCTGGAATACGCATTTAATTTCGATGTATGGGATTTCCTCTGTGACATGTAATGTTTTGTTACATAAATTTGGATCGCAATGCTCGTGATGCAATAGTCATATCATCTCTTTTACTCATTGAAAATCATTTAGCCTTTTTTATTTATGAATAAAATTCAATTGAATTGATTACCTTTATGCTATACTAAATTTAGGCCGTAAACTTTCAAGTCTCTATATTTTGGATTGAATTCAATGGACTGCTCGACAAAATAGATGATTAACTTCCTGCGGAGAGTGAGTCTTAATGAGCTAGCTTATTATACTACGAGCAAAAATCACTTCTGAGCGTGAAACTGAGGCATTTAGGTTAAATACGCTTTAATAAAATTGACGGTCAAATCGACCCTTTTGAGGCGAAATTTATGGTTTCTACTAGAGTGGAGCACCGATAGTCGCCGATAGGAGTTCAAACTGGAAATTTTACATCCAGAAATTACATTTCTCCGTGGAAGAGTAATATAGCCTGTAGGTACGGGAGGGAAATAATATTTTGATTTAATTAAGGCTCTTCATGTAATCACGGTCCTTAAATATGTTCCGCCGGGTGCTGAATGATCCGGCATCATGCCGCCACTGCTTCCGTTGGCAACATACCCGCATTATACCTTTCCATGACGCTGCAAAACGAACGAATTACGAGGTCGGATATTTCGGTGACGATGCGGAACGCCGCCGATAAGCTTATTTTATAAGAGTTCGCTCCCACGCCCCCCCCCCCCGCGGCGCGCTTTTATCACAACGACTTTTAAAAGTCGAAAATTTAGAATTGCCTTTGACGAGAGTTAAGGGTAGGGGAAATTGAAAACCTTTTGATCTCAGCCTTCGGCCATACAAATCGCTAGGTGCCGATGGTTTCCGTCCTTACTCTCCCTTCCATTTTTCGCTTTCTTTTCCCTCATTTATTTATCCCTATTTCTATATCTTTCCCCTCTCACCCTCATTTTCTTCCGGCGTTTTCTCCGTTACCTTTCCTCTCATCCTCTTTGTCTTCCTTCATCATCGAGATGGTGTAGTGGCTATCGTACTACTTCCCACCCAGAGAGCCCGGGTTCGAATCCTGGAGGTGATGAACATTTTTCATTAGTATCCCGATTCCTACTAGAGGTGCTTTGAGGAGAGCATTTTGAGTGAGTACGACGTCCGTCGAATGGGACATTAAGCTGCGGACCCCTTGGTGCCTTTCGTAAAGAGTAGTCTAATGCCGACGCCGGGTTTCTCTCCACCCTTCATCCTTTCCTGTCCACCCCTAATGGCGCAAATGATCTCAGCTGTCGGTCGCCTCCCCTAAATACTGCTACTATATTATCAATCCTTTGAACTAGTTCTCATTCTAGTCTAGTCTCGTTTTAGTTTTGTGGATCCCCTTCCTTCATATAATCAACTCGAGAACTATAAAATATTAGGATTCCTTCGCTCAAGAAGGAGTTGACGGACTGACAAATAGCCTCTTTTCATCGCTCGATAGATGGAATTAGAAATCCAGTTCAAGTAACAGATTCGGAGTCAGGGAGACCGGTTCGTTGATAGGTATACACTTTCTCAATATTAGATAAATTATTCCTCACCTGAACCATGTCTACCTTTTATCATTAGAATTGGATATTTAAGTTATTAGGAACTAATATTTAAATGTTTTTTTGTTTCTTTTAAAACATTTTTTAAACATGGAGTTCTTTTGATCAACACCACAATAAGAATTGCCCTTTTGCATCGCTAGGCATATTCCGTGAATTCCTGGATTTATAATGAGTGGTAATCACCCAAATTCGGCTTCCTATTTAAATTAGCGCAAATTCGTTAAAATGGATAATATTTACTCATCGACTAGCTTTCAGTAATACTATCTTTTGTTCCGGATGGGCGTTTTTGCATTCACCAAGAACAATATGCTGAAAAAACAAGCAATAATCATTTATTTATTAGTTAATTTATTTGATAAAAACTTAAGCCATGATATCCCATTTTAAACTCATTTCAAAACATTTTTTTCATATGCAATATTTTTGGAGTTGAAATACTTATTTGCTTACTTACAATATTTGAGTAGATCTCTTTGGCAGTGGAAATAAATTTTCTATTTGCGAAACTTTCAATTTTAAGCATATTTCCTAGTATACATTTTCCATTTATAATAAAATGGCTGTTTAAAATGAAAGTTTCGGTTCACAAAATAATATTTTGCGAATTCATTATTACCATCGGCAACCTTGATGCTCGCAAACGCTTTGTTACGTAATCACCTTGTGCATAATGCCGGAGTTTGATTAATCACATGAGAGATTAAGGTTCATCTCTTCGGCGAGATGAATTAGGAAAATAGATTAGAGAGCAATTTTAATTTTTACTTGTCATGTACGGTTTCTTGATTCCTCTAGTAGGATTATGTATAATTTAGAATTAGATATACGTGTGTCAAGAAAGTTCACTCGGATTTTAATCTAAACATATTGCGTGATATGAATCTAAACTGATTCAACTCTAACGACTGTAATCATTCACTGAGAATCAGCGAAGTTCCAGAATGACTCGCAAATTGAATATTTTCTTCTCAATATTTAAAGGCTCTCTTGGTAGTCATGATGAAAACTCACCTTCTCTATAAAATAGAATATGAACGTAATTCTCGCCTTGGGAATGGATTCTGTGTCGAAGATGATGCGATATTACATTAGACGTAGAGACACATGAAAATATAAAGCATTTTTGTCTGTTTTTTAAAATTTATTTATTTTCATTCTGCCATATATTTAGTATAGATTACATTCTATCATTTCACTCATAATAGTAAATGTATAATTCGCACTTTCATGCCTTTTTCTATCAAGTTTGCTAATTCATCCACAATAATATTCTGAATATTTATTATTTACTTTTCTGAGCAATGAAACTCATTCAATTTTAACAAAAAAAAACATCTTTGTGTAGTCTCTAAAAATGATTAAACACTAGTGATTAATCATCCTTGCTCTCTCCTTGCAGGAATCGTTCAATAGGTTGAGGTGTTTCAGTGCGACAAAGAATTCAAGTTGGGGAATATATACTTCTGTTGAGTCTTTACAGTTAGTTAAAAACCGTTCTTTACCAGATTATTCCGGTCTAAAAGAACTGGACGCCACCGATTGAAGTACGTCGAAAGATGTGTTAAAATTCAGAGAAATAATCGGGGTGAATGAAAATTGCAGCGGTATTCCATAAGATCAATCTTAAAAATATTCTTAGCTCATATAAATAGGCACGCTGAGAAATATAAGTATGTACTTAGAATCAGAGCTTGTACCCGGTCATTAATGTAGAAAATATTTGTCAAGATAGCAAATGATTCTGGTTATCGGTTCGGTTTGCAAAATTAAATTGGCGTAAAAAACGCACAAAACACAGAAAGATAAAAGATATTTTTAGAGTTATCGGATATTGACTTAAAATTATGCCATAGAAGTGATGATGTTTCATAAGCACTCATTGAGTTTGTCCTTATCCATTAATTTCACATTCTGACCAACGGAGTGAGATTATTTTAAAATTATCGTCATCATTATTACAGTGTACGTACAAAGAATTTGGTATAATGAGATGGAAGTTATCCTAGAATGATAAAAAAACACGAAATATCCCACTGATTTTGTTTACTGTGTCTCTAGTTTCAATTAAATGCACAATTTTTAAGGAAAATTGAAAACTTAATTTTATCACCATCATCACAGTAATCAAACTATAGGTAGGTAATGATCGATTAGGGTAGAGTTCACTTCAAATAAAGATTTACGGAGTGTGAAATTCAGGCGTAAACGATGAGGTGCGAGCTATCCCAGTGCGCTTCCCCACGTCATTTATTTGATTTTAAATGTAGTATTCCAAGGGCATCACGTTGGGTTTAAAATCGATGAACTCCATCCAGTATTTAAGCGAGCTGCATGCCTGAAATACTACAGATGCATGGCTGAAATAGAATTTCAATTATTGTTTACAATTTCTGTAACTTAAATTATTGTAATTTTCCGTATCTTTTGAAACATTTTTAAATTCGTTTATAAAGTGAAAAATTATTTTGGTTGGTGGCAAGTGGTGTAAAATGCATAAATTTTTATCTTGCTGTTTGTAATTTAGGAGCACATTGTGAGGCAGTTGGGAATTATAGTCTTTGATATATTTTTTTTGATCGAATCAGGTCATGAAATCTGTGCACTGAGAGTTGCTTTTTAAGTTGTTGTTTATTAGTGGCCAGTAAAACGCCTCAATTCATGAAAAAATTAGATTAATGGGAAATATTCATTTTATCCCTAAAAATTTGGAATTATTTGTATTTCTAATCCTCAAAACCATCAAGATTCCCAAGATGCCCCAAATATTTTCATTTTGTTAATGTCTATTTCATATATCGTTCTGTCATGTTTTCGTACCCATTATTTACGACGCCTCTCACCGGTCTCCTTTTCTCTTTGGCCAAAATTTATTTCCTCCTTTCCACAGCGCTCATCTCCCGCGACTTTTCCTGCTCTCAGGCGAGAACGCTCACGCCGAGTGTAGCTGGGAGTAGTCCTCCCTTCCTCCAGGGCCGGTCGCGGAGGGCGATTCGGGCGGTAAGCCTTTTGGACCGCCCCGTTGCGGAGGAGATTTAGAGAGGAAGAGGAAGCAGGGGAATGGAGGGGAAATGGGAAGGGATGGTGTTAATGCGAAGATCTTTTCCGTCGGAAAAAGGAAAGAAAATAAAATAGGTCCCTTTTCGTCTCACCGCCGCCGCCTCCGTCACTGCACACTCCTCCCAGCTTACCCTTCCCTTTTCCCATGCTTCCACGCGTGTCCTTGCCAGGATATACAACGAATTTTTCGCCACCGGCACAATCCGACCGGGAGTTTGGAGAAATTTTTGTAGAGAAAAATATAACGTATGCGTTCATTTTATGTTTGTAATAAAATCTTGGGAATCAAATGATTCTCATTGCGTAGAAATGTATTCTGACATGTGTATGATATGAGCATTTGACCTGCAAAATCAGGTCGAGATGATTTTTGCATACAGCTGACCTGATGTGAGCTCTGATAGTGCTATTGACGTTATTTGGCGATATATTCTCGATAAACAGCAGTGGGGTCAATGTTTATTTCCATAAGAGCTGTGACTAGAGTTAGAATCACCTTCCTTTGGAATTATTTGTTCCGTTTTAAACACTTAAAACATATTTTGGCTGTCGTGTAGGGAAGAAAAGACTCTCCATAAGCCCTTCGTAACCTTTGCTAACAAGTCATTCAGCCAAAGTTAAAATTACAGCACTGCGTCGCTTGCCACTTGTCTTGATGTTACCCTCATCTTGCAGCGGTTGCCCCTGACGCAAAACTGGAATCAAAATCAACGAAAACCATACTATGTGTACAAAAAGATACCACGAAGTTTAAAATTTGCATGATAAATTCTGTGAATAAAGATTTATTGTCAACTCTTTTCTGAATTGCCCTCATATTTGAGTCGTCTGCATGAAAGGGCATTTTACCTCCGGTATCGGGCAGTGAGTATGTCTGAACACATTAGGCCACGCATTTTTGATATTTTTGTGACGGTCTTCTTCTACGGATAAAACTTGGTCATAACTTTTTAACTCCACATCTATTGTGTGTGACGCCATTTACCCACGGGTTTCAATTTTTTCATTAGTATAATTGGCTATTGGTCCTTCTCAAGGACCAGCACCCGAGCCGAAGTAACTGTTTAACTTCTATAAATTGTGTATTCCTCGAATCATAAGTTTTGGTCTTTTCAATGCGTCACACTTACTTACATTTCCCCTTTTACCTAGCGGCACGCTTAAAAAATTCACTCACTCCACACTCCACTCCACAGCTTGGAATGTGGCGTATTGAACAGCCGTTTATTGAATTCTTAGTCGTATTGACATGAAACATACACGTGAATCTGCTCGTATACTCGATTTTGTATCTTCAGGTTGTGTAAAGTCAGCACATCAAGTTTTATTTAGAAATTTTCGTCATTTTATTTATTTATTGATGGGAGAGTAGATCTAACAATTGTATTATTTACTTGTGTACTGCAAAGTAAAAAAATCATGCATTATAACTGGAATACTCACTTATTGAATCACTTTCATAGTTATGTCATGGATGGCATTCCAGACGGAGCGTTTTTAATGTTCAACTTCGATGCCAATGGGTTCCTTAGAATCCAATCCCTTACCTACTTACGACTATACTGCATCCATTGACCAGGACGAATAATGAAATCTGTGTTGGCTATAGCCTGTATTATGCACTGAAGAATATATGGCGATATTATTCCTAGATACATTTAATAACCCACACAAAAACAACCCTGAATATGCTACTGATTTAACAAACGCAGTCCACAAATTTAAAATAGTAGGTTAGCATTATAGACAACGACGATTACATTTTATAGATTAAAAACATTCTAACTAACATTTAACATATTTTTAGCCTCATTTTCCACCAAAAAGAAAGTTAACCCTTAAAGAAAAGGAATATATGCTTAATTGGAGCCTTAAGACCTTAATACTACGTTCATAAGGTTAAACAATAAAATATTCTTTACGTTTTTTACACATTAATGCATCCTACTTTTTCCCTTCTTGTATATAATTCCTTTTGGGAGATAACTACCATGATACTATCCTTTCAAACGTCAATGATGGTAAACACTGATGAGTTTAATTTTAATCTTGCTAGCCAAGCATATTCGTGACCATCTCTCTTTCAGGTAGGATGAATGCAATGGAAACGAGAATTAGGGATCGAATTCAAAAAATGATTTATTAAAAGAAAAATTGGCAAGGAGTTTCTCCCGCCACCAACGCACCAGACATGCAAAATCCCCATGCTCTCTCTCCCTTCCCTCCTCTAGGGTCGATCGTGCCACATCATCAAAAGCCGCGGTGGGCACCGCAAACATCAGAGCGTTGACGCGCGCGTACGCGGTCAACCCTTTTCAGTCGGGATGTGTAAAAGGGCCTGGGCGTAAGGAGTATGGGACCTCGGGTGAGAGAGGGAGGGAGAGGGGTGAAAGAAGCCGTGTTTCTCGCTATACAAGTGCTTAAAGAGGATGATCAACTGGGGGTTGGAGACGGGACGAAAGAGGGGGGGGGGATTGCCGGAGTGGTGCGGTGTGGCGGGGGCTGGGCCAAACGGTTGCGGGCGTGCTCTCGCGTCGAACGAACCTCTCTCACCGTGTGAGCGTGCAAGGAAAGGAGAAGGGGATTTGTTTTGGGGAGGATGTTGAGTGAATTGTGGGTTTAGATGGGATGCATGGGGTGGCAGTCGTGGGAAGGGAGGATGGAGGGGGAGGGACTTGAGAGATGAGCGGAGAGGAAAGCAGCCAAAGAGACTGGAACAAAAGGATTCGGTAATAAAACTCTCTGAATTAACCTCCCCCGACTCTTTCCTGCTCTCTCCTTTCTCCAAGTTCCTGTAATTTTTTTATTTGGTCTTACATTTTTTCCCTTTTTCTCTCTGCCTCTCTCCTTTAGAAAAAGGGTCTGGTTTGGTGAACTCTCCAGTTGCGCTTCCAAGTTGCCTCACGTGCTGTTCAAAAGACGCGGTGATAGAAATTATTGAAAAGGTAATGCATTTAATGCACCTAGAGTCTAAAAGAGGAAATTTTACTCCATGCGAAAAAAGGAAGCTTTACTCCATGCGAAAAAACGTTAGCTGCATAATGAAACGGACTATTCCAAAACTTGGTTCATCAAAGATTAATTTTTAAAATTTTCTTAAAATTTTAATGATACCGGCCTTATTTTATGATAGTGAATGTTCCACGTTAACATTATAACTGTGTTATCAGTTTGCCTGAGCACACTGATCATTCTTTTGTTCGTACTAAGAATATTTAGCATTTTTAACTAATCTTTTCGCCATTTTACAATATGTTGGTTTTGGTTGGCTCCTCTTTTTTATCCACAGGTTTATTACATCTGTTTTGAAATTCGCTCTTTCAGTTCTCACAAAAGGGGTTGCGCATTTTTTTCCACTGTTTCTGACTTCATTTTATATATCAAATGCGGGTCCCGTCTCTCCCAGGTTTCATCATACGATCACATATTCGGATATAATATTTCACATTCGACCTTTTAAAAGGGTACACAAAAAAAGATTGTAATGGCGTATGAATTCGGATTGCCCTCTTTTCTCGTTTTAGGCCGTTCCGGTTTTTTTCTGGTAGTGCGTCATTAGTTGCTCTCGCCACCCGTATGTGGAAGAGTCCCGGAGAAGGGAAGAGAGAAGGAGAAGCGTATCCCTCCCAGTCACTAGAGCAAGCTATGCAAGTCGCGGGCATGTCGCTTGAATACCATTTACGTCATATATCCCCGGAGAAGTTCAAAAAGAAAACGCCATCGTAATTACATGCGCCAAATGAAAAAAGTTCCTTTCGGAATAAAACCCCAAAAAGATGTATTATAGGTGGCAAGAGGCGACTACCAAAGCTCTGTAAACAGTTGGATGTTGAGTTTTATGACGCTCAAGCGAATCTCTGCTGTGCATTTTCTCTAATATTTACTTTCGAAATAGATTTCTAGATCACGTGTTTAAACGCGACTCCGTGTTTCATGTCTGAACTGCAATTTTAGTGGATGTTACATGTATAGAATTTGCCATCTGATGTGAAACAAGTTTTGTAAAAGTATGGGCTTTAAAATTATTTAACACTTTAGACTGAGTTTTTCAGCTCAAACTTTTAATGCTGTAAATTTAATTCGAAAAGAGAGTGGTAGGTTTAGGTTTTAAATGAATACCCAGTTTTTGTATAACTATCATAATTCCATAAAAAGGTTTTTGCTTAACGTGTCAGCCATTGAAAGACATTGAAATTCTTCTCTTCCATCTCTGAGATCAGATATTGAGAATATCTGATCTCAGAGGAAATATTAGCAATGCATTTTGTAGTATTATAATACAATGCTCAAATCGCAACCAATGAATGCAATAAAACATTTCATTCGACAGGTTACTCAGGTGTATACTAGGTTATAATAACCTTATAATCGAAAATAATTGAATCACTCGGTGATATTGCATTATAAGATTTTGGCGAAGCCACAAATTGTGTCGATTCAGAGTAGCCTTATTACTTTCACCAGGTAATGCATTCAACTATCATTAGACATAGCTATAGACGTAATAACGTTTTGAAATCAATGTATCCAAACTTCTTGACGCAGACCATTTTACCCAGACGTTTTTCCACATGAATGAGATACACTGAGGCTCATGTATGTGGAATCAATCCTGTTCCGCAATGCATAGACCTTCGACTATGCATAAAAAATTTTTAATGCCCTACAATCGTCTTTCACATCTCCGATTTAGAAACAAAAGTGTGTTTAAAGCGAGAAACGCTAGGGTTGTAAAGTTTGAAGTATACAATCAGGCATAAATAACTATAGTGGTAAGTCGAACTGTGGACACATCTGAAATGTCTATTGGGTCCATGTCTGAAAATATTTCATTAAAAAAGGCCAACTTATACAAATAAATAAATATAAATGTGAGTGTATACGTGTGTATGGATATGTTTCCATATGTATGAGGGGATACGCGGTAGTCCAGGGGTAGAGCGTTGGACGACTGACTGGAGTTCCCGGGTTCCTGGGCCCTGAAAGCCTCTCTCTCCGGGCACATACAGTTATACCCAAGCTCTTCCGGTTGTCAGGTCTTCCTAGTAAACCGTAAGAACTACCCCCCGACTCTGGTTTGTAAATTTCCCACATCGTTGTGTATGTATATATATACGAGTATATATATATATATGATTTGGACGACGACACAATAGTAGAAAAATAAAATAGATGACACGTAAAAGGGACACCAACATTTCGGAAAGTTTAAGCTCTTGGCCTAGTTCACGTCAAATTTTATTTTTTTAGTTCAGATCCATTTTATTTTTTGTCCTATTTTTCCAGCCAAATTGCTAATATTTTATTTTTAATTCTCAAAGGAAGGCTTTTGCTGTTTTTTCAACGCTTAACTTCAATTTAATGAGCTGAGTTGTTTACCGGTAAATGGTAATATTTGCTGAAAAACTCCAATCACTATGTGAATTGCGGGATTATTTTGGGTAATATAGTTGGAGAAAGTGGAGAAAAAGTACAATATAGGCATTATTTTAATTTTTTAGCAGGGACTTTAAATCTAGTAATCGTCTAGTAATTTTTCTAGTTTTTATTCTTCCTAATCAACAACCTAATTTTGTGACAAATGGTAGCTAAAAAAATTATTGCATAAGTACATATGGAAAGTTTATATGAGGTGGTGATCGCATGTAATCCAGGACTACAGCGATTTCAGGTAATACCTACTTACTATGTATCCGGATAAATCAATGAAAAGTTAAATATGTTGGTTCCCTTAATGTAGCGTCATGACGAAAGTAGCGAATTGTGTTTCGAGAAAATATTTCTTTGGTCATGGCAGCGTATCGCAGGGCCACTATTTAACTATGAAATGGGCCATATTGGTTTAGTGCTAATTTTGGATAGGGAAAACTTTAAATATTTTGAGGGTAAGTGTATATTGTGTTTTACTCTACAAAATATCTCATGACTTGGAAAGGGGTCAGAAATAGCAAAACATTTTGCTAAGCATTATATTTAGGGATTTACAAGCACACGTGGAAAGTTTAAAAATATGAGGGAAATTCATAGGAGCCATATTTTCATGTTACCGGTGAAGACCGAAAATATTTTGAAAAACCTGGAAGCTCTGCATTATTGGGATAAAAGTTCGCGCAATGTGTCCCCACGAGACTATTTAACGTCATAATCATTGAGAAATGATTAAGTTGTTCAAAAGCCTATAAACTTCTGAATTCTTGCCATAAAATATCGCAAAATATGTGCCTGGATGATTCAACTGTGTCGTAATCATAATGCATCATCATTGGCAAAAGATACTGATATTGTTCTGAGGTTTAGTGGCGTTCATTCATTGCGATGGTAAAATCACTATAATATGTCGATTGAAAAATACTGAATTGACTAATTTTCACCCTGTAATTTCACTTCCCCTGAAATTTTCTCCTGATTTCATTGTTTTCTATGATCTGAAGTATCTGAAACCACGTACATTTTATGAATAAAAACCGTAGCAGCCCTGTAGTGAAAGCCTTAACAAGCATTTTTATTCTGATTCAAGTTAGCATTTTGGGCAGTACGTATCCTCCACACAGGACGTATTCTACCATCACAGACGTCGGACGCCTGGCGGCTTACCTTCTTTGTTCGTCTGTCACCCCTCCCGCGTTCGATCTCAGGGAACGGGGGCGATTAAATGGGAGGGCACCAGTCACTAGGGTCATGAACAGGGTCAGAAGGCCACGCACACACATTCACGGAGGCTCGGGTGGCGGATTCGGACGTGGGGATTGTTGCGGGGAGGGGAGTGAAAGGGAAGGAGAGGTGGTTTGAAGGGCGAGACGGAAGGGAGGGCAAGACCGCGGGGGGGGGAGGGGAGAGTTTGGGGTGTGGGTCGAGTGTGGAATGGATGAAGTGGAAGGAAGGTCGAGGCCACACTCTCTCTCGTCGGACGCTGTGGGGGAGCATAGTGAAGGGATGGGTACAATTTATCTCACACCATTTGAGCCCGAAAAGGGTCTTGCAGGGACTCATAGGTACTGGTGCATGAAAAATTAGTGTAAAGTGGGTGTTAGCGCCTCAAGGTGAAAAGGGGCCAAGGTTTAAGCTCACGCTAAGGAAGAGGACTATAATACGGCCAGGGTTTTGGATTCCGACGACTTGGTTGCGTGGAGCAGCACTACATGTGAACAAATTTATGCAGTTACTCGATGTTTGATGATGGAGTAATCAAGTTTTTTTTATTTGAAAATGAAGTTGATTTGGACAAACTTTGGAGTTTTAGAAACAAATTTAATGGCAAATTCAAATCAGTAATAGTTTTCGTGAAAGAAATGCGTGTCTATGAGATCCCGTTCAAAATGGAAATGTATGTGAACCTATTATGCGTAAATACGTGATGAAAAGGATACCAGGATGAATACTCAGTTTATTTTATTGTTTGTTTTATTGGAATTGCAAATTGCTAGGAGTGGCTTATACTTCTGAGAATTATAATCTCAATATCACCAAACACAATTATTGAAGAAATATTCCACTATTAGGATTACGCTCATGTTTTCAATTCTATTTTCAAATCAAATAGACAGTTCAAAAACTACTTGAAAGGCATATCTGCTTAGGTAGGTATTTTTAGGTTTTAATGCTACCTTATTCATTGATTATATAAGCTTTCCTTAAACATTGCTTCAGTTTATTCTACTTACAGACTGCACGAAGCAGAAAGAAGAAGGGAACGTAAGAATGAAACTTCCATTATCTAGACCAACTCCTCTGGAATAGTGGCACTCTTGTTTCTCTGGGGGTCAATACGAGAGCAATGATCCAAATTGAGGTATTTTATTTAAAGGTTTGAGAGGGATTCCTATCTTGTCTTGTAGCGTATAACTGCGTAAATCGAAATATGATAACAAAAATCTCAATGGCCAAAAAATATATACGATATATTAATTTCCACGCTTTTTAAATAATCGTGAACAAATTTTGCTTACTTAAAATGAATAACAATGTTTCATATCAAATTTTAAATAATTAGGGGCATAGGCAGGGATCATGTGAGGACTGTGAGGAGACAGTTGAAAATATTATTGATTTTTACCTTTAATCGTAAAATTTACTTCTCTCTATTCTATCATTTGATGTAAAAAGACGATCCAGCTTAAAATGTTGATGTCGTTTAAAGCAATCAATAATCTGGTTAAATATTTCAGTACCTAAAACGCGGCAATACTGGAAATCCTAGAAAACCTTAGAGGATCCCTATGGCGAGGACATCCTACCCTCTACGCTCACTTCTCTATTCGTCTCCCCCTGCGTGTTTTATCCATTTTTCCCCAAATAGCGCATCGATACCTATATTTAGATCAGCTTAAGCTAATTAAGTCTCCAAGGGAAACAAGGGTAATGAAAATTACGTTACGTTAAAAAGAACATTCCGCCAAAGGAATCTTTTTCTCATGCTAGCGAAATTCAGTCCCCATGCCTCATTTGGCAAAATTCCCTAATTCTTCATTGTATTCATTTTTTTCCTTAAACATATTTTCCTTCGCCAGATTTTTCCTTACTCGTATCCCTTATATTAGCCAACACCACATTAATTGAATGAAGGTATTCATTTGATACTGCTTCTCGTCCATTCTCCCACGCCCCTCCCCCGCTAACCTTGGACTCATTCCGCTTGCATTTTTCTTTTTTTTCTGCCCAAAATCCCTCACCCGGATTTATAAGGAACGAAGAATCCTGCTCAGATAGATTGGAATTCTCGTTCTTTCCATGCTTATTTCTCGGACACGACAAATCCGAGGTAGCATTCAAACATTCTTTTACGCTGTGGGAAATTCCATTTAAAATATACGATTTTCTGTGATCGAATGTATAAAAAAACATTCATGTCAAGTAATTCGCTACCATTGATGATGTTATTCTCACAGGATTGAAAATACATTTTGGACCCATTTTAAGCAGAATATAAGATACTAGTAAAATGAAAGCATGGATGTATCACAAATTGTTAAATTAAACTGCAAATTCTGGTGATTGTAAAGTATTCGAAGGAATATTATTACCGCCTACTGATGAAGTAACACAGTGCGGTTTTATAGACTCCATTTTATATAAAAATAACATACAATAGCTATCACAGTAACTAGAAAATCACAATGACTATAAGAATAAAATAAGAATATTAAAGACAATGATACGAGAGACAAGATATTATATTTCGTTTTATATCTCGCATTTTTAAATAAATTTAATGATATATTATATAATATATATGATAATATTTTTTTAGTACTGAGTTAAATGACGAAGCTATTAGTTAGAAGTAACACTGAAAAGTGAAATTGGAGACAAAAGTGGTACCAAAATAAACCGTTCGTTTCATTTAGGGTTACTTTGGCAAAATTTGTAACTTTAAAGCACAACCAGATGTCGATACATCCGTGGCGTCTACTGGTGCGGAAATGAAGAAAGTAAGCACAATAGGGAGTAATAAATGTAGTACCCAAGGTTAAAACGGTAGTTGTGAGAAATAAAATGGCGCGATCGTGCGCTTTTCCCCGTTATCTTTATCGCTACACAAGATGCGGTACCTTTTATGATCTCGATTCTTGCGACCAAACTCCCATGATTCGAATTTTATGGCAAGAATCGCGTTGAGCTGGATTATACACTGCAAAATTCGAAGACAGACTAGGGTGTCTTCGTTGTCCATCACGTTGGTAATAATAACGCATGCACGTTGTGATAGAAATATAGATAAAAAATGACTTTTGCTCTTTGCAAATAATTTTTACCACATGCTATTAAAAATATATACAAAGGCTGTTATTTTCCTAATGGTGTAAGTAATGGTTAGAAAATGTTCAAAATAGTATTTTAAAATCCATTTTGTCAAACAATGTTTCATTATGGTTAAATTCATGATTTCATGAACCGTTAGTTTGTAAAATTGCAGAAATTGATATTCCATGCACGATCTTTTCATATTCACGCCGTTAATCGATGGTTTTCAAATTTTTTGGCTAGCATCGTCCCTGAGGTATTAAGTAAAGCCTTGCAAACCTTAAATAAATTTCTCATCGTTTATAATTTTATTTTTCTGGGTAACCTCAGGTTCAAGTGTTTTGATTTTGCAACGTTCTATTATTTTTAGGGGTACTTTTACCTTCAGTTGATTAACAAAGGTCTATTTTGTGTTTAATCGTTACCATATGTTTATCGTAGGAAACGGGGAACGTACGTAAAGTGAGGATAAGTGACACATTTAGTGATGAAATTTTTTGCATTTATCACATGACATTTGGCCAAAAAGTATGAAACGTGTTTATAATAAGATTCGCCAATAATCAGGATGAGGTATGTTGTGTTTTTATAATATAATTATGAATTCATTTACTCGAGAATGGTTTAAATAAAAATGCTAATAGATTCTCACCTCAGTATAAAAACGGAGTTTGAAAATTGTTAAGTACGTATAGAGATCTCTGCAGGCAGTCGTGAAAACCTAATTATAAATATATACATATTTTGTTTGCACTCCGATGGATTGAGGAAGCTTACAATGTCTGTTCCCTACGCTAAAATTAGTTTTCTATAATTTATTTGTACCTATTAAGTGAATATTATTTTTCATAGCATTTAGTTGCTAGACTCAAGTCGATGGTTTTAGCATTGTCTTGTTCTACAAGATAGTTAATGCTGAGTCATTGGTAATTTTTCCTGCTAATGACTATTATTGAAAGAAAAAATAGATTGCTATTCCAATTTTAAAGTCGAAGTCACTTAAACTGAAAACGCGGTCCCTAATGAAGATTACCAGGGGTGATGAGGAGGGACTAATTTTCAAGTACGTAAAATATATAGGCAACTTCAAAACCTTATGGCCATATATTGTGGCTGTGGCCATCGGTAACCAGCATTTTTAATTAGCTATGAAAAGCATGTAAGCTCGTTGGAACAATTTCAATGCGAATGCTTGGTCATTAAATAATTATAGGAAATAAAAAATGAACCAGGACATTCAAAAATCAAAGGTTTTGCAAGATTTAAATGTTGTTCTCAATCATGAGAGGCCGACAATTTTATTGCTAGTCTATACATTATTACTATCGCCAGAATATTTATAAATATATTTTGTGCAACAAAATAAATGGCAATAAACTCGTTGCTAAGGTTAGAGATAGATAATTAATACGGTTGATAACAACCGCCGTCAAGCAGGGAAAATGGCAATTTCAACATTGTAATAGTAATGACCTTAGAGTCCGCCGAGTAAAAGTGGCTGGAACTCTGAATACAAATGTATTCCTATGGTATATTTATACTAAATACGATTCATTCTCAACCCTATTAACTTAAAAAATACCATATTTTAAATATCCAATGCCATGCCTGAAATGAAAATAGCACATTGCAAAAAACGTACCGCAAATAAATTATCTGTAGTAAAATGAATAAATCTACATTCAAATCGGTTTTATTTTCCGCAAAGTGAAGGTCAAATCAGTTGATCGTACCCGTCATAGAGATAAGCATCAGAAGTACCGAGTACGCTTCACAATGGTGACCCCCTTTGTTGCATTTGACAAAATGGAACAAATTTTATCCTATGCGTTAGCGCTCCCTCATCATTCCCGACTCTTCGTCAAGACACTGCTCACAGGGGTGGGTAGAGGAGAATCTAAGGGGGGAGAATAAGGGTGGGGGGTGGAGAATTGGGGTGTAGATGGAGAAGTGGGGGGTGGGTGGAGAAGTGATAGGGGGAGAAAGGAGAGAGCTAATCAGAAAGGTCGACTTCCTGGAAAGAGAACAGGTGCTGGTGTGTTTTCGTATTGCGAGGACATAATGAGGGGATGAAAATGTTGCGGAAGGAGTGAGAGTAGGAAAAGGAATTAGATAAATACGAAGACGAAATAAAAAGGGACAAGATAAGTCTTAGAAGCGGTAAAAGAACTCGCGTGGTCTGGCTGTGGGGAGAAGAAAAGAGGAAGTGTTAGTTCTCTAGTCAACTACCCCAATGTATTTTCTTTGGCTAAATTATCTGGGCAACGTGGACTCAAACCTTAGTATACTGTTTTAGTCTTGTTTGTGCAATTGGAAAAAAATTAAATCCAAGAATATGTCGTCTTATGCTCAATGCTTTCATATAATTTCAGGGATCGTCCCTTCAAAAGAAGGAAAGGCCAAGGACCCTTTCTTTATTAACTCTTATTAGAGGCACAAATTTTCTCAAAATTTGACCAAAATAGCAAGTAAGTTTGAGGATAAGGTGAGGTTAAAAAAGAGCGATATGAGGAAAATAAATTGGATTAAAATAAGGAGAAAATCAAACAAAATACCCTTCCATGGAGATGAAGAGAGTTGTGGTGAGAAAATGAAAGTAAAGATAGGCACGAGCGCGGTTTTGGGAAAGACAACTTCATGGGTGCGAAGAGAAGGGTAAAGAGTCTTAGCGGATGTGTTAGTCGGAAGAAGCTTGGCATTGAGCGTTTCCATTACGTCTGAAGAGTTTCTAGTGGATGAGAAAGGAGGCGGAAGAAGAACGGCGTGAATGGAGAGAGCGGGAGAGAAAACAATACGTTCCGTCGAAAATGAATCTACCCGATGAAATAGAAGGCGACTGATAATACAGCATTCAGCGATTGAAACTGTGTCCTGCAATTTCTCCTATTCCACCATTGAAATCAATACCAATGATATACCATTTGAACAGTGTATGATATCCTACAGCAGGAATAGATGAATTGATTCTGATCTTGATGATGTATTGATCCTACTCTTCTTTTTAGAAAATTCAAAAGGTAAGACTTTTTTTAAGGGCATTTAGTCCAGTGAGTAGAGCGCTGGGCTACTGACCGGAGGACCCGGAATCGATACCGGGTGAGGCCTCCGGTTAACCTCTTCTTCCCTCCCCCCCAGTGATGCGATTTTTCGGGCACCAGTTCTTTCTGGGAGACAACAGGTGGCACAGAGAAAATAAAGCCTTCCCTACCCTGATGTGTACATTTCTTATGCCGTTGGGTTTAATGTTAGGTGATCTCAACCCTCGCCGATCAAACCAACATTCGATTTGAATCCTGTGGTTTTTAATTTTACTTTTTATTCTGTTTATTGAGTGACTATCCTCCAACTCTTACGTCCGTGTCCGTGGAAGTTCAATATTGAATTTACCCAGAGCAGCACAATAACAAAACTTGAGAAAAAGTAAAACTGCTTCCTGAAGAGAGAAGGAGGTTGAGGAGAAAATTTAGAAGAGCAAAATTTTCTCAAGTTTAAAATAAAGGAGGAGATAAATCGAATTTCTTCGAATCGAATAATAATTTCTCAAGACTAAAAGGAGATGATTAATCGAAGAGGAGATTGGAAGATTCAGGGCCAAAAGGAGATTCGAAGAGTATAACCTCTAATGCATTGCGTCTACGGAAAGGCTCATGGTGGGGAAAGTGTTTAGAGTACCCTTCCCATAAAAAAATCATAGATCGAGTACTTTGCCACGGTAATCAGACCTTCATTTAATCCCTGTGCGACTTACCATGCTGCAGAAATAATGTATTCGCCTATATTTTAGATAAACCCCAAATTAAATTCAAATTCACAAAAGATTTGGTCAAATCAAAACACACCTCTCGATTTTAAGTGTATTCACAGTGAAATGTTTTCTCATTAGGTCGCTAGCCATTTTATTATAACCCACGCAATGATTCCTCACTTTATAATGAAATGAAAGTTGTCTCTTCCAAGATATTGAGGTGAAAGAAGAATTACGTCCACTTCATTTAAAATCAATGGGGTTAATAATCGGCGTGTAATCAGTGGATAGGAAACTCAATCGGTTTGGACAGGTGCCTTATGTATTCAAAAGCAGACAAATTCATTGGGAGAGTTAAGCGGGAGGACTTTGTACGGAGAAAATGTTAATGAATTTAAATGAAGCCGCTCGAAGAATTCGAACCAAGTTGGAAGCCTATCGCTCCTTCCTGCCTGCCAACTGTAATTCAATCAATTGCCACGAATACGAAGACACTCGATCGATGCCTCATGAATGATATGGAGTCATACTGGTTTTTCAGATCAGGGCGAAGGCAACTTCGTACTGAATCAAATGAAGTTATACTCCAATATATCGCGGTTAGAAGCTCCGGTTTCTTCTTCATTTGACCCGAAAAATCACCCAGCATGTTTTCAGCTGCGTATTTTCTAAGGTTAAATCGGGCTCGACCCGGGAAACTTCTGATGTCAGCGGCCGAAAACTCTCTCCACCAAGCTACCACACCAGACAATATTTATTGCTATGGTTAATATATTCTGTTGCACGGGACGAAAGAAGTAATAACCGATGAAACTTGAAACAAGAACTCACCCGTGTAAAACTTGAGTTAGGGAAGAACTACACAGAGTAAAGTGATGGATAGGGTAGTTTGAGGGAGGTAGTTCGACGATTATGAGAGAGCCGAAGGGGATGGGGAAGTAGAGAAAAATGGGTTCACCTTTTGAGAGCTGTTGAGGCGCAAGGAGAACTGGGCCCCCATTCCGGGTTAAATCGAGACCATTCGATGGGGTGCTCCGAGGGCCTTAAGGCCCCTTCCAGATATGCCGACAGAGGACTTGCATTACGTCTCGTCTTGCGTTGCGAGGAAGGAAAAAGGGCGTCCCTACATTAGGGACTTCTTCAAGAGGTGTTGTTAATTCACCTCTCGCAACGGGAGATGGAATGGCGGACAAAGAGCACATAAGCGTTCCAACGACTTAAGAAGACCAAGCCATCACCCATCTTCCCACCTATTTTTTCCATTTCTGGTAAAATGTCATCCAAGCCATTTGCTCGGCCTTATAATTCATACTTTTTGTCAATGGGAAGTAATTTCGTTCATTGTAGTATTTAATCCGTAAGAACATAGGCATTATAATGCATATTTGTAGCATTTTGCAATCATTAGGTGGAATATTAAGTGTGTGTATTTTAACCTCTTATCTCACATTTTTTTCCTTTTTTCAAATCATTACTGTGCTCAGTTTTACAGTTCATTATTAAGTTGTAGCTGTTCTTTATGCTACGCTACTATAAGAATGTTAGATAAAATGATTTTTTGGCCGGTTTTGAAACAATTTCATTTACCTAAGACTGGTTTCTCCAATTTCATCGCGATACTTATGTACAATGTTTACCTTCCCATCACACGAATCTAATATTTGTAAGTTTTTAATGGATTCATTTTAAGCTACTACTATATAATCAATAATGACATTTATTCTAATGAAAGAGTTGACTGTCTTTCTTGATAGGAATAGACCCTTGACATAGACCCTCCACTTGGAGATGATATCGTAGATATGCTTTGTTATGTAGTTGATCAGAGATAGGGTCAATCGATAGTCGATTATAGTGAGTGCTTTCGTGCATATTAATGTGTGGATACTTCCAATTATCCCACCTAGGTAACTGTCTCGTGTTGCTTTGTGGGCTAAGATTTACATTCCATTTTATGTTTAAAAATAAAAATGTTAATAACATATTGTAAAATGCATAGAAATGATTTGTCAATATATTTAAAAGCAAATTTAAATTAACTTATGTTACATATAACCTACCATTAAAGAATTCATTCAGAGTTTATATAAAGGCTTTTAATTATAAATTGTTGATCACATTATAAATATCGGTTTACATTAATCTAAGATAAGTTTCCATTGAAGCCTATGGGAGGCGCTATTGAACGATATTCTAATTAAATCTAAGTGATAAGCTATTCTATTATCGGTCGGTATTTGATATTAATGACCTTGATATGTTTTTGCTCTTAATATATTTTCGTGAAATACAGGGACGGGATCTACCCTGATTCCCTTACCCTGATGAGTCAATTTTACACATATCAGGCTTAGTGTAGGATGAAATAAAAAATTATCTATGTACCTTTGGGTCGATAACTGTGTTTGTGGGTCGTGAAATAAGAAAAGAGAATTAGAATATTATTAAACCCCACGAAAATGAGGTGCTATGTACATTATAACCCACTTATAAATGTTAATATGTTCTGTTCTTTCGGTTCCCGTCATGCATTGCAAAAACACTGGCTAGGGTAATCTTTGCTTAGTTTAGGTGTTGTAAGTTTATGATCTTAGTCTTCTCTGTAATTTTGCCGTTGGATGGGCTTGAAATAAGTAAAACTCTTTCGAACAATCTTTGGGATTTATGAGGTGTACTCAAGGTCTCAAGAATGTCATTATTTTGTAGGCAAATTACTTACACAAGAAGTTTGAACTTCTGTTACTTTTCAAAATATTCTCTCTTCGGAAATACAATCTTTCACAACGTCGACGCCATGATTGCATTGCCCCCGAGAACGCTTCTGTACGGGGCAGTTCTTTTTGTTCACTGGAAAATCGCTGATGCAAGAGCTGTGGCCCGGCTGGAACTGACTGGGTCGGCCTTCTTTGAACCGTCGAATCCACGGACTCGTATTTTTCACATCACATCCATGACACCATTACTTGACTACATTGATATTTTTTTGTTGACCGATGTTTTTCCACAGATTTTTCACCACGTAAGGGAATAAAACGGATGATTACACGCTGTTCTTGTACTCGAAACGACGGCGTTTTAAGTATGGAAAACATTTGTTGCACTAGTGGATCTAATGTGAATTCTATAACCTGTAGGACAGAGCCATCTTTGTATTGCATTCATTATAAATGTCCGTATAGTTTACTATCAACCACATTCTTATATTTACTCTCAATCCCTAGAAAAAAATTGGGAGATCTCAGAGCTTATGTGAATTTCTCAGGTTAATTGTTAGACCACTCGGTTATGAAGTGCAAAACACATAAAAAGCTAAGTTTAGACATTTAACTTTATAATTATTTGAAAACTGGAGATATATTATGGGCTTCTCATTTCCCACGGTGCGTAATAAGTGTTTCTGTTGCTATTTATCACGAAAACGTTTAGACGTTCTCCGGTACATTTAACTTTTTCTTTGATTATAAAAGAAATAAATTTTTGGGGAACAAACATAGGCTCTGTTACAAGCCTGCGAATGACACGAGCAGTGAGGCGGAACGTCACTTGCGGGGAAGAACTGAACTCTTCAAAAGTTAAAGGGAAACACGCAAAGAGTATTTTACAGAAATACTTTATTTTGTTATGATACTTACTGATAATTTCCTTATTGGCAATTACAGATTGACAATATGAATTTTTGTACCATCATTACGAGGCAAAAGTTACACGTTTTGGAGGAAGGATAGAGAAAGTGTGTCTGGAGGAGGGCAATTTAGGGAGGAAGACGGTATTGGAGGCGATAAGTAGGTGGGAGGGAGAGCGAGTGAGACATAAAAGGCAGGAGGTGTGGATTGGGCATTATGGTAGGGAAGGGTTCCGCCAAGTGGGGCAAGTAAGAGAGGATAAGGGAAACGATTGAAGAATCGAAGGGTAGGGAAGAAGAATGGGAGAGGAGGTGGGGAGGGGGAGCAAAGGAGGATAGAATGAGGTGCCGAAGGAGGAGATAAGAGAGTGGGGAAGGGATTACGTGAGACAAAGGAGGGAATCACAAAGTGTGAGGGTTTGAGGAGAGGGAGAGAAAGAGGGAGACTAGATTTGAAATTGGGAAAAGGAATGAAAATCGAGAGAACGGAGTACCCGACGATAGATGGAAGTGGAATAAGTGGGGTCTGGTCGTTTGCGGATAAGTGCGGAGATAAGGGGAAAGGAAAGAAAGAAGATAGAGGGACAAATGCAAAGCTGGATGAAGAATGAGTTTGGCACAACGGAGCTGGTGATTTATGCAGGAAAAAATATAAAATCATCTACCTTTCTGGCGTTATTAAGACCACTGGACCTATATATTACACTCAAACCTTCGTCAGAAAGGAATTAGTAAAAATTAAGTAACCAAATTATAGAGTATAAACAAAGGAGAATTTAAGGTATGTGAAGAAACGTTAGAGACAGCCCTACTCGAATGCCAAAATGCAAAGCTTATCCTGGAATATCAGCGTGTTAGAGAAATAGCTGTTTATGTTTTATTACGATACAGTACAATTTTCAGTAAAATACTAGTGTCAAATGCAATATAATTGTCACAACCTCTAGTTTTACTCAACTAAATTCCTTTTAAGATACAACGTGCGAGTACTATATCAATGCAATTTTGACGACCTTCAGACAATTAAAAAAAAATATTTAGTGAACTTATGAAATCATTAAAATGTTAAAACTGTACTGCTATCTCTCTTTCCCATTAGTGTTCCAGTGATTAAACTTTTGGTAATCTGTGAGCGTTTTAAACGCTGTAAAGTAATTGGGTTTCACATGAACTTACGAGCATCAGAAAATGGTATACCGCGCTATATATCCTATAAACATTCCTGTTTAATCATTTGTGGCCCAGATATAGTCAATATACACAATCGTTTTTTTCTCCCAAATTACATTCTCTTTACAACCGTGTAAATGCTCTGAAGAGCTGAATGAGCATGGAGACTTTCACATAAAAACCATAACCAAATGCACGCATTAACTGCATATTTTTCTGTGGTAATTGTATTGTTTGGAAGTTTATACGAATCTTCCGTGTGACTTTTCACCCAAATATAGTTTAGGAGCAATGCAAATGTTCTACTACCGAAGACTAATGAAAATATATGCATGTAACAGTTTATAATTAAAAAGACTTTCGATTAATGTAACGTAAAAACACAATTATAACTGAAGGGAAAGAGAGATTAAAGTACAGTTTTAACATGTAAGTATGGATGGAACCATGTGAAGAAAGAAATTTGAAAGAAGGTCAGGGGTAAATGACGAGAATCAGGAGATGGAAGATGTCAGCTTATTGTAAAATAAATAAATACAGTGTTAGATAATATCGAAAACTAGACCGCAAATTGAGAGCAAATCCATGGTGAACATAGTTGTCTCCGTTCTTCTTGGAAATCTTGGAAAATGAATAATAGGTTACAACAAATAATCTTCTTAAATTATTATGGCTTCTAACAGCCGTTGGTAGGTCATCGAGTTTCAGTGCTAGCTTATTACCAATCCCATCACTACAATCGTGTTGAGGATATTAATATCCTACGCATTTATTAGTCAAATTATAATTTTGCCGACCCCTTAATTTTGATTTCCCTTTGACGTATTGGGTGGTTCTCTGAATATATGGTGAGTAGTGGAATTGGCTCTTCAGTCATCGGAGCACCTTAAACATCCTATTATTGCCACGTATTGTTCTGTTAAATTATTAATAAATTCGGTGAAACTTTAATAAGGATTTTCAAAATTAAGTCAGAGATTCGGAAAATGGCCCTCCACTCGAGTCTCAGGCAAAGGTTTTTGGTCACGACAGGTAAGGAAGAATTGGATTTTATGCTCTCATCATTGAATTTGACGTATTTTCCAGACTATCAAATAAATACAGTAAATTATATTGTTTTCACAATTAGTAGCTAAGTATTTGAAGACATTTAAAAAGGTAGTGTGAAAAATAAAACGGTCTGACCACTTTTGTCATTTTTGGTGAAGGATGTATTATTCGTAGGCAACTGGAATTCACCAAGGAACCTTTTCGAAGTCCTTTGAAAGTTGCAACGGATATCGAATTGTTCACGATAGTAGGCATTCATATTTCCTCCATTCTGATGATTATTTGATTGCATATATCAATTCGTCATAATCAAATACTAATTCTCTGTCGCCTTGATTTCTCTCATTCTCTTAATCCGATATTAGGTGGGTGCCTTTCCCACTCGGTCTTTTTAGTGAATTCTACTTTACCTAATTTTATGTTCCTAACAAATTCTTTCCCTTTTCAAGTTGCGGCAAAATTTTCTATTTCTCATTTCTATGCGGAGATTTCTTCTTTCTCCTTTTTTCAGAAACTATTTGTTTTTTTCTACACGTTTTATGTTCTCGTTAGGTGTCCAAAAATAGCCTCCAGCAACATGTCTTTAAGACTCCTACTCTTCTGTCACATATTTTTTCAGTAAGCCATGCCTCTCGGTTATAGACTACCACGATTCGTGCGTGTTTTTTCGCGTGTCCCTTATTTTTAAAAAGCTTTTTTTAACATTTCATTCGTCTACATTTCGACATAACATCAGGTTTTGGAAAAATAATTTGATGCCAAACGCTTCTTTCTTCCACGCATGAGTGACGATAAGTCAACCACCTTAAGAATCTATCCTCAAAATGTTTCATTCACGACGGGAACAAAGTTATTAAATATTGATGTCAACTCCCTTGTCTCATTCTATGAATATTTCTTGCCATGGAATCAGCCCTTAGTGTAAAGAATGTAATAGATGAATTGTCAATTGCACTATCACTTACAACATTGGCAGATAATTCAATGGAACTACTCTTTTGTTTACCTTAACATCTAACATTGGGTGCTGGTACTTGGTTACTATCCCAAGTTAAGGGATATTAACTACGAGCATATGCTGTAAGAAAAGAGGACGTAAGTTGAATAATTTACTTTTATGGGGAATACTTTAATGATTATCCATGTATACCCGTATAGAATAGTTTTCACAAAGTTAGAGCTAGATGCCAACCATACTTCGATTATGTATACAGAATTGGGATTCATACACACATACATGCAAATTAACACACTGAGTAAAGAAGTGACTTGTGAAAAAACCATGCCAGCTAGTCTACAAAAAAGATTATGATTCAGATGCCTGCATAGGAAAATAATATGGTTTCAATAATGTATATTAGTTAATTAATATTTTTTCCTCAGCCTAAAATCCACACGCGGATTTTAATTTAAATGATAACTTCTTAATAGCAATCGTTCATATTTCCTCAATCCTAGACCAGTCAATGATTACATTAACCGTTTAACGCCAAAATGTTTCATAATTTTTATTTATTTTTCGGGCATTGATCCTTGAGTCAATGTTTAAAACTTTAGATGACTAGGAACAGCATCAGCAAAATCTTTCTTAAGGAACTTATGCACTCGACTGTTATTCCCTGGACGAAACGCCAAATTCATGCGCACAATTTTATATGCCTTATGATTCGCAGAAAAAAACTACCAGCTACTCTTTATATATCTAATTGGTTCACTTTTAGGCTCAAATATTTCAGGTGATATCCCAAAATGATAAACCCGTTCTGCACTCGATAGTTTATTAATTGGTTGCATTCAGCATGGGACACTAGTGGAAATATCATACACGCATTTATATTTAGGAGCCTTCCGAGGTTATGTGTGTTTTGGAGAAAAAACTGGCGATCAAGGGAAGTGGGGGAGAACGGGGGGAGAGGTTTAGGGAGATGAATATGGAGGGAATATGGGTTGGGTGGTGGAAAGGAGGGTGAAGTCGGGGAATGGGGTACGACCAGAGTTAAGGGAGGGAAATGAGAAAGGGATGGGGCGGTTTGCGGGGAGCGGGTGGAGTGGAGGTTGAACACACACACACACACCCTATCCCCCCACCCACGAAACATCCCCTTCCACCCCCACTTTGGTCCCGGCTTCTCCCCCAATCGCAAGCGGCGTTTCTCCGCCACCCCTCCACCGCTACCCTCCGCCCTTCCTCCTTCCTCTTCCTTCCCCCTACCACCCCCGCTCCCTTCCCCCTTCGTAAGGCCGGCGGCGCTCTCGGAGGGACGGCGCGCCAGTCTCGGCGAAGCAGCCTTCCCGCGTGCCTCGTGTCCTTCCGTCGTCGTCGGCGGCCCCATCCCGCGGTCCGCATCCCGAAGCGCCCGTCTCTCCCGCGCATCGCCCTGCTCCCGTCTTCCTCTCGACCCACCGCCGCCGCCGCCCACCCAGGAGATCTTCGCCCCCGGTGACGAAGGGCTCTCTCTCTCCCGTTCCTCCGAGATCGGGGAAGATCTCCACTGACCATCCAGTGCCCATCCTTGTCCGTCTCCCGTCCTCCTTCCGCCGATCGTACATATCGCCGGACATCCACCATTAGTCAGCTAACCAACCCTTGAAGGTCGCCCTCGAAGAGGCCTGGCAAAAGAATTTGCACCCCCCACCCTCCCGAACAACTTCATTTTCAAAATATTCCCAGAAAAAAGTTTGATAAAGAATTCGACAGGGCAGGAAAGGAGGAGGAATTCCGGTTGCAACGCCCGGAGACTCGCCGGAGACGTCGGAGAGGTGTTTTTTGGGTTCCGCAAACAGTTTTTCTCACCGTGCGGTCTCCTTAAACGTTTCGCCGCATGAGAGATATTCTCCTGCCCTCCTCCACCGCTTCCCGCAAAACACTGCTCGGTAGTTTTGTTTTAAAAACTTGGAGACGCCCGCGGTGGAATGTAGACACGGGAATCAAGTGTCTTCACTAGTGCGGCCCGCAATGAAATGAGGCGAGTGGACTGCCGCAGCTGGGACTTTACCACGCCCACGCGGTAAGTTCCGCCTTTTATTTGCCGGGATTATGAATGTCGCCGATGATTAAAAAGTGTCCGAATAGCGTGGATGAACACACTGGTTTTGAACGAAGGGAAGGAACCACACATTATGATTGGACCCTTTTTACATTCCCCACCAATTCGTTCCTACCTTTCATCCAGGAAGTTCTTCGGTTGAGGAAAGGCATTCGGGATACGATTTTAAATTGAATAGATCATGAAAACTAATAATAACTGGTTGTTCAGTTGCTCCGGATTTTCTCTGAGCTCTTGTAAAGTGCTTCCGTAATTTTCGAGAGCCCTTCATGTTCCTCCCTCAGAATGGCTACGAAAGAGCTTCAGCATGTAGTGTGAAGTTAGGGGGTGGGGCAGTGGGAGAGCAAGCTAGTTCCCTTATCTTTCGTCCATGCTCTCCCTCCCGAAATGTTTCCACGGATTTTTCGAAGGGGGCAACGAGCGGAAAGTTCGCCCCGCCTCCCAAAACTCTCCTCAACTCCTGCTGTGAAATGGAGTTGAGGATTAAATGCGCCCAGAAATATTGAGGCATTAAGGTTTTCATGAGGCACATGGACAGCCGTGGTCATTTTTTAGATGAGGGTGCCTTGTTTTAGAAAGAAGAAAAATGAATCAACACCACGTTCCTCGACATAGACTTCTAGTCAACGCGATTTTGCGTTTGATCGGTGAGGGAGGGGGCTCTCCGCGAGAAAAATTAGGCCGGCGCATTTTTCCGCCCCGTGCCCCTTCGGCAAGACTCTCGGTGATTCTTTATTCCAGGAGCCGTCGCAGTCGCATCCATTCAAAGCGGGCGTCGTCGTCCGCGTCATGGCTCTCTTTATAGACCCGCATAAGGAGAGATATCATCGCGGAGCCAAAGATCTCCCGCGGCGTCGAGGCCAGCAAAGCGCTTGGAGTGCCCTCCTCACTCCGACTTCAACTCGAGATGAGAGGCCGAAGAGCCCCTTGAGCCGGCCGGCCTCTCGTCCTTTCAGCCCGGCCTGCATCGCCGGCGGCCAGTGATTCGAGCGAACGGCCTTGGGACAACCCATGAGGCCGACGGGGGAATTTCCGGGTTTCGTCATTTTGCCACGGCCAACTCTGTCATTGTCACGGGCTGATCGAATAATAGCCTAAAAGTCCTCTGCTCCCTTCACGTCTCGATACCTATCATTCGCTCTAATGTTTACCTCTATCGCTTTCGTGAATAAATGCTCAGTACAGTCGTGAGGGGATCAATGAGATGGATTGCCACCATTTATTATGTGATTCTCGCGGAGTTTCGGCAAATTGCGAATCCGACGTTTCTGGATGTTGCGCACTCAGTGAGACACTTTCGGTATTAATTTGTTTAATTGATCGCGTTCTTATGTGATATTCTAATGGTTTTAGCGATATTTTGGTTTTACTCCTGGAGTATTTCCTCTGCGGTTCCTGTCAGTTAATAATTGCGTTCATTTGCCGTATCTTGGTGTGATTTTGTTAATAGCGGTTCATAAGGTTGCATCTGTAAATCTGTAAATATGATTATGATGCTAAAATAAATGCTTACATGCCGCTCTAATATCTACTGATTATTATCCGCCAAACATATTTGCAACAGATAGTAAAACTTTTGACAACATGGGCATATAAAAACAAAAAATGTGAAAAATAATTTCTCGTGAAAGAGTCAAGTTTCACAGAAAAAAAACAGTTTTTTACATGCACGAGACTAATTACATTGGTAAATGAGCCTAAATTAATTCAAATAAACTGGCGTGGAATTTGGAAATAATGACATATGATATATGCATCAGTGTCTGTTTGGTTACTTTTTTTTAGAGCGCAGAGAATTTTTACATCGTCAAGTTACGTCGAATATAATTAATCATAAAACGTTTTGCAAGATATAATTATTCTTTTTTAAATTCGTTGAAGTTTCTATTAATTTGAAAAATACTTAATCCATTGTGTGCTTCATTTCTCCCTTTTTCAAGTTCGGCTTTAATTTTTCACCTGCCATTTATTTCGATGGCGTCGAATGGTTTATTTTTTTTCCTCGTCGCTGAAAACCGTTCGCCATCGATTCGCCATCGACAAGACGAGAATTGAAAGGCGAAACAGGTGTCGCTGCACAATGCTTTTGTTCTCGCGTGCCTCTGCGTTCCGATGCAACGACCGGCATACATACATCTGCGGTGTCCGTCTCGCGTCGATCCACATTTACCATGACGCTCGGGAGTGACTGAGGGAGTGGCGCCTGGTGACGAGCAATCTACATAGTATTTCTTTCATCCGCCCTCCTCCTCTCTGATCCAGGGACGATCACTCCGGTCGTGTGTTGCGAAAATGTCCATCCCCGAAGGAAAGTGTGGTCCCCCTCCCCCCCAGGGGAAGGGTGCGACTAAAATCCAGACTACTAGAGACTGCTGTCTTTATTCTTCAATTTATTGGGTCAAACACATCTCGGTTCTAATTTGTGATTTTTTAACAACCTTCGAATGAGCCGTCTGACTCACCTACTCCCACCTTGTCACTCTTCCCCCAACACGAAAGTGTGGCCCATTTCATTCATTTTAACGACACCGTAATCGAATCTGGAAGTTGAAAAAATACGACGAACGGTTCCGGGGCCGCGGAGTGGGAGGTTCCCTTCGCTCACCCCCTCCCTCCCCACTACCTCACCAAACGCATTCCTCCTGGTTTACTTTATGGAACGCTACAGAGAACGAGAGGATGAGAATGGAGGAGGGAGAGAGAGAGAGAAGGGAGAGTTAGTGAGAGATAAAGAGAGTGGGGGAGGAGTTGGTGGGGAGGGTTGGAAGGGGGAGGCATTAATTCTCAGCCGCGGAGAGATTCGCGTGATTTACAGCTCTTTAAATTGGAAACCAATCCGTCCTCTCCCCTTTCCTCAGCATTCCCCACTCCTCACACACCGCCCTCCTCCACCCTCCCTCCTCCACCCTCCCTCCTCTGCCCTCCTTCACCCCGCTCTACCCGCTCGCCGTCCGACATTAACGCCTCTTCTGATCTCCTCTTTCCACCCCGACCCTCCCCATTGCTATCCCCCCATCAGATTCCAAAAAAAACCAATCCACCTCTTCCCCGCGAAACCCCACGCCATCCCCCGTCCCACAACTTACTCCTTCCGTTTCCTCCACCCTGGCCTCACCACGAACCGCTCCACCCTCTAGCTCCCCCCACCTTCAAACCCCTACACCGCCGTTCTCACCGACATCCCACGCAGCCGAATTGACTAATTGCCGGGATCTTCCCGCTCTCTTTATCTGCCAATCTTTCTCTTCGTTCCAACCCCCATCCCACCGGAACTCTTCTCGCAGCCAACCGCATCTCGACCCCATACCCCTCGAAAACCTACCTCCCCCGACTCCACCGCTTTCATATGACGCCACCACGACTCTTTCAATGCTCCCCCTCTCATTTCGGGAAAACGACGACGGAGTGGTGGAGAAAATTTTGAATGTGCGCAAGAAATTAGGTGAAATGTTATGTAATACTTCCAATTGTCTGAAGCACTCGAGGAGGAAAAATCCTCGGTAGATGAAAAAGTAATATTCATTTGATGATGGAGTGACGCGGCTCATTGTGTGTCTCATTCCAGACACTCTTGTTTTCCCTTGTCAAGAATTAATGAAGCCATAGCACTGCATGAAATAAAGGGGATCAACGATTACGTGTGCATATTCTGGCGCCAGTAATTATGAGCAGATATTTTAGTTGTAAAAATTGCACGATTTACCAATTTCCTGAATCCGGTATCTCAGTTTAATGGGTCTTTTTTTTTACAAATACTGGCTCTGAAATAAGGTGAATCAGTCATGCAGGTATATACTTCTTATTAATTATGATGGATAGTGTAAAAAAGTCACACTCATAGGATAATTCAAATCAATTTTGGGTAAAAATAAGTCAACTCACACGGGGAAAAAGCTGTTCTTATGATTAATGGTCGAGGTGACAATGCTTTTGTAAACAATTTTTCTTGATGTATCATTTTCCTTTAGTGGTTCTTCTCATAAACCTCATCCAATTTCTGCAATAAAGTAATTCACGTTATCATTATCGCGGATTATTCCAAGGTGGCCAGTAAAAATTCGTGTCAACCAAGGAAAGAGTGTCAAAATATGGGAACCATAAAATATAATTATAAAAATATATTTATTCCGCAAATGTTTTAACGCAAATGTTTTAACGCTACATTGAAGACTCAATTTTGCTGAAGGTCATTTTAGATAAGGATGAAATTATAAATTCAGCGTGTAATGCAGTCGGGGTTTGTCCAAAGCACCGTCCGTTTCTAATGGAAAGCAACGCTGGACGAGTTACGGAATTGAAAACGGAAATTGTAATAAAACAGACTCCATTCTCAGGGTAATTCGCATTTTTATGATCCCGGAAATCAATAAAAGTAGCGTAACGGCGAAACACCATATGTTCGGATGCTCTCTTGTGCAATAGCCTTTCTTAGTCTTCCTCCCTTCAATATTCCATCTCACTCGATCGGAGATGGACAAGAACAGGGGAAAGGCTAAAATATGCTCGCCATACGTTTAAAGCCGCGGCCAACTGTCCATTACGTTTCATTCAACCGCATTCCGGCGTATCTAGCACGCCAACCTTGGCGCACGTTGTTTTTTGGTGGTCCTGATGGTCCTGGAGCTATTCGTTATAATTACCCGCTCGGGGTGAAAAAAAATTACTCCCGACAACGCACGAGAATGCCTATTGGAACGATCGTGTGATTTTAATCAAGTGCCCGTGATGAGTGTTCAAGCCCAATGGAGAAATTTATTGGGAGTAAAGGAATTTGAGGGTTTGATTTTTAAAACAAAAACGCCCGTTTAAAAACATTGTGAAGGACGACAGATATATGGGCCTGGAATGTTTTCGAGGTGTATGTTATGGGAACTGGTTTATTGACAGTGCTGACGAAAATTGCTCCCGGGTGTAGCAGGAGATGCCTATTTTTCAGAGCGCGCGTTTTATTTTTTTTCTTTCCTGATTATGATTTTCCATGAATTTTAAAACTTTGGAACAATTTAAAACTTGGAAGAAGTAACGGTTTTTGAGTTCCTGGTGCGTGTAGTGAAGTCCGTATTTTGACTCCACCTCATGCAATAACCTTTTTTCCGCAAGTGAATAAAATCTCACACGATGTGCGTGGAAACTTTTCTCATCTCCAGTAGATCCGAGCGTGAATATTTTGGAAGAAAGGCAGCCATAGTAGTCAAATCCTTAATACGATCCCACAGTGTCTGTGGATTGAAGCTTAGGAAGAACACAAAGGTGTTTACCACGTTGAACCTTTTAAGATGTCGGTGTAGTTTGGTAGTGCATTTCTCAAATAATCGGGAAAAAAAACTTTTTTCCGAGGGTGATAGCAAGGTAACAATGAAATACAGAGAGCCAGGGCTCGGATCTCGATGGATTTGGACGATTTTTCTCGTCCTGTGAAGCCATTGTGCATCGTGTCCGGCGGTGATTTTGCTGCTTTCTGATGCTAAATTTGATTCTTTCGGAATGCTCTATTCCAAAGCGAAACAGTTTGCTGCCCACGCGAGCGCTATTTTTCTTCAGTCACTCGACCTGCCGAAATCCGAGGCATTGCAGGTGCTAAGTGTGCGAAGCTCACGGCTCGCTAACGAATGTGGCCACCGATCGAAAGCCTCGAGTCCACACCTCCGCAGCAGCGAATAAAGGCTTTTGAAGGTTTGCTATTCCTAAAAAGGATTGACAAACAGGAATCCGCAAATGGCTCGCCGTGAGATACACTTCAGTTCAGTGGCCAAATACATGGTGACATCACTTCACGGTCACTTCAACTCAGTGTGTTAGATTCAGTTTGGACTTGGCACGAATGGAGGAATCTGCGAAGCAAATATGGCGCCCTAGGTTTTCGTGCCCAGGCCGGGATATTAAGCCCCTCTACAGACATTGCACCACAGAGGTTGCTATTGAATCCTGCCGTCAAATTTATATGGTGATTACCTCGAGGGAAATCAGAGCTCATCGTACGTCAATGGGTATTAATCGCCAGACTTGTATTTTCCATGTTTGGTGCAGTCATTCATAATTCCTGACGCAATGTTCGCAAACAGTCATATATCATACAATTATAAGAGCGCGTGCATCAGTAACTACGTGAATAATTAATAAAATAAAATACATGGATGACTGCATCACCCAGCGCACGGGTGTGTAAACATGGTTAGCACCGATCCCAATTCGTCAGTTAAGTAAGGCGTACAGTGATGACGCTATGAATGGGAAAAATAGTTCAAAGACGGCTGAGATTCCTGTAGAAACTAACCCAAGACTCCTCAGCCACGGACTAACAGCTATTTTATGGTAGGCTTAAGGGACCGGTACAGAAGCATTTTCGGCTGCTCTGGTATCATGGCTTTGATGCTCTAAAAAATTAGTTCTTCTCTAGGGAGATTATCGACATGATGCCGAAATTTGAACTTTAATGTTTAAATAAAATGCAAGAAATATATGAGGAATTGTTAACACTTAAAGAGGTCATATTTAAGAATATTATCATATGTAATCTGCTGGTTGAGATAGGTTTTGGATGGGCTCGACAACCATATATTTCTCTTGTATCTTCAGACAAAACACAACCCAACATCCTATTCTACAGCGAAGTGCCTCTTCATCTCCGTAAACTTCCTTCCTCCCTCCATTCCATCCAACTATTCTATCCCTGCCCCTTCCTCGTTTTTCTAATATTCTCCCCTCTATCATAGTCTTCAACATCCCACAATTAACACGCTATGCATCCATTTATCCTTTCTCCATATGATTTCTTCCAACAATACTCTTTTGTCCCACCATACTTTCTTGTTCGTTTTCTTTCTGACCACTTAACCTATTCCATCTATTTCCACTCCCATATTTCAAAAGACTCCAATCTACGCCTATCATCCAGCTTGAATGACCATGTTTCTGCGCCGTATATAAACATGGTGCATTTCAAAGTTTTAACGAGCCATTTATAAACATCCTTACTCAACGTCCCTCCCATCAATTCTCTATTTCTTGTCGAAAATTTTTGGCCAAAAATAATTATTCTCCTATGTCCCTACTACTTTGACCACTTTGGCCCAAAACACTTCCGACAACTGTTCCTCCTGCTCCAGTTTTTACCTAGCTAGTTTAACATAGCCTTTCTCTTTCTGAAAAACCTAATAGCCTTTGTTTTGTTGTTATTATTTCTCATTCAATACCTATCGCAATGAATTTCCAATGTGCTCAGCAATACTTGCAAATTCCTGGCTGATTGACAAACTAAAGCTTGATCATCAGCGAACCTAACTGGTTTTACGAATCCCCACCGACTTTCATTTCTATCACCAGGTTTCCCATGCCTCTTTAATCATTTTCTCCACATTTAAGTTAAATAGCACAGGCGTTAATGAACAATCCTGCTATACTCCTCTTCTTAACACTGCTCACTTGGACTGCAGACTGCGCACTTGAGCAGTCTGAGACATGTACAGGTTATTTATGATATATGTTGGGGAATTCTATGAATTAAAAAAAAAATTAAAAAAGAGGAGTTTTTTTACTTTAGGAACTGAATGAAGTTTTTAAGTGCTGGCAGTGAGTGAGAAAATGTAGATGTGGACTGATGTGACGGATAAAATGGCATATTGGGTTTGAATTAGGTGTCTCGTTCTTATCGAATTAATCAGATTAAAGACCTCGTTAATAGCCGTCCTCAACTGCTATCCTCGGCGACTTTTTCGGGTATTCCCTAGTGGGATATCATTATGTTTCCCTGGTATTTCTTCAAATTTCTCTGATTGGAGGTTTCGATGGAGAACAAAATGACGAAAGTCCTCCTCGTGTGTATTAAATGATCAAACGTAAGTCCTAATTTCACTTAAGCCTTCACGGCTATTTCCAGAAAGGCAATGCTACTTCAGTGTGTCTCTTATTCTCCTTGATTTGCAAGCTTGATTCCCACAGTAAGAATTTGACTGAATGTATTTGAAGAAAAGATTTTTGTGATTTTTTTTTAAATCATGGCGGTAGGTCAAGGCTTTGTAAACACGCTATCGTTTTCAAAACCTGTAGACAGTCTGGGTCGGTGTCACACTTGGGACAAGAAGAAAACGTTCCTTCATTTGGATTCAGTGGCTGGCATTTACTTTGATCGCGATATTTTTATATTGCTATGAGATTCTGTAGAGGCTACAATACATTGTATGCCAACATAACAAATGTTTTTACCTTTCCCTATTTGTGGACCCGTCGGTGACTGACCACAGAGTTTTGGATATGATAATGCAAGGAAACCATCTTGTGAAATTCATTGGTCTACAAAATGACCAATCAGCATATGATCTCCTCACATTGACACCTGAGGACATCGGTTTGGCTGCACCAAGTCGCGTCGAACCTTCGCTATTAACTTTCACCCCATATCTGTCCATCTGATTTGTGTCATCGATTATCCCGTCCGATAGGTAAATTTCTCTTCGACGGAAAGCCTTGTGGCGGTGACATTTCCACAAACTCTGACTCGAGACAGCCGTTTATAACAGCCTTTTCCTGTTCCACATTGGGACATGCCAATGGCTCCTTGGTTTATTGCCCCACCAGCTGCTGTGCTGGGGATTTGGGTCGTCCCCACCTTACGCCCAAAGTAGCTTGATTAACGACCGTTCATCTGAGGGAATTGTATTCGGCAGCCTATATATTAATCCTATGTTCTTCAATCGCAATCGGAGAGTGTGAATCTACAACCGCCGGGCATTGCGTTTCAAAATTTTTTACACCATTGATAGGATTACACCATATTTACACCCTTGATAGGTTTTATCGTTACATTGGAAATATGTGTGGATTTGTGGAGAGTCAAATGCAGGGCATAATTTTTGAGCAATGATTTGACACGCTTGAAACCTAATTTTTTCTACACTCAATAAATTCAGCGCTCATGCGTAAAGAGCTAATCTGTTCAATTAGTTTCAATCCTAATTCAAGGTCCTCGTTGCCTGTTCAGGTTATTGGAATCGTCAAGTGAAAATATTAAAACAGAAAATAAATGGAACATTTCAATTGCATAAAATGTCAAAAACATTTCTGACAACACCCTTGCGCATGAAGGCTTCTTGTTCACAGCTCGTAAAAGTGTTACCAAGTACAATAGTGACGATTAATAAAAAGTAATGTTATGATCAATTCATCGTGCATTGTCATAAACGGCCGTTATAAAACTTAAGAGTAGTGTGCTTCATCTTCCCACTTAATTATCCTCTCAGTTGAATTTATTTCTTAGTAAACTCTTCCATTTGAGTCTCTTCTATTCCACTTGAAACACTAAACGTAAGGAGTATTCCTGATATTTTATGTTGAATTAATGAGAATGAGGCTTTACATACTTCCAAAATAAGCAATTTAACTAAAACTTATATTTTAATTTTATTGGTTGACTGGCCACTAATGTCAATTTATTCTCTGCACACCGTAAAATATTTAAGGTATGCACATAAGAGAAAATGTTGGTTTTTAAAAAGGTTCTTCCTAAAGGAAATACTAGGTTAAGTATACCAATCCAGTATGAATAATTTATTTTGTTTTTCAGTCATACATTAAATGCAAAGAAATAACGTCTGGAAAATCAATTTAGAAATATGTGCAGCCAAATTGAGTTCGTTCTCTGGGCACGCTCAGCTTCACCCAAGCTGTGTGATTTTTAGACAGAAAAATGAGATGACCCCGATACCGTTATGCGTGGATATCTCACGCCATTAGGCGAAGTATTACGTGAGATGTGCCCTCTCCTATCAAACCGACCTCTGGGTTGATAACTGTAGTGGTTTAGTCTAACTAAACCACTACAGTTATCTTTTCTTTTATTCAAACTACAGAACATCATATTACCTATCCATTTCAGTAAAATCATTCTTTTTGAAATTATTAACATGAATAAACTCTAAGAGTTATTTTAACTTAAAAATCAAGAGTGAAATTATATCGCAGAATTGATTCATAATTCACTCGATATCTCTGCTAATTGAACGTTTGTTGATACGCCGGTGAGATTAATACAGTTGCCATAATATTATGAGAGAGCTCAAGTTTTAGAAAAGGTTCATACCTGAATTGCCATTTTTCTAAAGTAGCGCATTTAGGTGTCTGAAAATTGTTTCATAGTGTTTTCATGCTCAAAGCAGAAAAGTTAGTTTGAGTTCAGGTTAAACCATTCGCCCACAGAACGGAAATTCAGAAAACAATGCAGGGAAATGGTGGCGTCGTTTAGGATGGGAAACATCACCAGTCCAGAGTATCAGCCCATTTACTCAACTTCCCTCAGTACAACAGATTCCATGACTAAATTGCCCATGCTATTAAGGTAAAATAGCTCAAGGAAGAATCCTGGTTTTCCATTTCAGAGGGATTCAATCTTTCACAATGGATACGGAAACGGTTAGTGAATAATAACATTTCTTCTCAGCACAGTCCAATGAATCTTACTTGATAAAACTTGTTTCTTTCGTACGTACTTCATTAGACATACACCGTAAGATATATAATCATGCAAAATGGTTAGATCAAAATCAAGTAGCCCTTTGCAATATAATTTAAAAATTGTAAACTTTGGGCGTTTTCCGCAATGAAATAGTGTATATAATTGGGAACAGCGGGACCTAAAAGAGGGCAGTCCTTGAGAGTTACGCGAGGACACGGATGTAAGAACGTTCTGAAATTATATCATCGTATTCCAGGCCACACATCTCGAATCGCTTTATCATTAAATAATTGGATATGCGGAGTTGAAGGCGCAACTGGTCAGGAAAACAGTCTCTAAAGCCACACGCCATCATCTTCGTTCCCTGCCTCACCACCGCGACCTTTCTACACGTCAACGCCCTGGGGCTCCAAATCGGGGAGCTCCTGGGCCCATTCCTTCTCCCAACCCCGATTGCACCTCCCCACCTCGTCTGCAGCTCGTATGTATGGCTCCTTCCGTCCGAGGAACGTCCCTCCGCTACCCCATTACCCCCCTCCCCGCCTCCCTTGTGGGAATCTCGTGTGTGCAAGCGCCCCAAAATCCCCCCTTCTCCTGTCCCAACATTTGCGCGGACAACCAGACCCTCTTCCGGCCATTCGCTCTCCCGCGCGGCCTTCCCAACCCACCGCCTTGTCCCCCCTTTCCCGCTCTCCTCCCATTAATCCTTGTAGGGTCTCAGGAGAAAAGTCTATAGTATGCGCGGGACGGAAGGTCTTCCAGATAGTCGCTGGACGGCCAATGAGGGGTGGGAGTGTTGTGTGTGGGTGGGTCGGCGCCTCGTCAGCACATGCCGATGCCCCTTATGCTGCACTCCCACAGCAATGGGGTAGTTGCGGCCCGGGAGGAAAGAGGGGGGGCGCATAACACCCGCGGTTGCTCCCATAATGATTCGTGGGAGGATTTCGTCCCGCCGTACCAAGGGCGGGACGAAATATATCCATTCCTATCCTTAGCCCTCAACATATTCTCCCCGCCTTCGACCACACTCAACTCCTTACTCCTTCCAAGTAGTCTGCTGGTATCTCTCTCTCCGGCCCGGTTTGCTTTCCCTGCCCCCTTCTTCGCTTCCGTCCGCCCTGCGGGGCGTCGGCTGGCTCTGGGATAGAAGAGGAGCTCTTTCCGTCTCCTCCTTGCGCACAAAGCTAGATCTCAGCAATTACGCGTCTCATAACCGTCGAGTGGGAGGATAAGTTGTGGCGTCGGGGAATGCCTCTTACCCTCTTCCCACACTCTCCTCTCCCTCTCTCTCCGCTGCCCCGGAAACCCCTTCGCCCGCCCGCACGCTTCCCTTGTACCGCGTGCGGGCCGCGGCGAAATTCAATTTGCCTTTGCCGAGGGAGGAAGAGAGAGAGAGAGAGAGAGAGAGAGAGAGAGAGATGACGAGAGGAGGGTAGGAGTGAGAACGGGAGGGGGTGGAGTACGTTGTTACAGTGGCTGGTGGGGCAGAGGAGCGAAGATGAGGGATGAATGTTTTCGGGGCGGAAGGGAGATTAAGAAGGAAGGGAGAGGGGTAGTTTGAGGTCTCGAGGGGGAAAGGGGAGTGGTGTTTCTGGTGGAGAGAGAGAGAGGTTGAATGGGAAAGGTAGGTAGTGGAAGGCTTTTCACGTGGCTCGGGATATGGTGGGGAATGGAGCAGCAATGCGCGGGGGAAGGAGGAGATGTCTGGCGGAAGGGAGGGGCAGAAAAGGTAGGGGTGGGAATTTGGAGGGTTTGTTTTGAGACTGACGTCAAAGGGACTAACCGGGTGGATGGCGGTCAGGTGAGGGCCAGAAAGAGGAATAGAGGACATATCGAGAGGGCCTTGGTGGTCCAAATCCACCGACATCCTTGATGAATGTTTATTGGAGAAACGTTTGCGAGAAGATGCTCACCTGGTGGGCATTCGTTTCCAAAGCACTAGCTATTAGGGATTGGGGGAGAATGTCAAAAACTGCTAAACGGGCAAAGAGAAGTTTGATGTCGCAGTGCGAGTATTCCTTTAGGTGCCTCGGTATCCATTTTCCTGGAGGCATATTAGCAACGGGTTTCAGTGGGATATCAGTAGATAGTATCTCTTTTATTAGCTACAGTCCTTTCCCTCATGAATGATATGTATTACGAGCTTCCTTCGTTTTATTTTTTGAATCCACATACACGGAGTTAAATGAGTTGATATTTAAAAAAAGGCTACAAACAAAAACAAATTACAAAGTTGATGATTTCAAGTTCTTTTTTAAACATAATGGCGGTGAAATTACATCCTTTCCTTAATCGTAAGGAAGAAACGATATAAAGGTAAGAGTGAGTAATCCGTTTTATAAAATTATCCATTTTAGTTTTCTGAATGCATTTTTAAAATACATTAATTGATTACAGATTAAGTAGCACTTTTGGCGATAATTTAAATCTGAAAACTTTGTATTTTCCTTACAATTTCTGTAATTTTTTTATTTTTGGAAGAAAACAGACTTTCGGAAATTCGTGAGAGAGAGTCATCGATTACTATAATTCCTAGGATTGGTTTATATCAGTTTTCCACTCAGTTCTTGCAACTCTTAGTAGCTGCACATTACCTCGATTTCGTCCATCACTGTCCGTTTCCTGTACCATATCATCCCTCTTGGTTTTTTTCGTTTCCTATCCTTGAACAATGGTCTTCCTTAAGCTATTTTGCCAAAGTGTGCCAGCCCGATAGAGTTGTCAATTCTTTTTATAATTCCTATATTACTGTTTTGATCTGGCCACTTCCTTCTTTTCCTGTGTCTCTACCCTCCAAATGTTTCACATACTAAGATTTTTCTACTTCTTTAGGGATGATAGGATTCTAATGTCCAACATTAGCCTGGCATTCATTTATAGTTATACTTAAGTCTGATATAAATGGGCAATATTTATAAAGCTTTGCAAACCACCTGAAATTGACATTTGCATGTGAAAAGCCTAGATAATGGAAATGGGAAACTTTAGTTAGTCAACAGACATTTACTATCGGCATCTATTTTTCGGAATTAGAAATTTTTCAGGTTTATAAAATTATCACATTTTTACAAACTATATTTTGCTCCGCTGCTTGAGATGAAAGAGTGAACTCTTTAATGCCTTTCAATGGAGTCATGGTATTTTTTGTCTTTGAAACTGGATTTCTCATCACGTGAGCGTTATCTCTAGCAAATTGCTTATTTTTAGGAAAAAATGCGCATGAATATACATATTTACCCTTCCATTATGAGAGCCAGCAGATCAAAAACAGGCTTTGATATGCATTTTCTCTTCAGTGGCAGCCAAATGTTTCACAAGAAAAGTACATTTTCATTCAAGAGAACTTGGTTCGCATGATAAAGTAATTGCAGATTTTGCCGGTCACATTTTGAGTATTTTTGCGATTCCATTAACTGTCACATTTGGCCAACTTATGAAAATATAAGGTGAAAATTAATGTCCAATGCGGATGGGTGTACTGTTGATAATGTGCGAGAAACTATCTCCATGAAGGATATGGATGATGGATTCCCTCACAGTTTCTAGAATGGGAGTAACAGTGAATCCACCAGGCAAGGCAGTAGCAATCCCATAGCTTTTATGCCCAGTTGAACAGCAGGATGTGTCATACATTTTGTAAATATTAACCATTATTTCAAGTCGCAGAGATCTGGTTCAAAATTAATGTGAAACTGTTCTCCTTTATAAGCAAAGCACTCTTTACTTTGTCCAAGTATGCCCCTCGATCAAGGCCCAGGTAGTTCAAAGTTCTTGTCTTACAAACTAATTTGAAGGTTAATGGACGAATCTGATCTTATCCTAACCGTAAACATGGTTTTACCAACTACTATGGGGCTTAAGCACTCCATTGATTTACCCTCCTTATAACCATAGTTCAAGTTTTTGCTCTGTCTTACAGGAACAGGAGTTAGGTCTCCAATTTATTTCCCCAAAATACTGTTTTCTACATTCGTGGTTCTTAAGCAGCATCTAAGAGACTAAGATTTGTTTCGAGACACGCTTGTAACTCACTGTTTTTTTTCCCTCGCATAAAATGATTTTTACAAATGATGAGAATTTGGTTCATTTTTTTGATTCCAGGGTTTTACAATTTTATTCACACTTTTGGACACGAGTATAATAAGTAAATATAAGCATTTTTTCGGATAAAATTCACTTAAAGCACGTTGTGGTTTTCTTTCAGGGTAATATAAGCGTTACTGAGCATACTAAGCATTTTTTCTATTTTACATTTTATCAGGGTAGTTCAGGGATTAAAACCTCGCTATTGGAAGTTGGATCGATCTCATTAGCCATGAGCTTGAACAAGTTATGGCCAAGCCTGATGCCGTTATATCCTAAGCGAAATTGACTCATTGCTTCCCTTGGAATATTTCACCAGAGGGACTAAAATTTTGTCCAGAAAAATAGGGTAAAATTTATTCATACATCAAAGGCTACGGTAAAAATTAATGGTAATCATCGGAGATACTTTCATCCTCTCAATCTAAAGTCATTTTAATCTGGTGGTTCAGCAGATACCACGATTACATTAGTTTCATTGATGAAATAAAAAATACATAACTTCTTTTAGGAATTTACATGTTAAACTAATTTGAACAGAAACAAAATATTATCAAATATTATAGTGTATAAATTTACCTATATTGGCCACCAGGTAATAATAATATAATCATTGATCACATAACCCTCGACGGATATGAATATATAAGAAAGGGAGCCTTTTAATCTCGCCTAAAAATAAATATGGAGGGGAAAATACATTCCTAAATCTTAGAAATAATCGAAACAGTTGAAAAAAATAATCTCTTTGATGGAGTGAGGGAGTTGACTGAATCTGACAGTGTTTCACTTATTTGAAACCATAGTGCTCGTAAAAGTCATACATTTTGGGTGTCCTGGTTTAAGTTCCTTTCCCTTGATCCCCTAAGGCGCCAATACCCAGAAAGTCAAACAACTTTGGCCAGTATGGCGTTTCCAGAGGCATAACGTTCATTTATACCAAGGATCATCTGGCCAATGGTCGATCGTTCTACTCAATAGGGAACCGCACGGCTTCTGTAATCATTTAGCTGGCTACATTGTAAATCAAAAGTAGGCAAGCAAAGAGATGACAATAAGTGCCAAGTGGTTACCTGCCCACTGAGCGAGTGTACCTTCCATTCCTCCCTCTTTCCATGCCTCCGATTCGCCATTTTGGTCTCCTCTGACAAGCCAACGCCATTGTTCACTGCCAATATTTTACTGATTTCAAATTATTAATCAAGAGGCGACTCGAGACGCCAAAAGATGTTTTGCCAGTCTCCCTAATATGAGCTCAGAGCTATGATCGGTAGCTAAATCCATGCAGTACATAAATGATTCATCAACATGCCAAAAACATAGCGGACAGACACAGAAGTCGCCAGTTAAAATGATGATCAGACATTTGCATTTACAGACAAGAGTGCTTCTGTTTTGACGAGCATGAGAGGTAAATTTGGAAAATATACACAAATGGCCGCGGGTGGAAGGGGATGTTCGAATTGCAGGTTAAACATTACGTTGTTTCAGCTTGGTCCGTTTGTTCAACCCTTCCCAGTCCTTTCAAAACGGAAGTGGCGAGGCCTTATATTTGACCTTCCTCTCTACTCCCGGGAAATTTTGGTAAATACCTATCGTCATGCATGCGCTTGTTTCCATATTTTATTCAGTTGTATTTACGCCTCCGGTTGCTCTCTATCACGGAATAATGAAGCAGTGATGGGGGTAATATACGTTGCGTGCATTTCACAATTTTTACTATCACTCCGACCTATTAAAGGGCTCAGTAAGTCATGATATGTTAATAATTCGTTTGATTTCTACCCAAAAGCTTAGCCTTCATAACCCATAAAGTGGGTAAACCGAAGGTATTATAAATTGCTGGACTCTATCTTTATTTTTTTTTATATTTTACTTATGAAAAATCCGATGAATCTGATTTTTCCAAAAAATGAAACACTCGGATGCCTTGAATACACCATTCGTTAACTGTTCGGCCAGCAGACACTCTGTCATAAAATGTGTGAATATTTGGTCGAGAATTCTATCAAAAAGGATGCTTTTATTCTACCAGGAAATATTTTTATTCGAGTTTTGATGAAATTGAAATAAAAACTTTGAAAAAAAGAATGAAAATGTTAATAATATTGAGAATAAATAAAAATGGTATCAATTAAATTCGTATCGCCTTAAATGTATCCGTCTCTTTACAGGTATATTTTATAATTGGAATTTCTGGGTTTTCCTAATTGTTTTGGAGAAACAATTATGAAACCTTTTAAAGGATTCACCATGCTGTTTTCCAGGATATATTCAATTATACTTGTAGTTATTACTTTTTTTACAGCTATAATAATGATGTTAAGGATGAATTTTGTTTATTAATTTTTAATTGTGTTTTGAAATTATTTTTTTGCAATTCATTAATTCTGCTCCTGAAATGATGATTGAATTCATGCTGTTATGCGATGAGATTCTAGCTGGTGGAATACTTGCTAAGCTGTTAGTTGTTTTGGTAAAAGTAATTATGCCTGTTGCAATTTGACTGATTTTAAATTCTCACAGTTTTTTCTTCATATACTTTTTCTTTTACCCACCCACCCTTTAGAAAACCCACCAATTGCTTGATTTGACCCGGTAAATGAACCCCATATCTATAAAGTGCTTCCAAGAATGACTCGCCGCAACGACTATTGACGATTTGAGTGCTTGGAAATGTAAATGGTTTTATAGTGACAGTTATTAATTGTTTATTTTCTCTTTTTTTAAATGCGTCAAAATTGCACGTCCTAGAGATGTTATCACGATGTACATCGAAGAAAATTTTTTAAATGTGTGAACATCAAAAATATTATTGTTTTTCTAAGATTTTGGTTGAAAATATTTTTATCAAGACGCGACTGGTCGCACTAGTTAACATTGGTAGAGAAGTAGAGTTTAGCACTGAAAGTGAGTATTTATAGTTTCCATAGCGTCAAAATCTTAAATTTTGTTTAGAAAAATGCAATCATTTAAGCTGAGCATTATAGCAGTTACATCTTTCGTGAGATTTTCATTTTCAAAGCTAAAGTAACTCCATCTGTCCTGTTAATTTTTTATGCTTAGAAATATCAAATTAGTCGAAATATAGTCCTTTCTCAAATATTTGATTCACATTGAATACGGCATCTTTTCTCTTTCGAGAACACAATTCCTTTTCCAATTAACTACCTTTCAAACGTGTCATTATTGGAAAAATGAAAATCATCGGCTACCGATTTATGTACGAGACTCGTACTCTTGAAAGAATTGTGGAAAGAAGCCCTTTCAGACATTGTGCATGACAAGCATTTTTGTATAAACATCTTCCCTGTTAGAAACCAGGCTTCCAACCAGAGACGAAAACCGCGATAAAATTTGAAGACTTCGTGTTTTCGTGAAATATCAAGTGCCTGAGGATCACGAGGAAAATATTTTTTCCAGTCCTGTCAGAGTATTTCAAGAGAATGGGCTTTTCTCTCCTAACATTTCACACTCGCTCTTATGAAAAATGAAATTTAGGCAGCGGAACAAAGACTGAGCTGAAGGGTGCTTGAGAACATTTTGATGCTATCTCTTCTAAGTTTTACACTACATTTTGGGCTGTATTTTGGTGTCAAAATCAAAATTTCGTATTCTGTCATAAAATATTATAATCTCTAAATGCTGTAATACAACAGCTTGAATCCTAAGTTTTGTTTTTGCTTGCCAATCAGGTCTCATTTCGAATTTGCTGCTAATGTATGGGATGATCATAAAGCTGGACGCTGAATTATATCGTTTGCAGCAGAGGAGCTATATTTATAAAACGTTGTCAAGATAAATTTAGTAAGGTATCAATATTGTAATAGGAACTTAATTCGGAATCACTCTCGGAGTAAAGATTACATTAAAGATTAAATCCCTTGCATTAATTGGAACAAGATCACTTCAGTGATGATGTTGAAAATGTATCATTGGGTCCTTCGTATTAAAGTAGGAGAGATCAAGCCAATGAAATTAGAGGGATTAAATGTAGACCAGATAAATTTAAGATGCCATTTTTATATTCAACGATGAAAGATCATAATAATGTTACCCGAAAGCGCTAGAGAAGGGGGGGTGGAAGTATTTTATGTCAAAATTAATCTGGTTTGTAATCACCTCCTGCAAAACACCCTATCCGTGGCTTTTAGGGTACCATGTAGAATAGAAATAGTTAAATGTTTAGGAATGCAAATTATTGTTAATTCATTGAGCAGGTAAAGGGAGAATTTAAAATTTTACAGTTGTTTTAAAGCCTGTGAGAGCTTCATTATGAAGGAGATTGCAGATCTGATTCTTACATTCAATCAATACATATTCATATACATGTATATTTTGTTCTATGTCAATTCTAGAATCGCGATCTTCGGTTCATATTTCTTGGAAACACTTTGACGGAATCTCTATGAATCTCACCTACACCCAATCCATGCCATCCCTAGCCAAACACGTCAGTGTTGAGGTCCCTCCTTTCTCATTTTGATGGTGTTCACGTTTAAATAACATTTGAAGTAACACACGAAAACTTTTCGGAAAACTTTCCACTTCCGTACACGGTCGGGAAAAGTAATTACCTCCATATACCTACAACTACGTCGTCTGCAGGCGGTGTGCCCTTAGGGATCTTACCCTTGGCTTTATAGAAGGGCGGTGGAAAAACGCGGGCCTGGGAACGAGACAGCGGCAAGAATCGGTGCTTCACGAAGAGACGGGAGCCAGGGTTGTTGGGAAGTTGGGGTAAAATGTAAGCTGTGCGAGCCACCAGCGGCAGTGCTCGAGGGTGGTCGGTAACTACCGTGCTCCTTGGCCATTTGGACTTGAGAGATTGAGGTTCGTTCCCGACTAATCAAGAGAAGGTCAGGCGGCGGGAAAAGAGGAGGCGACTGGGGGAAGGGCGAAAATATTTCCATTTCATATTGCTTCCATTGCGCTTTCCAAGCATAGAATGTGTAATCTCGACTAAACGTCAGCCTCGGTTTACGACGATCGTAACGCAAGCGTAACATGAAATAAATTTATGAGCTTATGAGCCAAATGCTTTAATAGTTCCCTTCAAGTCGGCAAAATGTTCGAATTGACAAATAAATCAATTCTTACAGACAAATAATTAAAATAAATGATTATGCCAAACGAGAAAATCGGACTTGTTTGTTTTTTTTCATTTTTAGCATCACTAATTCAAAATATTATGGGCACGAGAGAAATGCGCGGTTTATTTAAGTAAATAATATTCTCCTCCTTAGAGGCTGGTTTACTGATACTCAGCGAGGTAAATTAGCCAGCAATGAATTCATTGACCCGGAATGCATCGGTCACCCATACAATCGTGATGTTATTAGAATGAGTACCCATACCAGTGATTAGTAAATTTCTTTGGGCCCTGGAATTATACGTGTCCTAAATATTCCTATCGAAGTCAATGGAGTCAACCAAGCCCTGGTGCATGGGCCTTTGAAAAACGTGACACCGCGGTGTTGCAATATTCTGTTGTTTAGGGAGTGCGATCAAGAAGAGCCCGGGCGGTCACTAGGACGGAAGCGGCGCGTATGGGGAGGGAGAGGGAGGGCGGAGAGAAGTTTACTTCCGAATGGGAGGGATTTTCGGAGGGCGGACGATGGCGATGCGTACGGAGGTGGGGGCTCGGATAAGGGCACACGGATTCGGGAGGGAGGGTGGTTGGAGGTACCGGAGGTGGGACGGAGGGAGGAGAGGATACAGCGGCGGGAGGGGTGTGAGGCGAAACCGGGGCGACCGCACCAATCAACAGCCCGCATCAATCAGCATCTCCAGCGGCGGGCGTCCGGCGCTTGAGTTATGGAGGTCATTTTGGTGACATTACGGGAATTTAGTTTGGAAGGTGGCTGCGGCGGTTGGGGGGGGGGGGGCGAGAGCAAAATAAAGGGGGTCATGCGGTCCATTCGCAAACTACGCGGCGAAAATAAACTCCTGAGCACTTTATAGGCCTTTTTTGTAGTTTTTTTTAAAGGAGGTGGGCATTACGGAAATCTGTCTCGATACTTGCCTCAAAAATAGATTTGGTGACGATTTTACTCACCATGACGCAGCCAAGTAGGGCGCAAATCTGTCGAGGTATTTTTAGAACACCGGCTTTTTATGTCAGTATTGATCTACTGTTGAAATAGGGTTCTGGCTGATCAATTTCTAGTCTTCTAATTTCATGAATCACCGACAGATTTAACATTTTTTAATTAAATTATTGACGCTGGAGTTATTCGATTCTCATGCTCTAGGCATGGCGTTATCTCCAGTATGACAGTAAACATTTTCAGAACAATGAATTTTGGTAATCCTGCTGCCAATTTTAAGTTTAAAACCTGGAAGGTTTAGCAAGCTAAAAGAATGACTGAATTTCAGAAATAAGGAGTATCTTAAGCCCAAAAATTTCAAGAGGTAAAAATGCTGTTACGTTCAATGGCATTCCAACTAGTTGTAAGCTGGCATCAATTCATATAATTACGAGTAGTATCAATCAATAGCTGCTTTGAAAACAAGGATCTATTATCGTTATTTACTCATCAACTCGACCACAGACCGTTATCTTGGTTTTAAATAGGTAGTCCAGGTGAAGAGCGTTGGACTACTGTCCGGAGGGCCTGGGTTCGATTCCCGGGTAAACCTCTCATGGGACCCTCAGCTCCACCCAAGCAATGTGATTTTTCGGGTACCATATCTTCCTGGGGAACCTTAACCAGCACAGGGAAAGGAACTGGCCCCCCTAACCTGATGCGTGAATTTCACACGCCGTCGGGCTTAGTACTGATGAACTCGAGACAATCACCTATCAAACCAACCTTCAGGTTGATCACTTTATTTAAGACTAATCTATCTATCTATATATATATATATATATATATATATATGCACACAATGTTAGTAATCAAAAAAGAGGGTACACAAAATGGAGAAACTCACATGTGGGTTTATTAAAATTTTCGAAGGCACAGAGGCAGAGGAAAGAAAGACAAAACTGAGGAGGCGGAAGAGCGGCAGCGAAAGAGAGTTTGGAAGGCTGGGATAGGAAAAGATTTGATTGGGCAGTTGAAAGAAGGGGAGGATAAGGAAACAAGGTGAAAGGGAAAAAAAGGCCTATTGAACAACATTGAGTGATGGTTGTCGGTAAGCTTCAAAAAGACTTAGGCCTGTTCGAAGGCATTGAGTTTGATCAAAGAGTTCGTTGAAGGGAGAGCGGCAATTATGGAGGCTTTGTAGGAGTTATTAATTGACGCATTATGAAGAGAGACGTGTTTTAGGACTTAAAGACCCGCTGACGGGGAAGAAGGTTTGTAAGGTGCGGAGTTATTATTAATTCGGATGTGAATTAGTACGGTACATAGTGACGTGTCAAGAGCTGATTAACGGTTGCTTTGTAGAAGATAAACGATACTGTACGGATATACTATCGTATTGTTAAAGTACAGTAAGAGGAAGGGAGGGATGGTAAAGTGTTCATAAGCGGGTGGGGGAGCGCTGAAGCGATGAGGATTGGGCAAGTACGACATCTTGCACGATTGAACGGTGATGTGGATTTAAGCGGTGAAGGAGATGTAGAGAGAGGCATGGTGGCTTTAGTTAATGATTACTTAGGGGATAATCAGTTTAGGTTCAGAAATGGAAGAGGCAAGCGTGATAATATGACAATAATGATGCCACTAATAGAGACGAGCATACAATACAGGCAGGGAGATAATTATTTATTTGGTAGATTTTAAGTTGTTTTTTGGTAGCGTGTATCTGGTACAATTAATGAAATTATTGCAGAAAATAGAAGTAAATTTGGAGGGATAAGAGATTTTTCCGCAACGTGTATACAGTGCGAAGGTTCAAGTGGCGGGTGAAGAGTCGAGGCGGGCAGTGTTGAGAAGACAGGCGGTGTTCAGTATATATGTGGAGGAAATGATTGAAGAGACATGGGATGTGATAAATATAGCAATGAAATTTGGACAATTCATAAGATATTTTAAGTTTGGAGATGATAAGCGTTTAGTTTTATAGTCATCAAAGGGGTTAAAAGCATTTCTGATCGCATTGGAAAATCAGTGCGATAGGTGCGGGATGAGAAAAGTGTCAACAAAAAAAGATATATCGACATTTTTGAGAAAGAGAAAATCTAAGGTAAATATTAACATATTTCATAAGTTAGAGCATGTGAATCAGTTTACTTATTTCTAAGTATTTTGCCCCAGAACGGTCGGAAACGGAAGTGAAATGAAAAAGAAGATTGCTTTTTACTTAGAAGCATTTACGAGGAGGGAATTGATAAGGGGACGTTCTAAGGATGTTTATTAACACCTCGTCAGTACTTTGATAAGGAGCATGGTTTTGTACAGCGCGGATACATGAAATTGAAGAAAGATAATTAATGTAGATTGAAGGTTTTTAATATGTGGGTTTTGGAGAAGGGTGGAAAAGGCGAAATGAGCATAAATGAAAATGAACGAGGAAGTGATGCGCATGTTGGGGGAGGAGAGAAGATTGTGGGGAGAAGTTTTAAGGAGGTAGGTAAGATGAATGTGGAGCCTTTTGATTTGAAATGTGACGTTAAACTCTGTGAAAGAGGAGGATAGTTTGTAGGGCAATCGGGGAAGAGGTAAAATACGTAGGGTAGGAATGTTTGGAAATTAAAAGGGACAGAATTAAATGGAATTCAAGATTAATTTAATGTAGTGTCTGATATAACGATGCACTTTGTTAGGCGGGGCAAGGGTATGTATCGCTGTAGCGCTGCATAGTCTATATCCGTCCAAAGCCCAGCCTAAAGGGTAAAATTCCATATTTTAGATACATGTGCACAAATATTTAAACAAATCATGCATTTTTTACTAATCAATTTCCCTTCTTGTGGGTTGAAATATTTACAAGGATCTAGATTAATTTCCTGACTTCGTAAATTATTGTTTCTTTTAAAAATATCAAAAATATTCGCATTATTAGCTTCATTTTACACAGTGATATTGTATGATAATTAGCACGATATTAGCCACTGCTAGGGTGTGTGGCAGGGGGTAACTTGCATGGGTAGCTTTTATCTATTTCTTACTTTCAAATTGTTTTTCATGATTACTTAGGGATCTTCCCAGCCCCATTAACTCTGAGGCCAAGTTAAATTCAGCGTGTTTTGGTTGTATGGCTTGAAAGCAAAGGTTGCCATGTTTACCAATGCCTTTCATAGTCTCTCCGTTCTTCAATAGTCCACCTGAACTCATATCTCCTAGGGGGGTGGAGGGACCAGCCACCTTGAGAACTATGAAATCTGAGATTTGATCGCTTGATGCCCCCCGCCGAACAAATTTGTGTTTGATTATTGACAGAATGGAATATTTATAGATTTTCCGCGAAGTTTGTTTTTTTATTGGTTGCATCTAACTAAACTACTGTTGGAGGTTGTTAAGTGGAATTGAGTTGTCTGTGTACTACACTTATAATTAATTGTAGAAAAACATAAATTATTGGAAGGGAGTGCATTTTTCATGTTTTATCATTTATTAATTATAATTTAGTGAAGGAAGTCATACACATAAAGTTTTAAGCTTAGAGAAAACAGTGCTCACCATTCAAAATTACACCTATGCAATATGTTCATAATAAATGAATAACCGGGCGAGTCACCTTGAATATTTAATAAACATGAAGCAATTTAGGATATTTCTACGTACTTTACCTCAAATCTGTGCAAGCCTCAAACTATTACTAGTTTCAACTTTGAAATTGAGTGGAAAAGGCGTCGAGCAATCCGCGTTTCTTCTATGATTACCCTCCTGGGTATTGCGGACGAGCCAGTGAGTGCTCTCGTGGTTATTTTAAGACTTGAATGGTGGTTTGGGGTGGGTGGAAAGGGATGATGTTGTTCATGTGTACTATCATCCGCCAGCCTCGAAATTTCTTTGGGGTCCCAAGCTCTAAGATTCACTGCCGCGTAACAATTTAACGTCGGATCGGGATCGTGACACGCACTCACTCCATCGCCCATTGTTCCCTTCCGCCACTCGATTCTTCCCTTCGAAAGCCGAGCCGGTTGAATTAGTCATTCGTCGTCCGTGATCCTGAGGGGATACTACTTCAGGCTTGGAACGCCCTGTGGGACAGGTGAGGGGAAGAGGGTCCTCCCGAGTCCCCATGGCCTCTTCTCAGAGTTTACCCACTCCTCTCTATCCGAATATACCCTTTCCCTCATGCCTGCCTCGGGATACTTCCGCGTGAAAGCATAATTACGTACATGCGCCCGCAGAAAGGTGGAAAATTAACCCGCCGTATGCTCCATCTCTCTCTGTACGCCGGGCCTGGTCCCCTCTTGGCAATGGGGACATTTTCACGCTCTCTCCAGCACTTTCAATTTGATGGGGTAATGGCGCTATACCGTTCGAAGATTTTTTTCCCCTACACTTTCGCGGTTCCTATCTATTATAGCTGTTTTGTCATAGAGAAGAATTTTTTTCTGAAGATATTGGATCTCTGCCTCATATTGGGACAGTTCTTCCTGTATCATGCAAATCATGGAAATTATATCTCTCGGTCACTCTGTCACTATTAAGAATAAATTGTTACAAAATAAGGATTTTTTATATTAATTGCTGTGGTAATTAAAATGTACACGCACTCGAAGAAATATGAAGCAGGAGCGAATAAAGAGTTTAGTAGTAGGGAAATAAAATGACTCCCACATAAATTGTAACCTGATAAATTGAATAATATTTCCTAGAGGTAGGTAATAAAGGTATCAGTGCCGATCCATCAGAATATGACAGTTGCATTTTAATGAGATTTTTTCTAAATGAGATTTAAGTACTTCTGCCATGGACGGTCATAATTTAACCAGTTGAGACTGAAAGAAATTCTCTATTATAATTTTTGCCATATTTCAAGCGTCGCGCTAAAATTATTTTAAATATATACCGTTAACATTGAAAATTAACTATGTATCATCGTGTCTTTTCTATTCTCTTTTTCAATTCAGGATGGCAAAAATCTGCAGGATAAATCAAAAGACGAAATTAATTTAAAAAACGGATTAATAAATATACGTAAATATTGATGATACTAAATTCGAATAAACTTACCTTAAACGTTTATCACTGTAAAAGTCAAATACAAATTGGTTAATTTTAATTTTTAAATTTAGGTTACATATATTTTACATCATTAAAAGTTTTGGAAATATTAGTTTTGTGAAATATTTTTGAACACTTTTCCTCATTAATTGCTCACATAATACTCGGGTCCAAATACGAAAGATTACTAATTACATTTAATTTGCAAATTAATTTGCTTTTATTGCTCATTTGAGTTGAAAAATGTAATTATAATTATGTGCTAAATGATTTTTCTGCATTACTAATCACAATTTGCCTTTTTTAGATTAGTCCTTTTGATATGGTTATATTTGTTTCCGGACAATATTCTTCCTTAGAGTAATAATATTTAGAAACACACTGATGTTAAAAAATAATTGTGCATTATCCGAAGCCATATTTTATGGTTATTATGGAATGTTGCATGGAAACTGAAAATAAATGAAAGAATTTGTAATTCTCTAAGGGAGAAAATGGAAATGCTTGCCTTAAAAATGACAGCAATTGTGTTCAAACGAAATGGCGTTTTCGATATTTTTTCAGTCTTCAACGGCTAATTTGACGATTCCAATGCTCCATTCTCCACTATGCATTCGCCATTGGCTGGTAAAATGGAAACAACTGTCAAATGAGTACACGTTTTTTTAACTTTACATGCCAAGAAATCCAAATTCTCAATTTAAATTCGAATTTTTTAGTACGGATTCCGCAATTCGATATTTTGCAACTGATTCCAAAATCACTCAATTCATTATTGCGTTTTTCACAAAATCCGAGTTCAAACACATTTCTGCTTAGGCGTTATTTTTATTAATGGTAAAAAAATTACTTATTGAGTGCAACTTGAATCTCAATTTGATACTTATGTGTTTCCAATATATTATCAGGTGTATGTCCGTTTCTGCATATTAATACAACTGTATTAAGGATGGCTTATTTTCATTTGATTTAAAAATTAAATATTAACTTCTATAGTAAATCTTACAATTAAGTAACATTAGGTGGGATGTGCTTAAAATTATACTGTCCTCTTTTTTTAAATTAACTATCCGATCAATTAATAATATGTGACAAAATTCATTATAGTTTTCCGACCTCATTTCATTTCTTTGATCACAGAGAAGGAGAAGAAACTAGACACACAAGTATTCTTTAGTGCTGCAGTTTATTATTGCTGTAATATATACATTCTATGCATTTAATACTTAACATTTGGCACTAACTGTAAGTTTAAATATTGTTGTGATAAAGAATTTAGACTTGGTATAAGTTAATCATTAGGCTATAAGGTTTGTATTTCTCTCAAGACTTAATAGGTGTGGAACAAGGAGTGATTGTGCAAACTACTTAAAATGATGAATTATGAAGAAAATATGTTGATAACCAATTTAATAGGCAGTATAAGGTAAAGCGTCATTACCCGTGGGAAATGCTTAATCATTGTGCTAAAGGGTTAAGAAAAAACGTGAAGTGGATTTTAGTTGGGAATTAGTTAGGCTATTTTAGGAGCAGGAATCGAATATATGACCATTTTTAACAGCAGCTGTATGCATCGCAAATTGACGAAAGTATAGAAAGGAATTTCAAAATTTTGATCGAAGCCGGTTCAAATTTTCCAATTAGTGCCCTGTGGAAATTGCGACTCCTGCATTGTGTGAGGGCAGCTGTTGGAAACCTCCTCCTCATTTCACCACGAAAGAACGCAGATGAATTTTCCTTTGATATTTGTTTTGTCGTAATCTGCTGAGACTAATTTAAGAGATTCAAGAATGCTCTAAATGCTACCTAAAGTGTGGAAACGAAGGGAAATTATTTTTACTCTTTTCTTAATAATCGAGGGGTTATTAATCTTCTAATATCGAATTTCATCATTGGTTTATTAGAGAGGCCTTTGCCAATATTAATTTAAAGTATTGATTCGTTGAATTATGCCCGGTATTTCTAATATAAAACGCTTGTAAAGTTATAATCCTTCCTAAACGCCCAAAAGTAAGCATTGTGAATCATTTAGAAAGATTACATCTATCCAAATGCTGTCAAGTAGAAGTTAATTATAATTGCCAAAAAAAGAATCGAATATTTTAGCATTAATTTTGAAGATTAACTGTTTTTCTCAAAGTCAACTTCCTAAATAATAATTCAGAGGAAGTTTTTAAATCCATTGTCTTCATTTGGTTAAAAAAAATTCGAGAGAGAACGGAGAAGTCAAGAAATTTTTATTGTAAAATTATTTAACCTTTTAAATGTTTGTATTCCACCTCATTTTAATGAAAGATTCTTCCATAGATTTCAATCACATTACACGTGCTATCCACTTTGGTGTTTCTAAATAAGGTTTAGGCATAGAGGCCAACCCAAAATTTGTCTCAAAGTAAGCGAAAAAAAATACAGATAGCCGAAAATTACATTGCCCGAGGAAGGGAATCGCCACACTAAACAACGCTTTAAACAATGGCTATCCGCCGACAGTAAGAGCTCCCGCAATCTCCGTGGACTAACCGACCGTGAATGTATGTATCATCTTCTTTATACAACAAACCCAGAGTATTTCCGCTAGGGCGGTTTCATTTATTTTTTCTCCTTTTCTCGGTGAAAAAAATAACAAAATAATGCTTCCATCATTCAAACGAGAGAGAGAGAGGGAGAGAATATGGGTGAAGAGGGGTAGGGTAGGTGGGAGAGGATTTGCTATTCTTTCGGAAATGCGCCAGCCAAGGTGCTTTGAAGCGCAGTGTTCTAAACCCGGGCCGCACCTGTTCCCCCCTCTTGCTCATACTCTTGTCACATCGGTCACAATGCTGCGCGCGGAAACCCCATCCCGGAGAATACGCATCTCCACTCCTCCCCACCTCTCTCCTCTCTCTTTCGCCCTTACTTTCTCTCCACCCCCGCGGCTCCTATCTCCTCCTTCCCCATTTACCCCCGATTCACCCACCTCGACACCCGCTTTCCAACCACCCTACCGCGTCTCTTCCTCTTTTCCTCTCAACTTCACCTTTTTTTTTAAGTTTTATTTACCTCCCCTTTCATTTTTTCTCCCTTTTCTGCCTCCGCTCTGTGTGTGTCTGTATGTTTGTGTATCTTCCGCCCTTCCCCCGCACCCACGTGAAATTCGGCCGCAGTAGCATCCGTTTCTCCTCCCTCCATCAAACAACCAGATCCCATTTCTCCACCCACGCCCGCAAAAAAAATACCTCCACCTCTCTCTCTCTTTCCCATTCCATTTTGCTTTCTTCCATTCTTCTTCTTCCCTTCCTCACTTTCACCATACTACATTAAAGAACGCACCGACGTCCTCCGATTTCTTGCATCAAAGCTCCCCCTCTACTCCCCAAGCCCTCTCTCCTCCTCGCCGCGCCGGTCTGCCAGCAACCCCGGCGCGTATGTGCCGTGCTTAATATTTTCCCCTTAGAATTGGGAGTAGCGTATGGGGAGGAGAGAGAGATTCACGGCTCCTCGTGAAATGTGGCATCTACTCCGTGAACTCCTTGTGTAGCGGCGGCGGCAAGTAAAGGCCCTTGAGCCTGTTCCCTACTCTTCCTCCTCCCGTCCCGCACCTTTCCTTCCCCCGTCGACGACAAGGTCCTTCTCCCCCACCCCTCTCCGCTCCCTTCCTCTATATCTCCCATCTTACGCCCCCCCGCTCCTTCACCCATCCCTGCTTCTCGACATCCCCGCCAACATCCGCGCGTCCTCTCTCTCCTCCCACACCCGCCGACGAAATACCGCCACCATCTTCTCCTTCAAACCAGCCAGCACCATTCTTTTTTCCCATCAAGCTTCTCTCACTCCTTCGCTTCCCTCCCCTCTTTCTCCACACGGTATGTGAATGAGCATATGAGTGTACGTGCGCGTGTGTTGGGGGCCCCGTGTACGGGTCGGCGCTTGTGTACGTTCTAGTCCTCTAACTCCTTCCATTTTACTCCTGCCTCCTCCTGCCATTTCACATCCTCCCTTCCCTCCTCCAGGCCTTACAATATCCCTTCCGCCGTCATCCCCTCTCGATGGATACCGGTTGTCTCCTGGGATCGCCCCCCGTCCTCCCTCCCGTCTCCCAAGTCTTCATTGCTTCTCCTCCGTCTCAACTCACTCGCTCTTTTCCGCTCTCCATGCCATACCCTCTTTCTAACTTCTTTTTCTCACGTTCCTGCTTCCTATTTTCTTCTTTTTTCCTAGGAGCAGCATTTTGCTTTCTTCAGGTCATTTTCTTATCTCAATTTCATACTTTAAATGTGTATACTTCCGCGATCAAATGTACGATGTTTTTCAGAATGCTCATAACTTCGGCATTTCTTTAATTTGAATTTTATTTCTTCGAAGCCTCAACATTTTATTTCCTTCTTCTTGCATATCAGTTTCTAAAATTGTTCATAAATGAAAAGAATGTCAAGAGTAGTTATTTTAACGATGGAATAATGTACCTAACTCTAAAATAGTGTTAATTGTTTCTACCTACTTTCCAAGATATTTTTCTCTTAAGTTCTTGTAATCCAGATTATTTAATTGTATTTATTTGTCTCTTTCTCAATTTAAAGTAGCTTTAGGTCTGGTGTTTTTAATATAACATCAAAATTATTGCGAAATATTATTGCTTTCTTGATTATAAAAACAGAGTAAATGTTGGTCTGAGCAAAAATCTGAACAGCATATTTGCTAACTCATAACTTCAAGGGACTTACTTATTTTGCTTCTATAACTAGAAAAACGGTTAATCGTCATTTTAATTTATAAGTAAAATTTAATTCAACATTAAATAATTCATAAAATATGCGTTTTTGTCTTTCATAATATGCCCCGCGCGTGAAACTTATTCATATGTGCAAGTATTCATTGAAATAATCAATCATCAATCATCGATATGTGTTTAGTGGCAATGACATTAGTACCTTCCCACTTATGCCCAACCTATATTTTTTCTCGTGGGAACGGCATTTACATTTTTCATAAGTACGGGAAAGAGTCAACCAAATCCTTTAAAGCAAGAATCCCCGCCTGCAGTTGTCAAAGTTGATGTTTCAAATCTAATAGTAGTTATAAGTTTTGTTTCCATTTTATGCTCAGTTTTGTTAATAACATCCTGAGGTTCAAATATTCAGGTATTTGTGGCGAAACGATTTTATTTCATGTCTCGGATTTCATTGAAATTGAACAAGAAAAGCATTACGTAAAAGTATTGTGTAGTTATCCGTTAGTTTCTACAATACGTGAGGCTCTGCTGATAAATTATTTATCATCCTCCATATTTCGACCGTAGTTACTTCAATGAGAGTAGAGAACTGCTCAATCGGATGACTTCTGGGAATTTATTCGATCGCAGATCCCACAATATAATTTCTTAAATAGGCCGTATTGACAGGAAGGGCGATAGAGAATACAGTTTATAAAACAAATTACTCAACGGAAGAAATACATGAGCTGACTTTCTTAGTTTTTGTCCCACGTACACTTACTCTTAATGTATCCATTCTTAGAAATGTTCTTTTCTCCATTTTATTTTCTTCTAATTTGTGTTCCCGCTTCCAGACCTATAATCAAGGAGATCATCCTTAATGACATCATTACTTGACTTTAAGGCCTCAGGTATCCCCTCCAGACACTTTTAGCTTCCATAGATACCTATCAACTATTAGAGGTGCATGATTTTCCGGGTATTATAAAATTAAAAAATCAGCCCAGCAGTTAATGGCTATTAATACCTGTAATTATTGTTATGATTGAAATTAATTTTATGACTATCAGAGTAGTCATGATATAATTAGTATCCATATTCATTAATAAAAGCCCAAAATATTGTTCATTACTCTGATTTAATAACCTATACATCAACCATTATGAGCAATTATCAGTTCGATGTTAGATTGGTTCTCTCCGCTCTCTTTAACTAGTTATATTCACTCTATTAGAGGCCTAATTCTGTTCTGTACATAGATTCCATTTCTAGTTCTTGTTAATCAGCATTTTCTATTATTTGCCTCTATACTACTGATAAAGTTCAGATTTATTGTTTGATTATTGATTTTTTAACCTTTTCTCCGCGCAGCACAGTCGACGTTTATTTTTTCATCACTCTTCATTGAACCTCTTCATTAAGATTCGCTGAATCTATGAAATACTCATCAAAGCCTTAACTTTTGTGATGCTTTCGCATGGGAGTATTATTCGGCCTTTGGTATATGGTGCGGAAGGAGTTAAAAGTAATTTAATTCGGAACTCATTAGCTTTGCTCTCTCATTTCTCAAAAGAATTTAACGAAATCTTATTTTTCTCGGGTGTTCCATATCAAACTTCTTTGGAGATATCAACTTCAAAGTTAACCTACTCATTAAATAGCTATTTAGTGTTCTGTGTTATTAATGGAAACACAAATAGATGACTTTACATACCTACTGCTGTAAGCATATCCAAGCTACCCAGTTTGCTGAAACTGTTTGAAAATATAATGGAGCGGAAATTTTGGACAAAATCAGGACTTATTCATTTACAAGTTAGTTTTATCTTTTATCACATTATTATCGTGGTCTAATTTTCTTTCAGACTACAATTTTTCAAATATGCACGCCCTTGGTACGAGTACCCAACTAATATTACGCACGGGTCATTTTACGGTCACTGTGAAACTTCACTACATTTGGCTTTGTCCCGTTTCTTCTTTACGCTTTCTCTTCTACCCTCCTCACTTTTATCGTCCATTCATTTATCAATGTTTCCAAAGTTCTCATTCCTCGCTCTCTTCTCTCTTTATCTAGAAAATCTCACACTTTCCTCAGTGTGTTAACGTACCGAGCAAATGTGTGACGCCTTCGTATGCTCCTCTCGTCGGCCGAACAGTCTTGCCAAGACCCAAGTGGGAAAGGGTAGGTTAGCTCTTTCCTTCATGTTGGGGAGCAATTATTTTCCCTATTGCGAACTCTTGACCCCTTACATCCCTTACCTTCCCCCACCTCACTAATATTTTCCTGCGAAAGGTGGGATCCTCTCATCCTACTGACAATGCAATTTTTCTCCTTCCTCAACATTAATTCATTAGGATTTCTATTCCGTGAACCGTGATTCTACGGCTCTTACTTTTTCTTTCGCAAGAAATGTTTCCGAGGACTGCATCGTGTGAAAAATTATTTCGTAGCCCTTTTCCACCGACTCACCCTTTGGTCTCTCTCTCTTACCCTTAAGCGCATTACTGCTCTTTACGTGTAATGTCTTCCTTTGTTCCTTCTCTTTCTCTTATCTCCCTCCCATGTTTTGCTTTATTTGGTCCCTTTTTCGTCGGTCGCACCATGATTTCTTTTTTTCTGGTCGTCTTTTCTGCTTGTTTCAACCTCCTTCCCGCTTCTTCGTTTGTTAATTTGTTCTCTCTCTCTCTCTTCCTCTTGTGGCCATCTATCACTTCTCGTTCCCGTCATCAATTCATCTACCCCTCTGCCTTATTCCCTGCCCCACCTCGCCCACAGCTCTCCTCCTTCCATATCCATCCCCTTTATCACTTTTCCGTTTTACCCATTTCCTCTTCTTCTCCACGCAAGCCGTCACCTCTTCAACATCCGCCTTAGCCCAGTATCGCTGTCTCCGAGCCGAAGATGTTCCTTTGGCAAAGAAGCGATGCGGAATTTTTGTACGATTCTCGGGTTTATTTATTTTGCTTCTGATTTTCTTTATGAATTGGGAAAAATGCTGCTGTAGCCATAGTATACTAAGTGTTTGTGTTTCTAACCTTTCAACGGACAATTTTCTCGGAGTCCGGTCTGTATCCAGCTCTCGGATAACACTTTTACCGTGGCCCAAAATCGGATTGTAGCATGCTGCGCCGCTTTTCGCTTTTAGTGTTTCTGTCGAAACAACAGCCACAGTTTTTCTTTTTCATTTATCTGTGGGTATTTTTTCGAAAAACATTTATACATCTCATAATCTGCGTCGTTGGGAATGGTCTTTTACGTGATAGATATTTATATAACTTTCATCGTTATATTCTGTTCGTGTTACTGGTTATCTTTATTGTTTTAAATGCGTTAATACTATATTTCAGCTAGATTATAACAAGACACACTACTCGGGGAAACCTTTTTATCGGAAATACTTCATTACTGTCGAGGTTAGCCCAAGGTTTCGTATGTGTTAATCCTCTTCATTTTATGAAAAGAAAACCTTTCAGTTCTTAATCCACTTGTAACAAGTTATACTTATAAATTTATAAATATATAAAATTTATTAATTTTAAGTAAAATCCCTGATTTCAATGTCATCCTTTAGGGCACTTTTTAAGTAGTATTTATTAAAAATCAAATTTGAATACAATTCACTGGAAGTCGGTCATGTTTGTAGGAAATTTTAAACACAAATATGCCATTTGTTCCTACCAGCCCTCGTGCACTTTCGTCAAAATTACGTGATAAGAAGCATCAAACAGTTATATTTTGGCGATGATTTCCTCATGATAAGAATGAAATTGAAAAATATTGAGCATTTTTTTACATTTGGTTTCATTTAAGATAAGGAATAGATGTGTGAATGTAACAGGTTGAAGATAGATTAAAAGAAAGATTGAATAACAATTTCAAATGATCAAAAGGTGGTTGGGAATTATTCATAAGCCAAATAAGGCGCTCTTAATATCACTTCGGCCGTTTTTCCATTTGAAAAATTCTTTACGAGATGGATTGATTGGCAGTGCAATAAGTGGCATATATAACAGAAGAAGTATTCCACAATTCCTCGTGATGAGATTACATAATGCTAGCCTACGTTTCAAATTGCAGCAGGGTGAAAGAATTTAGAATGATTGTGCGCTGTGTAGAAGTAGTTTTTGTTACTTCAAATTTATAAAAATTACACGTTTTATGTAGCATGATACATTTTGGTTTGTCTCTGTGTGTTGAAGTGACGTTTCTGACACACATCTTAATTTATTTGGCGAATCGATTTCGACGATGAGTTCGAACATCGATTTGTCCGGATCGATTCTTTCTGTTTCTAGTTGGCCACCGCAGTCGCACCTTCATTCGCCTCCGCCCTCCCCCTTTCATCCGATCCTTCCTCCTCCCTCCCCCTTTCATCCGATCCTTCCTCCTCCCTCCCCCACTTCTCGTTCTTCTCCCACTCTCCCCTCTTCTCCCACTCTCCCCTCTTCTCCCACTCCTCCCATCCTCTTCCTCCCTCGAGGCGATCGCAATGTTTCTCGTTCCCAGTTTATGGGCGATGGGGAGTTGGGTTTCCTCCCGAACGGAGGGCTCGTCATCATCCGATTCGGCAACCGAATTACACGTCCGCGGAAGGAGGAGTCTCTCACTCTCTCCATTCTCCCCATCTCCTTCCCTCCCTCATTCTCCTCTCTCCTCCCGCGGCTCCCGTTTGCTGGCACTAACAACTACGCGAAAGGATGAAAGAGAGAAAGAGACGCCTGGAATTCGGGAGCGAAGGTGGTGGGATGGAATTGAGAGATCCCTCTCGAAGGGGTGGCACGAGAAGAGGTGACGGGTTGGTCGTCCGCAGTTCCATCCGCTGACTTTGCTACCTTCCTCTCCATCGGTGATCCCCCATTTAATTCATCCCACCTTGTACTTTTCTTTTTTTTATGCTCCTGCATACACGATAACGAAATCATCCGAGAACGAGCCGAGACTGCTTATTAGATTGGAGTGATGATTATTTGTGGCAGTCACTATAAATTTATTAGTGCATATTCAAGGCCGGCTCAGCGCACAAAGCGGACAAAGCATTACATTAGACTGCCGAAAAATTTTCCATTTATTGTTTAACACATTGGTATGACATACATATCTTGTTAAGGGTTGAAATGCGGCAGATATAGCATAGTAAGTTTTCAGAACCTCTATTGGTAGTTATTAATAAACCAATGGGCATGGGATATCATGTTGTATTGCATCATTTTCTGGCATTTTTTATCACGTTTGCTATGCATTTTGTGCTACGGAATATCCTATTTCTTTGGAGTATTTCTTGATGTCAGTAGATGTTGAGTCCAATAATATGAATCAAATTTCTACACGATAACAGATTTTTAGCTTGTTATTAATGAAAAATAAATGTTCTATGTTTTACCCAAATGTTTATTTTTATCGGAGGTGCCATATCTTTTGATGTTAAGGTGTAAACTTTGTTATCCAAAAATAAGTTAAGAGAACCAATTCAAGACTTAATAGGAAAAGAGTTCGATTTCTGAGTTCATTATTTACCGAATGTCAACCGAGCAACTGCTAGTGTGTTGCAAATTGCTCGGTGACTTCTTAGAGACACATTTCATTTACGCTAATACCTACGAAGTAATTGTCAGTCAAATATTGCAGAACAAAGTGCTCTATCCATTGCGTTATTTGTAGCATGTTAAGATATTACACAACATTAGACAACATAAGGGTGACGACGAATAAGAAAGATAAACTGACGATATTTTTATTAAACAGTGCTCCCAAGTTTTGGAACTCTGTATGCTGGAAAACGTTACAATTCCTTCAGAAATTACATTTTTTTCTGAAATCATATTTAAATATTTTAAATGGTTTGACTTTTTTAGTTTAGAAATAAGTAATGAGACAACTTTAATTTTCCTTTGGTACTTGCGTTGCTCTGGTTCTTTGAACGCCACGATGTAATCCGTGGAATTCGACGTTCAACTGGTCCCTGGAACTGGACTTGGATGCTCTCTTATATTTAAGGCTTGCTATTTTTATGAATGTTGTTCATGCTGCGAATAGGTTAATTTTTGGGGAATTAGTGCCTCATTTTATTAATATTATCTACTTTATTGTTCTTTGTATCTTTTCCATTACAATATACGCCTATGAAGTTTACAACACGTGTCATAATGTGACACTATTTTAAAATTTGAAAACGCAAAATATTTTATGCTAATGGAATATTCATTACTCTAAATCGTCTATCATTACCTTTAGAGAATAGCTTTAACTATGGTAGAGTATAAGTGAAAGGCCAAAAGGCTCCTAAGATACTCTAAATGAAACCTACATTTTGAATTGTTATTTGACGAACTTTACAGGAGAAGATTTAGTCTAAACACAGGAAACTGTAATAAACTATTGGTTTAGTGCATTTCTCTGAATTTTCCAAAAATTTGCTTTCTCGAACACAGTCCATCACTCGCAGCATAATGATTCTTGGACGGGTATATGCAAAATACTTTCTATCTACTTTCAGCCCAGGGGAAATTGGGTGCCCATAGAATTTGAACGAACTCTGCACCTATCATAGTCAGAATGCAGAATACCAGAAACATTTCTGATAAGCCGTTTCCTCAAAAAAAAATAAAAATGAAATCTCTTTGTTTTAAGTCCCCCGTCATCATGCTTTGTAGACTACTTATCTATCTCTCATTTGGCTTACTCAATCATTCGCTGCTGTAACGCTAGTTATTTAGAAGGAATAATAGCGAAGGAGTGGAAATAAACTAAGGAAGAACCGTGCCTGCTTTGTCATCACCAAGAGAAATCCCAGATGTAAAAATGACAGTTATTTCAAGAAACCGTTCTCCAAGAAGCACGGCTGGACGAAAGTTTGAAGTGAGCGCGAAAAAGTTTACAAACTGATAAACCGTGCCATAAAATATACGTGTAGTAACAGGATTGGCGAAAAGTAGTTAAATTCAAAAGATAATTACTATGAAGTAGAAGAAAGTTCAATCACATACCTAATTCGAAGATTATCATGAAATCTTGCTTTGAGAATAGGTACTGACCCTGTTTTAGGATTATGCGACCGGTGCGGCAAGAAATCGTTCCAGAATGATTGTCTCTCAGGCAATTTCTGGCCCATTACCGTGCTGCCTGATCTCAGCTCAATCCGCTTCCATCTGGCACAAATTTCTTGTTTCTATTTAGCCTATATAATTTGGTTACATTCGAGCTGCAAAGTCAATCAGCATTTGAAATCGTTAACCATCAGTAACAGGAGCAAACGTTTGATGGTGTGATCTGTTCCTACGGCGGAACGATCGTATAATAATGGGCAACTTTTGCTTTTGTTCCAAAGTAAAAAATATAGGAGGTATTCGTACTGCTTCAATTGCCCTCCTGTTCCACTTTAGAAAATGTTATTTCCAATTGTGATAATAGTGGTGGATGCAAATTGTATAAAAGCATTTACTAAGAGGAGGATATTTTCATTATTTTTTTTCTGTCAAAGTATTACTAAAACGTGTATTTAGGCCAAGATGTATATTAGATATATTTTTTGAAGTAGTAATTCCAACATGGACTTAGTATTTTACTCATATTCTTTCGGAGGAAAACGGCATAACATTCTCTGCTTAATTCTTAGCCAAGTTAATCACCAAATGAAACTCACCTGTCGTTATTTCGTTTGATGAACTTCATGCAGATATGGTAGGGAGTTGGTTAATGCCACATCGTTTAGAATACCGGGCTTAACAGAGGAAAGGACAACGTTGTTTTTTGCTCTTAAGTAGCTTATGGGTATAGATATGAGCCAGGATTGGCATGCGCCTGATGGGCAAGAAGGGACATTAAGGAGCATTGGCCAATTGATCCGCTATTTTAATGGAATTAAGAAGATAATTGGCCGAGCCAGAGATTTCAGTTGACCTGTGAAGATTCCATAGACCAAAAGAGAATAAAGGATTTCACTCGGGTAAGAAGACAACTTTTTAATGTAAGATGTAGAAAGGGTCTCTCTTATAAAGACAGAATTAAAGTGATTATAAGACCTTTAGAAGCTAGAAATATGCGTGTTAAGTGTAAACTATGTAACCTAAACCAATTATTTTAGAGGTTAAACGATTAAAAAATTACCATTCATAAATGACCAGTAAAAGTTAGATATTTGTAATTGTGTCCATTGTTATCATTGTCAATAGTCCGATGTGAAGGCCAAAATATGCTGTTTTCGTACTAATGCTAAATCAATGAAAATAAGTAAGTGCAAGATTAAAATTCTAATTTAGGGTTAAGTCAATACATAAAATGTCTTTATTTAGTATTTTGAGGTTAAGGTTAATAAGGAATCCCACATTCAATAAATGGGGTACAGGGTAGTACAGGACTTTGTGGTAAAATAGGTTAAATAAGGTAGAAAATGAGGAGGCTACGAAAGAATGTGGATAGGAACGACGAGTATAGACTGGCTTTGGTCATCTTGAGACGATCGGATGAGAGGTTGAATCATTGAACAGATATATATTGTAAATGAGATATATCGGGAAAGTCTTGATTGAATGTGGTCAGAGGCACGCAAGACAGTACATTATAAATCCCCAAAGTAGAAGAATGTGAAGGAAACAATACAAGGAGACGGCAGAGGAGAAACTGGGTAGTATGCAAGGATAGTTAAGCATGGAGGAAAGTATAAAAAGAAGCAGTTTCCTTTCATAACCTCAAAATCAGGTTTTCCGCGACATTCGCGTATTTCTAAAATTGAACGAAATGAAGGAGTTCCATGCATTCATATAAGATTAATAAAATCTTAAGGCATTATATCTGTTATTACTAGATTTTGTACTAAAATTTATGTTTTAATTAGGAAGTGGATGAAGTACATTTTTGACTTCAAATCAAAGCTCTAATGAGTTTAAAAAATTTTGGGCCTCTTACCAGCGTATCATACTATTTCACTGATTACAATAAAGGAGCTCACATGGCAATATATTCAAATGCCAAAGAACCTCGTGTGACTGAATAATAAACGCTTTTAGGTAAAATCCACTCAAAAGTCGGTGTCGAATCTTGCGGCTTTAGGCTTAGCAGGTAAGCATTTTGCTTTTTGGGTTAATCCGACTAGAAGGTGATACGAATACTTGATGCTGAAGTATCTGGGGCTTTGGTAGTCGTGCGGTTGAGATTGCATTTCGCCGTGATCCCCTGATGTGCTCCATGCATATGAGAACGCTCTAGTATTGGCACACCCATGCTACGGTCCGACAATTTCACCAGTTGACTTATCTTAGTAGGTTTGGCTGCATCTAAGTTTAGATTAAACTACGCCCGTTATTTAAAAGCATGTGCAGGTGCCATATTAACTTGTACCAAAAGAGTCATTGAAACAGAAGGCCGTACTTAACTTTAAGTGACGAGTGCTTCTGCAAATATATTTACATTTGGACATTTAAAAACGATTACGACGTGAAAACGGTGGCTCGACAGTAATAACAAATTTGCATTATAATGATTGGTGATTGAACTACCTGGTGACTTAGCGAGCCTTATAGGCCAGTTGTTTTCAGCATTGCGCATGTTTTTTTATATCTGCACGCACGTATGATGTGTGTGTGTTTGGGAGGGAGTTTTCCTTCCATGCGCCTTTATTTGGGCCCATCGCTAACTTTTGTTTTCCCTTTCTCTCCCTATTTCCTCCTCGTTCCTCCCTCGTCTCACTCTCCCTCTCCTACTCACTCTCCCTTCCTCCTCTCAGGAAAAAGGTTTTACGAGCTACGCTCGGAATTTACGTGTTCCTGTAGGAGCCGGAGAATTCCCCTCTCCCCTTCTTTCTGTTTTTTTTCCTCTCCCTCTGTATCTGCCTCTTACTTTTTCTCTATCGTCCTCTCTCCATCCCATCTCTTTCCACCACCCTTCCCCCATTCCGCACCCCCTGCATCCCGATTTCACCCCCTCCCCCCAAGTAGGCCTACTCGCATGCACGCACACCCTTCCTGCCTTCCTCTACGCCCCCTCCCCCTCCTCCCCGCGGGGGCATCCACATCCTCTCGAGACTCTTCCGTGACACCGCAGTTTTGGAGTGAATCGTCCTCCCTCGTTTCCACGCTCGTGCGATGGGGATCGTGGGTGAGAGAGCCGGGATTAGAGCCGTGACTGAGATGCTCTATCACGCGTGGGCGATTCCGCGTTCAGCTTCGAGGAAGAAGAGCTCATCTCAATGCATGAGGAACGATTTTAAGGTGTTGTGTAGAAGATCTGAACTGAGTTACCAGTGTGGTTTCAAAACTCCCGGAAAGAGATAACCAAGAATGGTGTTATTTTGCCATTGTAAGGCGTACATATTATGCGTCAGCGTTTGTGTTCCAGTTTTACTATAGGCGATCATGAAGGCTATTCAATCTTTTATTTCGCCTCATGTATTTAAAATTAAACTTTAGTCTTGTGTATTTTCCAAATGTTCATAAAAAACAATCACATAATAGGTAAATAATGTATTATGTATGGAATTCAAAAGGGTCCTATAATTTTTTAAATTATTCAGAATGAAAACTAACAGTAAGTTGTGGGGCTGATGATATTTTTTCAAAATGAAACTGTTATTACTAATGTGCAATCACCAATATAGTTAACTCAGTTTCTTTCGTCATTTTTTAAAGTGTAGAAGTCACTTCACTAAATCAATGTGAATTACAAGGAATGAGAAGTGGTTGTCTTATTAGTTTAGCGTTTTGTTACTGACCGTTCGGCCCTGGTTTCAAGTTCAGTTGATGCCTTAGGGCACTTGCGAAAAATAATCTGTTTAATATTGAAAAACATCAAATGTCTGCCATGTGATACTAGATTTTTTGTAGAAACTTTCAACTTTGAGGAAACCTTCACTACACCTAACCCTACCTTTCAATAACTCCCACTTGTTTGCGTAGAATGAGCCAAATGAAATCATCAGTAAAGGTCGTAGGGCTGAGTGAACTTAGCAAACTCAGCCCTTGCCTATCAAAGAATACTTTGGAATTAATATTTATCTTTGTTTTTATTACGATTAACATCTATGGTAATTCAGTTAGATATATGGTAACTTATTAAGAGAAAAGGTCACTGCTCTGATAACACATAGTGTATTTCCTCTTATTTTAAGGACCGGAAAGCATAATGTAAACCAATTATTCGATCAAACCAAACGTTTTTTCCTGTGCTAAGTAATTAAATTTTAATAGTGGCAGATATTTGACCGCAGGGGATTGGATTCAACCAAAAAGATACCTCAGTATATTTGGGTTTGGCAATTAGAAGGTTTATTAGATTTTCCTAGGAAAACAGAAGTCGACAGTTGAAAAGATATTTTAAAAATCGCATTCTGAAACGCTTAACTTACCGGGACGATCGCCGTCAACTATTATTCTCTTGCTAATTTGGGATTCATTAAGCTCGAGGACATGACAGTAGTGCCACGAAGAAACATTGATTGAGCGTACTTGGCGAAACTCTATTAGATGAAGAAATAAAGACTGGGGAGAAGATGTACTTACTTATGAGAAGGTTAAGAGTGCAGGCATGGATTTGGATAAGGACGAGAATGTTTTTATTTGGCTTGTGTACTCTTTATACACACTGAGAGCACACGCAGAGGGTACTGAGAGCACAAGTTGTTCGATGCTTTTCCTTGCTTTACCTAGCTTACCTTACTTTTCCACGTTAATATCAGGCCTCGCGAAATTTAAGAAAAAAAGTACCGTCCGCCATTTGAAAGGATAAGTCTTTTTGCCATTTTTCGCATTACGTTTAGGATAGGGCTCATACCAGAGTTTCTCTTCCCTTCTTTACAAAATACCATTGCTCTCCTTATTGGGATGATATTTTATATTTATATTTTCCTCTGGCACCGGAATTCGTCTCTTTCCAACTTGAAGGTAAAAATACGTCTCGAAGACTTTCCTCTGCAACCATTGATCTACGTGAACGATACGTGGCTCCAAGTAAATTCTTTAACAATCAATTAACCTTATGCAGCATTTTTAGATCTCACCCTCGTTCTTTTCAAATAATTTACCTCAACGCCCAAAGTCTCTATGCGCACCTTGACGAATTGTGTCAACTTCTACCTGACAACGACGTTCATGCAATTTCCATCGTTGAGACTTGGCTTAAGCCTCATATGCCTACCTCATCCATCGACATTCCTGGCTACAACTTCTATCGACATGATCGTATCGGCAAGGGTGGTGGAGGCGTAGGTGTCTACGTGAGAAAAGATCTCTCATTCAAAATTATATCAAAAAGTTCTTCCGTTTACTGCAAAAGACCCGAGTTTGCATTCTTAGAGATAACCTTCAACCTACAAAAAATTCTTTTAGGCATAGTTTACCGCCCACCCAAGATAGGTTATTTTTCCGACTTGGAAGAAGCATTATCTTCCCTCATTCCGAACTATGACCATGTTATTATTACTGGTGACTTCAATGCCAACTTTCTTTCCTCAACTCATGACTCTAAAACAATTACTAACTCTATGTCATCCCTCGGTCTTAGTATACTTCCCCTAGAACCTACCCATCATACATCTTCATCAGCCACTTGGCTTGATGCAATAATTACAGCCAACCCTGACAAAATGACAACATATGGGCAACTTTCTGCCCCAGGAATATCCATGCATGATGTGTTATTTTTAACATACTCAGTTAGATGTCCTAAATTTAAGCAGAAATTCATTCTTACTCGCGATTTCAAGTCCATAGATGACAAATACCTGGTATCCGATGCGGCTACCATTCCATGGCAGTCTATAGAATTCATCAACGACATAGATAAAAAAGTAGAACTATTTAATACGTTCTTAAATGATCTAGGAGACAAACATGCACCGTTTAGAAAAATCCGACTGTCCAAACCACGCTCCCCTTGGATAACAGATGAAATAAAATACTTGATGCGTAGGCGTGACGCAGTCTATAGCCTGTTTAAAAAACATAAAAACGAAAATGTATTCAATATCAACAAAAAACTGCGTAACAAAACTAAACAAGTCATTAGAAATTCCAAAATCAGATATGCCTTCCAAATATCTAAAGAGCCCCCGTCACATATTTGGAAAAGCTTGAAGTACCTTTGTGTCGGAAAAACTAAAAATCAACACTCCCTACCTGCTGACATTTCTCCAGACGACCTAAACCGTTTATTCACAACCCCACCGACGGAAATCGACTTTAATGCAAAAAATGAATACATATACAGTTTGCAAAATTCTGAACCAACTCCAGTTTCTGCTGGAAGCTCATTCAAAATTTCTCCCGTCACACAAGTGGAAGTCCTCCAGGTCCTCAAAAAAATCAAGTCCTCCTCAGATGGAGCTGATGGAATTTCAGCTATTCTCATACAAAAGTTACTTCCCATTGTACTTCCTGTTTTAACTCATATCTTTAATTAGTCTATTTTAACTGAAACATATCCCTCCCTCTGGAAACGTGCCCTCGTCCGTCCCATCCCCAAAAAATCCACACCCACTAACATTGCTGAATACAGACCAATCAGCATCTTGCCTCCTTTATCAAAAGCATTCGAGAGACTCATTCACGAACAAATTTCAAAGTTTCTGAATGAAAATAACTTACTTGATCCTCTACAATCTGGCTTTCGGTCCTCTCACAGCACAGCTACCGCTCTCCTTAAAATAACAGATGACATCCGACTATCCATGGATCGCAAAGAGGTGACAATAATGACTCTCCTAGACTTTACCAAAGCATTCGACTCTATTGACAAAGATATTCTCTTAGCAAAACTTCAAAACCTGAATTTTTCTTCCTCGTCTTTACTGTGGATTCGCTCATACCTAAGTAACCGATTCCAAAGTGTCACTACACCAAATTCATCCTCTAACTGGCTTCAAATACAAAGGGGTGTTCCACAAGGATCCATTCTTGGACCTTTGCTTTTTTCCCTGTATATAAACGATATTAGTAAATGCATTTTAAATTGCAATCATCACCTTTATGCCGATGATTTACAAATATATCACCATTCCCGCCTTCAAGACCTACCTACAATTATAAACGAAATTAATGCAGATCTGGCTGCTTTGTCACTATGGGGAATAAAAAATTTATTGAAAATAAACCCAATCAAAAGTCAGTCCATCATAATTGGATACCATAAAATACATTCTAAAATAAGTATTGATAAACTACCACCACTAAAATTGCAAGGATCTATCATACCTTACCTAAGGACAGTAAATAATTTAGGCTTAACCATAAATGAAACATTATCTTGGACTGATCATGCAATTGCTATCTGCAGAAAAATTAACTCATCCCTGCATTCACTGAAAAGGTTAAAGCACATTGCTCCCCCCTCCTTAAAGATGCTTCTTGTGTCCACTCTTCTCATACCCCACTTTGATTACTGTGATGTAGTATACCAAGACCTTTCAGGCGAACTAAAAACCAAACTCCAGAAGACCCATAATTCCTGTGTGCGGTTCATATGTGATCTTAGGAAGTACCATCATATTTCCGACTCATTTAATAGAATATCCTGGTTAAAGCTAGAAGACCGCAGGCATTTACATATTCTTTCACTTCTCTACGGAATACTTTCAAAGCACACACCTAAATATCTATACAAAAACTTCCTCTTCATCAACTCAATCCACAACAGAAATACCAGGGGTAATAATAAACTTCTTGTCCCACACCATCGCACGGAAATCTATCACAAATCTTTTCATGTTACAGCATGCCGTCTGTGGAACTCTCTCCCAGATGACATAAAAAACTCTTCATGAGTATTTGAAGGAGTATTCTTAATTTATATATGTATATGTATGTATGTATGGGTGTGTATGTGCATACTTATGTATGTATTTATGCATGTGTATGAATGCATGTATGTATGTTTTATGTGTGTATATGTATGTGTGTGTGGATATGTATGTAAATGTGTATGTATGTGTATGCATATAGGTATATATGTGTGTGTAAGTGTATGTATGTGTATGTGTGTGTCTATATATATGTATATACTTTTTTCTTTTCGATGTGCAAATTTGGATTAATGAATTTATGTCTATCTCTATGTGTTTATGTTTAGATTTGAATGTAACTGTAAGTTTAAATGGCTAATATAATATGTATATGACGATGGGTTAAATGGAAGAAGGGACAATTTGGTCTCAATTTCGCCCAAATAAAGACCACTATCTATCTATCTACTACCTTGATCAAAAAGTTCCCGGAATAACCACCGTGTGGCGCTCCCATCGTTCCGATTTGAGTTCTGTTTTTTTTGTTAAATTGGTACATCTGTTGTTGATAGTCCCTTTAAATCTTAGTGTCATAACTTGACATTTGCAAAAGTTACGTAGCCAAGAGTACATCTATCTCTGTGTGTGTTGGCGATTTTTTACAATTTCAGAAATGGATTTAAATTTGCAACAACGAACTTGTATTAAATTTTGCGTAAAAAACGGATTTAGTGGCGCACGGACGTTGGAAATGTTGGAAAAGTGTTTCGGCAACGATTCTCTAAAAAAAACGGTCGTTTACCAGTGGCACGAGCGGTTCAGAAGTGGTCGTGAGTCAATCGAAGATGATGAACGCAGTGGCAGACCATCGACATCGAAAGTCGGTGAAAAAATTGATAAAGTAAAAGAAATGTTGGTCAATAACCGCAAATTAACCATCAGAGAAATAGCGGAGGACTTGAACATTGCCTATGGATCCGCCCAAGACATTGTGGTTAATGATTTGGGTTTCCGTCGTGTAGCAGCAAAGTTGGTGCCAAAAGACCTCAATTTCATGCAAAAAAGAGACCGTGTTGACGTCGCAAAAGACATGATTTGCGAGGCTGAATCCGATCCCACATTCATCAAAAGGATCATTACTGGAGACGAGACGTGGGTTTATGAGTACGACACGCAATCCAGACATCAGGCAAGTGAATGGCGTTCACCAAATGAGCCGAGACCAAAAAAACCACGTCGTTTTCAGTCAAAAAAGAAGGCAATGCTGACGGTTTTCATGGATTACAACGGTGTAGTGCATCATGAATTTTTGCCAGAAGGCCAGACAGTAAACAAAGAGTATTATTTGGGCGTTATGAGACGTTTGCGTGAAGCAATTCGCCGAAAGAGACCAGAAATGTGGGCAGAAAACTCGTGGATTTTGCACCATGATAACGCACCGTCGCACAGTGCTATCATTATTCGTAATTTTTTGACGAAAAATGCAACAAATACCATCCAACAGCCACCGAATTCACCTGATTTGGCTCCCTGTGACTTCTTTCTGTTCAATCGAGTTAAAAAACCATTACGGGGAACGCGTTTTAGCAGCCGAGAGGAAGTAATGGAAAAATCGCAGGAAGCACTGATGGACATACCGAAAACCGAATATAAAAAATGTTTCGAGGATTGGATCAAGCGCTGGCATAAGTGTGTTGCAGTCGATGGGGATTACTTTGAAGGGGACAATATAGATTTAGATGAATAAACTTGTATTTTTAATTTTCTGAATAAATTCCGGGAAATTTTTGATCAAGGTAGTATCTATCTATTTTCTCTCATGCCTAAGGATTCAGCGCTCTTAAGACGCATTTAAAAAATACAAGCCTTTTATTGTACCAACCTAGTCGCGGTTGAATGTCTAAATCGCGACGAAGTGTCGCGGAATCCCGGTCGTGACCTTATTAGCCAGACAAGCTACGGCGGTGTACGCATATTAATGTAGGTGTGTGTGTGTGTGTGAACTTCTTCCCCTCTTCATCATTTCTCGCTCCCATCCAACTGCCCTGGCCTTCCCAAGAGGCATTTGGTTGGAGATGCCACGCGGGATGCGCACGCGGGAGAGAGGTTGCACAACGAAAACGAAAGGCCGGGAGGTTCCCTGGCGCGGTCGCGTGTTATCATCGCTCTCATCCGGAGCCACGAAAGCCCGAGGCTGTTTAGGCGAAAAGAAAGCAAGGGGTGTGGGGGTTGGAAAGGGGGAAGGGACTCGAGAAGTGCGCGGGGAGAGTTCCCTGAGATTCGAGGCTTACGCCCCCTCTACTCCCCTTTCCCTCCTATCTCCCTACCCACCGGAGTAACATCCCCATGTGGCTGTGGTCTCGAGTCTCGACGGGGAGGACTCCAAAAAAAAACGACTCACTCTCCTTCGAATTTTTTTTATCAACATTTCCTTCGGTGGCAAGTTTGATCTTAAACTGGTGAATATTTCGTTACGTCTCTTTCCTTTTCCTTTTGCTGTGGTTACGTACGCCGAATGAAAGAGCTCTTTAATTCATCGCCACGTGTCTCTGGAACAAAATTTATTAAGTCACGTCGACAAAGAAGTTAGCAGCTACCACGGTACAGTGTTTGGAAATGTAGGGGGATGTGTTTTTAACTGATCGTGCAACAAATGTTTTATGCACTATAACTCTGAATAGAAATATACTTCTTCCGTTCGGGATATCTTTTGGGAATTCCGTAGGATCAAACAAAATATTATATTATTGCTTAGAACTTTAAGATTGAAGGAAATATATAATTGTGATGCCAATGCGATGGCATATAATATTGTGTGTATCTCACACTGAATGAGAGGAATTTATTTTCTAATTAAGTGGACATTTTTCATACGAAGTATTCACGTAATTTTGTAGAAGGAAAGCTTAAAATACTTTTACATTCTCAACTGCGTAGCTTAATTAAAAATTGTCACCTCCTATGCTCAAGAACTTCAGTTTAAACGAACTTGAATTACAGTCAGTCAGCCTTAGCCAACTATTGGTTTTTAAAGGTCTAACAACATTAACATAAGCTTATGAAACTCATTCACATTAAAGCGTTATCATAATTAAATAACGAAAATGCGAGTACATTCTTTATTCACTTGTGGAGGGAAAAATCTGCATTTATTTAATGAAAATGAATTACCAAAGCACTGCTTTTATTTCTAGACATTTGTTTTAACCTGAGTGTTTAATTTGAATCTATGGTAAAATGAGGCAAATTAGTGAGTTACGCTCCTGAAATTAAATGAGAATGCCATGCTGGAGAGAGTAATTAACTGAAACACTTTCGAATATTAATAGGTTATTAGTAATTACTATTGGAAAAAAGTTGTAGTGTTCTTGATACACAGAATACATTTTGGCAGTTCAAGTAGTTAAATTTAGTGATTGGTTCTCGGTGACCTGCTTCACTAAATTAATTTAAAACTCTTTGACCTACCCATTCATTCCCTTTGTTCCGTGAGTTTGATATAATTAATATTTTATCACTGTTATGGAGCAGATTTCTGATTACCGTATCACACTTCCAAGTCAAATGCTTGCCAAACGTTATTGACATTTTCATTCAATTATGAAATTTTATGCGATATTTAATTCGGATTAAGTACAATATTTTTCATATATTGGGATTTAAGGTAACACGAATTGAACGGATTTGCTTTAAGCACAATCATCATTTTGATGTACTCAAGTACGAAGTACTAAATGTAAATAAATAATCAAATAAAGCAACCTATTTACTTTTAAAGACTAATTTTAAGTATTGTGTTCTTACATGACATTTAAAGTATAAATTTCCCTCCACTGAGTGTGTGTTTCGATCCCAATTGAAAGGTCTCTCTATCAACTACCCACACCGATTTATCGTACGCTATGTTCGCGCAATACTTCATAGCCGTATAATGTAGATTCTGGCATCCTATCTGTAGTAACTTCTCTAGGAGGTGCCCTATTGTTGAGGTAATTTGTGATAATGGCGTTCAAGGGTAATTAAGGTGAGTTATGTGTCAGGCTGTATTTCAACGGTTGAAAGGAACTTGACTTCAGCATCAGCATAAGCTTGACAAAAGACCTCGACGAATCTACAGTCTAACGTAACATCCAACATAAATTTTACTGTGCCTGGAATGGTTTAGACAGAGATATTGGTGCATACAAATACAAAAGTATTCAGAGGTCAAAGCTGGTTCAAAAGGCATATATCTAGGGACTACTACTACCTTCTACCATCCAAACTAAGCCCTAATAGTTATGAAAAAGAAATAGGATTACTACGAAATGGGTTGGACATACTATATTATACTTTCAGTCTTCTCAAGTCTTCTCTTTCTTAACCTATTTTATCATACCAATTGTAAATATTTTAACTCTTCTTGTTTATTTGATTTTTATATCAAAAGAACTGGAATCATTTATTAAAAACCCAATTATGGCATATTGAGACATACGAGTATGTAACCTTCCATTATTACCATTTAATCTCAGATCCTCATGTTCAGCGAAAAATGCATAATTTAAGACAATCCTACATAACTCCAAAAAAATTTAAAATTTGCAATTTTTGGCTTGTTGTAAATAACAGTGAATTTAAGGGGGTGATCAAGTGGTTATTATGTAAAGTTGAAATGCGCAAGATACGCTATTTAGCTAATTTGCGTAACGAACCGATGCAAAACCGTATTCCTGACTAACCCTAGGAATACCGAAAGTGCATTATAGTGAATTGCTGGGACTTGTAAAATCACTTTTGACTTGATTATGTTTTAACAACAAATTTGTTGTTTTGTGTGTTATCATTCTTTGGCATGAAAGAGAATATGGAACTCGTCATCATATATTTCCTCCTTGGCATATCTGATGAGTTTTTCAAACAGTTGAGGGTGTTCTTGGAAGAGGAAGTACGAGAAAAGTAAGATACGCATACCGTCATTTGTTTTACTGGTGATCAGATATTTACATGCAGCAAAAACATAGCTAGTTGAATATATTTTTCAGTTATCACCTTTATAAGCAGTCCCATAATGAAAGTAAGGTTCTTCATTCATTCAAAACTTCATAGGGTTCAAGAAAATATTTTTAAAATATGGTATGGGATCTTTGTGGAGGAATATTATTAGTAAGGAAATTGTGCCATGCTTTAGGGAAGTTTAAAATACGAGATATTGAAAGAGTAGTTAGCCGTATGGATATTTGTAAATGCGCTCTTACTTTTTTGGATTTATCCCAGGGTTCATGCCTCCTTCAAGTTCACTTAACAGCTGGAGCATATCATCGCTTCAGCATAAAATATGATTCACATTTTGGTTTAGCTTTCCCTCAGATAAGGCCCAATGGATATTTTTAGACTCTTTTTGAAATCATTAAACAGTATTACTAGTATGCAAAATTGTAATTGCGTGGAGTGATTGCTACCAACAAGTTGATTCGTTCCTTATATTTTAAAATCGGTAACTATATGCATAATTTCTTCACGATTTTAGTTTTTACATGAACAACTCTCAGCCATGATAAATTGGCATAGACCTCATGGGAACCTTTATCCTTCTCTATTAAAGTATGGGCCGCAAAGGAAGCTAAAATAAACCTGAGTTTCGTCCAAATGGAAAAACCTCTTCTTCCGTAAGTTACTTTTCTCACTCCTTGCCACAACATATTAATTAACTAAAGAGACCATGGGAGTAAAAGTCTGCAATTTTTTTTTTCAGACATTTGTAATGCATGAATAACTTAAAGCTGAGTTTTAAAGAAGGTTGTAGCATAGAAAGAAAATGTTATATTATAATAATTTCGGAATAAGGAGGTAATAATTAATATGAGTCGAATAAATGAATTTTCTTAAATAAAATGCCTTGCATGAATTTTACGTTTTAATAAGAGAGTGATTATTAAAAACTTGAGCATAATTTAATGGTAAAAATTTACACCACCATTATGCGATAGCATAGGTGATATAAAGCAGAAGAGAGACCCCAACAAATCCTCAGGTATTTCAACCGCGGATGCTGTAATAAATGGAAACAGCAGTTTAAGACTTCAAAAATAATTTGATATAAAACTACAGCCATCCACCCGAGGTTGCTTTAATAAGAGAGGGTAGAGCTTACCTAGTATTAAGCCCAATATCGAGTGAAATTCACACAGGATAGAAGGGAATGTTCCTCATATGATTCCCCAGGAAGATCTATTACCCGAAAAATCATACAGCTTGGGTGTAGCTAAGGGTTCTTTGAGGAATATGAATATAACCACGGCCTACCGGTCAGTAGCTTGGTGCTCTACCTACTGGACAATTCCTTCCTCTAATTTTATAAAATAATATAATTTTCAAGTAACATGCATGCCCCTGAGAAAGTTTCTTTTGGAATTTGGAATACAGCGGTATCGCTCGTAGCTGAAGTTTTTACGCGCGTCCCAGCTTTTAAGGCCGTATAGTACGAGGGTCATCCGGAAAGTAGTACCCGTTCGTGCCGCATGAAGTGCTGACGACGCGAGTAGCCGCTGGACGAGGTCAGATAGCTTCAGTGGCTTGTCTGCCTTCTCTGAGCCAAGTTGCGTGACGCTAGCATTGCCTGTGTTGTTTCTGTGATTGTTTACAATGTTTAAAAAAATTGAGAACGCCGCCAGTTGTGAAGTGAGGGCAGTGATTAAATTCCTCAATGCAAGAAACGTTCGCCCATGTGATATTCATCGCCAATTAAAGGAGGTGTATGGAGACAATGTAATGGACGAGTCGTCTGTTCGGCGGTGGTGTCGCAACTTCAACATGGGGAGGGGGAACACACACGACGATGAGCGTTCGGAGAGACCGTCTGTCATTACAGACCAACTGGTGAGCTCAGTTGACGAATTCGTGAGGAACGATCGGCGCGTCACAATTGATGACATCTGTGAGCTTTTTCCCAATGTTTCTCGAACAATTGTTCATGAAATTGTTAAACACCATCTGCATTATGCAAAAATTTGTGCAAGATGGGTCCCTCGCGTATCTCAATGAGCTGGCGGCGAAGGACTATGCAGCAGGAATACAGAAACTTGTCACACGTTATGACAAATGCCTTAATTTGCTTGGAGATTATGTTGAGAAGTAGTTTAAAGTATCCTCTTTCAAATAAAATTTTTTATGTTTGTTAATATTTACTTTTGTGTCTTTATTTCACGAACGGGTACTACTTTCCGGATGACCCTCGTATGATAACTTTTTTCCTCTTTTTAAATTGAAGTTAATTGTTTCGTTTTTTACCCATCATCCGCAAGTAAAATTTTTAAAGGCTTGTCCAGAAAATTGAATTTTCTTCAAAGTTGCCTTTTTTCAAACTTATTTTAAGCGCCTTATTAATTAACTAAATTATAAATTAATTTGAACAACATGGCTGAATGGAACTATCCTTTGAGCAATTTTTCAATTGACTATATGAGTTATTACTTGAAACTCATCGCTCACCACTCGGTGGTAGCATCGTATTTCATACTCTCTACTGCAGGTGTTTTGTGATGAGGAAAGAAGAATCTGAGATCACGATGCTTCACAGAATAGGATATTCTGTTTTAAATTCACATTCCAGCTGATTCTGACATTGAAGGCTGGAGAAAAGAATATTTTGGACACCTAGGACAGCATTCTTTATCAAAGCTGACTGCTTCAGCCATAACTTGGCGAATTTTATTTTTAAAAAGGTTAGCGAAACTAGATGAAATTTATTTTTTCTACCCAAACTCCTGCTTTGTTCTACAGTTGGTCATGAGATCGAGGGAGATAGAGTACGTTCCAGTAGAGTATTTCGTCGAGTTTTCTATGCGAAAAAGAAAAACATAGAAATTTTTATTAATGCATGTTTTTTGCATATTTTCTGAGTATGTTGCATGCATCCAGAAGTTTTCGAGTGATTGTACTGACTTCTAGTCAAGAATGTTTTGAAATTTCGAATAAACTATGGAGACCAGTTATCTTTGTTGGCTCATATAAGTCGTTTTAGTCGACGTTGTGAGCATGATCTTAGACTTCAGAATGGAGTGGGGCGCGGAGGGGGTCCCTGGGTGATAGAGGTGGACGTGAGGAAGTGTACGTTGGAAGGAAATTCAACGGAATAGAGGGCCGGAGTGAAACTTCTCGTTCTCCGTTTTGAACCGGGGCGTCGACGGAGATCCCCCTCCTCGTTGTGCCACGTCCTATTCCGTGCACGCCTTCCGCCGCGAGAATCCACTTAGTCAAGGCGAACGCCTCAACTCAAATTCGCCCGACGCAACATTGGGATTCTTGCTTCACTTTACCAAGGACGCCCCTCGCAGGCGCGCTCAAGTTCCGCCTGGTTAAGGGATTCGCCGACTCAGCGACGGGAACAGTCGAAATTGGCGCCGTGTCGTTTTCCTTCCTCCAGCCGCACACTCATCCCGTGAGACCGTAATACTGCGTAACCGTCACGAACGATAGAGGTATCTTTGCATGATGCGTTTACGTTACGCCGGATGTACGTAATCATTAGGGATCAATGAAAGTTTATCGAGGGGAAAGAAATACGTGGTGATGTGATTGAAGTAAATTTAAGAACGGGGGCAATTGTTTCCTTGATCAAGTGCAGTGTAAAAAGATACCTATTCAAAAGTTGAGGCTTCCAGGGCATTCTATTATAAAAAGAATAGAAAAAAATTTGATCATTATTTTTTTTTTCATTCGGGCATGCATTTTAAAATATGTGGCAAGTTTTTAAATCTGCATGCCCTGTAATTTAACCTCGTCGATTTATGATTTCTACTATTATCATGTAGCTGTTCAATAAAAATTACAGAAATATCCAACAAAGTTCTTGTACATGTATTAGTTTTAATCACCTCAGAATTGTTGTTTTCTTTTACACTGTAATTTTAATAAAATTCTCTGCAAATATATCAATTTTCACTGTAACATGAATTTTTATTTCATGTATCGGGCATAAAATTGGCATAACATATCGGGCCTTTCAATCAAAGAACATTTAGAAAAGGTTAAGGGGCTATTTAAAATATGCCAAAAATTACATTGGATTAATATTAGAAAGAAAAGTCCTGTTCACAATTGGAACACTTGTTCTACGTTTTAAATGTTGATGTACCTATTTACTGAGTATTTTTTTAATTGCTGAGTATGAAGAAATGAAAGGATAAATGAACTATAAGTTCATCAGAAAGGAATGAAGCTTTTTCTTCAGTTTGCACCTCATTTATGAGACCTTAAAAAGTCGCTATTACTATTATAACAGGAAACAGGGGAAAGATAGATAGGTAAGTTATAACATGGTGAAAGGGGGTATTCATGCGGAGGTATTGAAAGCAAAAAGACTGGAAAGCAGGATTGGTGCCTCAACCATCAAAGCTAGGCATTTATACTATATCCCTTTCACTTCCAATTGACATCGAGTATAAGTGGTTTTTGCGCATAAAGTTGGAAAAACCTCATTCATCTGATCCCTAATTCCTTCCACCATTGGTTAAGAACAGGTGTTATTTTGCTTGAAAATTTTCATGCTGAAGTAAAACTACTTTGCATTTTCATGTAAAATTATTTATTCTACAATAAAGGTTTCGCCTGATCCTGTCTTTTTTCGTGAATAGAGTAGAGATCTATTTCTTACATATGAGGTAATTTTGTATCATGTCAGACCAAAGGTCTTCTCTACTCCCCATCTGAAGATGAATTTGCAATGCAAAACCTAGTTCGTTGAATAATAAATTTATGTGAAAACACAAGGTTTTTATACCTACTAAAGCGAACATTTCTACTAAAGTTCGAGTGTTATGGATATGGGACCGTTAAATCTGACTATGATTGAAATGTTCCGTCCTATTCGGTAAAAATAAAAATTGGATCCCATAACATTGCATTGGTTTACTACGTTCCATTCCTTCCGCGGCTGTATCACGTACTTAATTCTTCCGTAACCTGTATTTTTCTTACCTCTTTGCTTAGGTATGGAATGTGATGACCTTAAGCCGTTTTTATTCATAGATATAATTCCCTATTTTTTTATCGACTATATTTTTATGAATTTTCTTAACTTCCAATCTTCTCGCACTTTTTTTCTGGGAATTACTCCGCATGCATTCGCTTGAATCTTTTTATGTCTTTTCTGGCACGGTTTGGGTCAGATATTCATGAAGTATAAGTGCTTCCAATGTCTAAATCAAAACTGGAGGTATGCAGAAACTTAGAACAATAAAACTCGATCCTAGAGTGACAACAAAAATGGCCAATTTTGGCACCAGTGGACGGACAAAGCGTTCGGTGAACTCGGACACGGAAACCTGAAGCTGTATAAATAATTAATAGTTGTATTGTTTGTTTAATGGTGCCGTTCACTCTCTTCGCCAACAACCCCCCTCCCCTCTCCCTTTTCCCCTTCCCATTCGACGAGACCGCCTGTGACCCCAACTGTGAAGCCGTTTGTAATCGGCGTGGTGTGCACCACCGCTCTCCTCTATCTCTCTCACCCACCAGCCAGCTCACCCTTTATACATCCGCGTCTCCTCCCAGAAGGGCGAAGTGGCTTTCAGGAGTAGGGGAAGTGGCGCTTGGCTGTCGCCCAGCTCTCACACCTCCACATATGAAGGCCCGAGGGGGATGCTTTGCCGCGAGGAATGGGTGGGTGTATGTGTGCATGTGTACAGCGTTCACCGCTGCACTGCAGCGTCGGGCTATATTACTGATTCAATAGTACTTCAATGGGATAGGGTCATGAGCAGTCTCGTCATCGTGTTTCGCACGCATCCGCAGCTGCGACTGGTGTTAAGACCGCTCAGTGCGTGACGGCATTTTGATTTGGTCACACATCGCTATTGTCCAATCGGTCGTTCATTTTAATACGCAGGGTAAGTTGGCAGAGCATATCCTACTTGCGAGATGAGATGCTTCGGAAAAATAATCGGTAAGAAAAATCCCTTCCCTTTGGACGAATAATAGCAAAAATTTTAATTAAAAGATGAAAAATATTCATCAGGTAATGAGTTTAGCATCCTCGTTTCGAAAAGAGATTTATTTAATATCATGCAATCGGGGTGAAGATGATTGACGAGGAAACCACGGGAAGGCAAGTTGTGAGAGTGAGTCCAATAACCTGCTCGGGACCTCTCCTTAGGCCGGGAGGCTGATAATCCCATGGTGAATTGGATAGGAAATAATATGTTGTTTCCCGACGCTGTGATTGAGGTCGTTGCTCCATTCAAGATCTATACTCAACTCTTCAAATGAAAGTAGATAAATAATTTAAATACACTGCACCTGTAAAAACCCCAACAATATCATCTCCTTCCATCAGTATGCCTTAGTCACATAAAATATCTAGCTATATATCTATATCTATTAAGCAGGTTTAAGGAAATATAAGTATCTTTTTATACTTTAGATGAGATCTCAGCAGAATTGATGGAAAATGACTTGGACAAATTTAGAGTGACGAGAGCAATGTCGTGCCTATGGGGAAAACTGTCTGAGAGTGAAATAAGGAAGAAAAAGACCCAGTAAAAGAAAATGAAACATTTTTAAGAATCTTAAATTAAAAACTATAGCAGGTAAAAATGATTTTGATTGGATAGTGGGTAATTAAAAAAATGATGGCAGAACGAAGTTCAGGCAATTAAAGATGGGTTACGATTTTAAGTTCCTGATAATTATAATTTCTTTAATTGACATACTTTAAAAACGCCTATTATGATTTATGTAATATAAATTAGTAATCTACTCTCAATGGGTATTTTAAATGGTCATTGATGAATTCAACTCATTACCGAAATCCCTTTAAGTACTTCTTCCTATCATTTCTTGATTTATTATTCCCTTTTTCAGCTCTCCATAGTTTTTGCTTCAATGTAACATTAAAAATGGTCATTTTACCTCCTTTTTCCCTGATTAATATTCTTTTTTTTATCATGTTCTGAAACGCTTGGTATCTCTTACGTTCATTCTTCCATTTCAATTCTATGGGGCAGACGCCTTTTCTTCCCCAGCCAAGTCTAGCAATTCCTCCTCTGTCCTCCCGTGGGTTCAGGCTCTGTTTTCCATCCTTTTAATAAAATTACTGATTTAATTACAGATTTTTTGGATCTTGAGAAATAGAACCATTTTACTCTACATGTTTCTATGGAAATGGCGTTTGCCTCGATACATATTGGATCAAAAAAGATGTTCTTTAACTAATGGAACGTACGCATATATGCTTGTAAGAGAAAGGGACACCATTGTATCCCTTTCCTATCCATGGGAAATGTTTGCAATAGACTCTTAAGATTTTTGCACCTTCCATTCATATTCGAATTTTTAAAACTATTACCTATCAAAGCTTATTATTTTCTTTACGTACTTACTTATAATTAGTACATATGTTCTCATAATAACCTTCATGCTGTAACTGTTTTCACCTATAAAATTGCCCAAATTCACGAGCTTTTCCACCTACTCTTATCTATTTCATCCTACTTTACCGTCTTTGCCTTGATGATTGTTATTACATTTTATTTCTCTTAACTTAACTCCGGGCCATAAAAATAAAATTTACCCTAACTTGCTTATCAAATTTATTACAGAAACTGGAAAGCTTTGAAATCCACTAATCTGATCTGATCAGGCGCCTTCATTCATCGCTACCTCTCCCTATGACTCTCTTTTCAAGCCCTCAGGGTATGGTTAAAAAAGCGTGGTTAGCAACGACCTATCCAGTGTTGCTATTTTGTATTATTTTCAATTCATTTTGGATACAAATGATATTAAATTTTAATTTATATTTAAATAAACAGCAAGAAAATGTAATACACAAAATTTGGCATAAAAAATAAAATTGTGGAGATTCTAGCTGAATAGGGGTAAATATGTCCAAACTTTCAACTGGTTCATTGCTTTAATTATTTTTGGTCTGTTGAACGGAAGGGAAAAGGAAAGGCATGCTAGGTGAAATATGTTAAGATAGAATGCATGCGGAAACAAAGAACAGTTAATTCTACTATGGGGTGTGAGATTTTGTCTTGTTATGTGAGGTTTAAGATATGTAGGCGTATAGAATGCATCCAAAACCAACCTAACGACAGATTACTATATCATAATAACGAAACTTTGGTATTTATTAATGAATGAAAAGAAAATGTCTACCTTTAATTAACATTTGATTTTTCTATTAATTTACTTTTATTCGAAGAGAATGGTTGTTAATTAAATTTCGTACATCTTGTTTTCCGGTGGACTTAATTATATAAAATGATTGTCAGAAATTTCAAAGTGGATATTAATATAAGGGTAGATGGATAAGAATATCTTAGGAAAATATTGAAAACACAGGACTAACAGTATCCTAAATATCATTTTGAGTTTTTGTTGGGAGAGTCGCATATATTTGTTGTCAGGGGCAATCAACAATATGACTGCACTGTAAAGCTAAGTCTCCACTTTCTTTCTGCTGAAAAAAAAATCCCATTAATGCATAACCATAATGTGGAGTAATGCGCTCCACCGCAGGACTCACTTCTCTCCCTTCCCACGAACTGCTCCATTCCCGTACCCTCACCCCCACTACATTTCCACCACGCTGCCGCACACACTGCACCCTTCCCGCGAGGCCGTAATTTTGGCGCCGACTTGCACCCAGGCGGCATCGCAATCCGCCCGCATTGTAACGCGTAACTCTCACGGGGAGGGTGACTGCACACCCCCCCCTCGCCCCTTTACCCCTCTCCTTTCCTCGTCCTTTCTACCCAGTTAACTGCCGCTAAATTCCTCGTGGGGAAACATTCCTTTCAGACACCCACGAGTCCTAAACGCCTGAGGAGGGAGTTAACTCCGGCTTCCACAAAAGACACCGCTCCAAAGAGAGCAGAGGATCCTCCGCATGCAAGTACTACGTCTTGAGATGTAGCCAGCTCCCACCCCTCTCCTCTTTCTTCCCTCCGCCGCACGCGGTTAAAACCTCATATTGTTCCCGTTCTCCCAAAAACCAATTCCGTCGACCTCGCTCGGGTCGGAACATTTCTCGAAATCATTCCTTAAGCGCCGCGCTCTCTCTTGAGGCGAGGTAAAGAGGAAGTGTGACGAAGCTGACCGCGGATGCAGTGTATTTACCCGGATGTTGCATATTCTGCCAGCCTGAAATAACATAATTACGTCGAGACACGCAAATTTGGTGTCAAGCAAAGAAAATTTAGGTGTACGGTGTTTAAAAATTGCTTTGAGAAGTCGCCAGCACTGAATTGCTTTTGTAATATACGATTCGGGGGCTAGTAAATTAATTGCCAGATTTAAAATCTTGAATGAAAATATCTTTCAATTGGATCATTTTTTATGTTAGATCTTCAATTGAAGATCTAGTCAACTCGTCTGTAGTTGTGGCATATTATATTAATGTTGCAGGGTATTTTTGGCAGTAAATATATGTTGATAGGGATAAAATTATCCCTTGGAATTGTGGAGAAACATTCCATCATTAATGGCTAATTAATGTATATAATAGAAACACACCAAATTCACACTAATCAGCACGAAGTTGTTTTGATAAGTCGTGAGTAGAATAATATGATAATGAGTAGAACTCACCTCGTACCAAGACACATAGGGCGTGTAAAATTCACGCATATAGAGCACAGGGACAGACTCTCTTGCTGTGAACCTGTCATTTCCCAGAAAGATCTGGTATCCAGGAAAACACACCACGTGGGTGAAGCTGATGGCGCGCAGAGGCGTCACTCCCACCCGTCCGTCATCTGACCTGGGAGCTACGATCAGGAGGCCAGCACTCTATTCACTGAAATACTCCCCTCCATAAAATAAGTTTACTTGGGTACCATGAGTTGGCTCATTAACAGTGGTTATTTTTCAAATCTTGCATGAATAATTCGTTTTAACATCTGAAAACAATGTCAAATTAAAAGTTTCTTTTTCTCCAGATAAATCCGGTTTAAGACAACGAAAGGAAACACTGTGTCAGCAATATCTTTCATACTGCCCTACTTTTGGATAATTTATCATTTTTGGCAAATTATCATATTGTTTTACACTTTCCCTCCTACCTCAGCAATTTTTAGTACTCTTCATCTTGAGAATCTTCTCAACTGCATTCAGTCATGACTCCATCGGTGTACTCTTTCCTCTCCAAACATTTACTGCTGTCTCATGTTCCCTTTATAATATGCCTCTCATCATTCATTCTTTAAGATGTGACCACACCAGCGCAGCATACATCTTTCATTCTTGTCCTTAGTTGGGGCTTTCACTTTCACCAATCCACATTCTTCTATAATCCACGCAGTTTTCACCCTCACTTTCTCCAGTTTTTACTGCCAAATTCATTCAAGCACTCCATACTCATTGTGCTCTCTTCACAATTTAAAGTGTAGTCAAATTGTTAATTTATTGTGATATTGCTACTTTGTTCATTCTTAAAATAATGTGAGGAGTGTTTATTTATACACAATATTTTTGCTGCCGTAGACACGAATTCCTTATTGTGCATACCTTAAATGCTCCAACAACCCTCACAACATTTGCATGCTTTTGTACCTCTTAGTCTATCTTTTACAAACATTTTCGGCAAATTTTACAAAATACTCAGCTTTTACTTCCTATTTTCCTGAAAATGTGATCGCTATTCCTCTTCTCCATGTCATAAAAATCTTTATTTAGTCATAGTACTCCAAATTACATTCTTCACGTTTTCTTGCTCAAGCACTTCCTTTTCCTTGCCCATTTTCGTTGCTCCATATGCTTGTTTTTAATTACGTTCCACTTTCCCTTCGACTTTAAAAAAGCTTCCTTTTATTTCAATAGTCATGATTCATTTTTTAAACTTTTGTACCTATCTCATTTACAGTTAGAATACTAGCTTATTTGATTAATGTCACTTATTCATCATCCACTCTTTTCTCTTACTACTAATACTTCCCTGTATTTGCCGAACTTCTTCATCTTCAGTTGAAATGATGCCTTTTATGATATACTTTCGTTGCACTTAGTTAATCTCTCACTACAGTCCAACATGCTTCACTGTTCATTCTTCCCCCGGATTTTTTACATACACTAAAATACATCAAAGACTAACGCATCAAAGACCTCTCTCTCATATTTTCCCACACATCAGTCATCCTTCCCCTTTCCCAATATGTGTCCCATTACCCTTGATTTGAATTTTGATTTTTTTGCTAATGATAAGTTTTTCTTTAAATTTTAATTACTGTCTTCTCCCTCTCTGGGTTTACTTTTCTAACCACCAAATAGTTTTTTTTCTATATTTACCACCTCATATTATCTTTGTGTCCTCGAATAATTATTCTCTGCCTCCCATCCAACGGTGCGAAATGAATAATCCCTTTAGAATTGCCTCATAAATGTTGTCTTTCTTGTATAATGTCGTGAACTACTGATCATACATTCCAACTCATTCAATGCAATGCCATCATTGTACGAGTATCTTTGTTTCATACGCAGAAACATACACTCACATAAACACAGATAATTCATTATTCTGGTTCTTCCATGACCATGTATAATATTCACAATACAAATTCTCCATACCACAGTGATGTAACGGTCTCCTCATTGGCCTATGTTATGCAAGCTGTGCCATTCATCATGCCTTTGAATGTCGTAGTCATTATTCTGCTTGTTCCGATAGGGCGTGCAACGTTACCAGCATCATCGGTTCCCATGTCATGCGCAGCATACCCATATAATCGTTACAAATCTCTACAGTCAGTTTTGGCACATTAAAAAAAGTATATCTCAAGGAAAACTAAAACCAAGTATCATGGTGACTTTCCGTATTCTGAATAATTTAATATCGATTCTGAAGTGATTAATGTGATAACAGTATGTTTATTCCTGCACCTCAACATTAAATTGTATGTGCATTAATTCGAAATGCAAGGTCTTGTCTTTAAGTGATACGACTGAGTTAATTGTTGAATATATAAATGATTTAAAAACGACTTAATTTCGACGAGATATCCTCATCCTCATTGGATCTTTTTACCCGCCGACTTGGTGTGCTCGGTTTGAGACATTTCCCACTGTTGGCACATTCAGTACAATGGCTCACATCATTTCATCCAGTCCAATGGAGGAGTAAATCATCCTATGATTGCATCTTATCCACCTTGAATAATACACCCATAGAGTCTTTAAATTATTGAGTATAACTGAATACTTTAATTTTAAATCCAAATTGACGTGGAAATGTGGAAAATAATTGACGACGTTGGCGGCTCTTTAGCTCACGGCTGACAGTGTTTGCGATGCTTGTCGACTTTTTTAAGGCGGTTTAATTTATCCCTGTAAAACATACAACGTTGCGTACAGTCCTGCATCTCACCTCTGTCACCTCTCACGGCGCAAAACCACGACGGGCACCGGCGTCCAACGTCCTTACTGAACCCTTCCCACAGACCTACTTCACACGGGTTGGAGGGTGGGGGTTGAAGGTATTTCCTAGCAAAGAACCGGACTGGGATGGAGAAGGAGCAAATATCTCAGGGTTGCACGGGGAGGAAAAGCGATTTGAGTTGAGGGAAGCGTGAGTTCCGGCGTTCTGGAGAGGGCGGGATGGAGGGGTGAGTCGGAGCGTGTTTGGGGCGCCGTAGTTTGGGCCAAGGGGTCCCGGCGTCGTCGGGTGCAGCGGTGTTGAGACGAACGGAGCAGATGACGCCTCCCGAAAGGCCCCTATCCTCTCTCTCTCGGAACCCTCACACCCTCTCCGCGGATGCTCCCCTGCGTGCTCCGTGTGGAGAATGGTGGATGAGGAGTAGGGGGAAGATCCAGTCAGGGTTTCGGGGTTGTGGGAGGGAGGATGAGTGTCGTGTGTCACCATCCCACTAGCCTATCCTCTCAAATCCACCCATACTCCCCTCATACGAACTCACTCTTTCTCCTCCTCTCTCTCTCTCTCTTCCTTGAGGCAGTGACTTTGGGTTAATTATTCCCAGGTGGCCTTGTCGCGGAGCCACGTGCTGATAAGGGGGGAAGTAGAGGTGTCGGTAAGGAGAGGCAGAGAGCGAGTAGGAAGGAGACGGTTGAAAGAAAGGGCACTGGCGTTGTGGCGTGGGTGGCACTCGTTGCATCCGAAAGGGGCTAAATTGCCATCATGAGCGGTGCACGTGAGAAGTGTATAGATGCATTCAATATCAGCTCTAAAATTATTATTTTCGTTGTGAATTTCCAGTTAAAGAAGTATTTCTGGAAATTTAATATTGGTGAAAGAATGGAATTTCATCAAAAGATGGTTAAATGGTTATGGGGAAAAATGTGAGAGAAGAGTGTTGAGATGAGAGGAATGGCTATGGTTATCGATTATTTATTTTTTCTGAAAGTATATATTCCATGAATCTTCACTTCTTTTGCATTGATTGGCATTTATGAAGCAATTTTTATGTACATAAATCTTATACTCTTATAAAATAGCCTTTGTTTTAATTGTTGCTAATAACCATTATAACATAGTAAATAAAAATCAGTATCCATCTAGTGGTGAAGGAAGCCCTAAAAATGATAAATAGCGTTTCCCCTTAAAGAAATTCAAATGAAATAAATCGTCAAATGCAAGGACAGGAAATGGGAAGGCACAAAGAACGAGAAACATGTATAATTAAAACATCTCAAACAATTTTTTTTAATTTTAAACTTTGCATAATTTCTATTTACATAAGGTTATAGTGACAATTTCCTCAAAATGAAAAAGCTTCCACAAATAATATCATATTTCATATTTTTTAAGTAATAAAATGTGAATTAATGGTTTTCAAGATTCTTAAAATACCAGATACCATTTCAACTGAACAAAATACTGCTCCCTTTTGAATATTGGCATCACATGAATATGAAACGCTAAAAAATAGCGCGAGAAATTCCCGAGCCGACATATCTCTTGGTTATATGTTTAAGGGACTTGATGTGTGTGGGACTGTAGATGCTTCAAACCAACTGATCGCAGAGAGAGAGATATTTTATAGTGGGAAGGTGTGCTTGTATTCAGGATTGGACAACTGTATCGCATTATGCACGCAAATGGGAGAGCGCTGATTTGATCCGGATTACTGCTCCCAATTTGATCGGTCTGACACGCATAATTTGACCGCGGCGCGAGGAGTCGGAGGCAGTCGGGGGGGGGGGGGGGAAGGGAGAGGGAGAGAGAGGTAGAGACCCTGGTCGTCAAACGCCCGCGATCCAGCGCGGATTCCCTTGTGTTCCAGGTCTCCCCGACGTTAGCCACTCCGTTGGACTTGGAGTATGCGCGAGCTTGGGATTGCCCCTGAAAATGGAACAGGCGCCTGTTTAACCATGTGTGTAGGGCTGCCCCCATATCATGAGCAACTCCCCCGAAATTTTAGAATCAATTACCTCTGCCCCTACCCCCACTGCCGCTACTCGTCGCGGAATATAGGGAGTGGCGACCAGTGTAACCGAATTCTCTGCAGTGCACTTGCTTTTCGCGGGTCGTTTTTTAGAAGCAAAGCTGATGGATGATAATGCTCGTGATTGTTGCAAGTAATGTTCTTTCGAGTTGATTTTTGTCTATAGAGATCGTGTGTCGATGGAATAATTAATTTTATGCTCAGACACATATTTTTTGTATTCCAATCACAGAGATAATATCTCCAAGTGCAGTAAAGTGCTCATGTGAACCCTATCATAATTTATGTTTGAAAATTTGCCGCATATCGTTTGGGAAATAGTTTATTGTAATGACGGAAAGTATCGAAGATATTAAATATTATTAGCTATAAAATGAGAAACTCTAGGAGCTAAATTTTATACTATAACTGGTATAGGTGAGGAGGCTTCAACTTTTTACATTATAAATCATTTATCGATTATGGTCACTTTTTTGACGGATTTTGAAAAAAATGTATGCAACATTCCGTGCTTTAAATGCTTTGATGTCACTGTGCCGAACACCTCTTGTAATCAACTTCTTTCCCTTTTTAATTTCTTTCATTCTTTATAAGTTAAATGAATCAAAACTGCTTAATTTTTAAACAAATTTTGCCTGGTTTCTTTCTTTTTTACTATATATTATTTTCATAATAATTTTCCAAAAGCATATCTTTGTTTACCATATTTATGAAAATCTATTATTTTTACACGAATCAACGCTACGCCCCATACTCCGGTTCATGGTTTTACGTTCTCACTGAAAGGCCCTCGTGTGAATTCTCAATTATTTGTTATAATTGCGTTTTACTGATGTAATTCTATTTTAAATGCACCTTTATGAGATGAAATTTCTGCAAAGGCTCTTTATTGATATTACCATAAAAAATTTAACTTGGTTATACGATTAAAAATAATCGATTGAAAACGTAGCAAAAAGTTTCCGTGAGTGTTTTAATATGCTTCATTAATGAATTCTAAAATTCAGCCTATTTGCAATATTGCTGATCACAACAGTCTTATACAGGCAGTGTTCATTACTTAACATATATATATATATATATATATATATATATATATATATATATATATATATATATTCAAGTATAAAAGTGAGATGCATCAATGATTCATCCTGTTTAAAATAATAGATCAATATTTGTGAATTTGAAGTCACAACTCGTTATGAAAGGTTTAAATTATTTCTTCTTATATTAATATAGCATTTACTCTGCTTCCGATTAAATTCCTCGTGATATGAATAATTCTATCTCTACATTTTTCAACGTTCTACTGCGGGGCTGGATTGAAATACTCAAGGAACGGATCAGACCTGCAGCACGTAGGTTGGGTCACACGGTGTGATTAATTTCATAAGAGAACAAGATTTCCACTTTTAAGTTTCTATCTCTGTACCTCTTACCTGGAAAAAATCAAATTTTAATGGGCTCATCGGGAAGAAAAAATTCAGAGAAATTTATTAATTTATTGTAGTACTGACCCCAAATTCCCTCTCCAATGACTACGAGCTTGGGTTAATAGCCTGGTGCGTTCTAGTGACCCCTAGAGCTATGCATTGGGGAGTAATAATAATGAACTGGTAGCATCACTCATGCCAGATGGAGGATAAAGCAGGATAAAAGGTGGTCCGCGTAGCGTCAACTCCACATGAAGCGGGTGCAAAGCTTCGTCCCTAGTCCCTAGTGATGGAGTTAGAAACACCACTGAATAAGGGAATGGGAAACCACCTCAAATATTTAACGAAAGACCGTTATGATGAATTATATGGCACTGGTGTCCCGGCTAATTTGAGAATTGGCCCAATCGGCCGTATTTCGTGCTTGGCAGCAGGAAAGGTAAGGATTGTGCTGTCGTCATCTCAAGAGAACCTTGCAAAGCGAAAGTGACAGCCGAAGTGCAAAAGACAAAAGAGAACCTAAGTGGTAAAAATAGGGACTTTGAATGTTTGGATTTTGTTAGGTCAGTAATATTAGAAAAGAATTGGCATGAGATGGAGAGTGTATTGACATTTTAGGTGGATTACAGCGGAATGGAAGAGAGCCACTGATGAGTGGAAATGGTAGATGGCAAAAAGGTAGGATATATCGTAGTAAACATATAACCATGGAGTGGTGGAATATTTTTCAAAGAAGTAAAAGGTGAGCCAATGAATTTAGTCATTGTTTAGATTTACATGCCACCATGAGAAGAAAGAGGTCGACAGTGTATATGATCAATCGGAAGAAATAATGCGGTTGTTTCTGGAGGAAAATATTTTAGCAGTGATGAAGGATTAGAACACAATGATCGGAGAAGGAAGGCACCGTGATGAGATAGGTAACTATTGTCCAGAAAGAAGAAATTTCTACGGAGAGAAAGCAGTGCAGTTCTGCAGGAAACAGAAGTCGATCATGACAAACGCGGTGTAATCGTTACAATAAGTGTAGATATGCATGAAAAATGCCCTGGGATTAAAATAATTATCCGTTAGACAATAAACATATATAATGTTTAGGCACTGATTTTGGAATATCGTGGTAGATTCACACAATTGCTGGAAGTGGATGTGGATTTAGATCTCAATATAGTACTAATTAGGCGTAAATTACGATTAGAGAGGATAAAACAGGTAAGAGAGTTAAGGTAATGGAATGAAAAATCTTCATCTTAAATTACTCGATTTTTTTTTCAATTTTTAATTGTCACTCTACTATGGTAACATTTAGCAAATGTCAAATTTAAATGAAATGGAAATACATTTGAAAAATTTGGCAGGCTACATAAAATAAAAAGTTTCTTCATTAATTTGTCATCTTGTCTCGAGTGTCCAACGTGTACCTTTTTTTTAGAAAAATGCCCCGAAGTCTTTTTTAATATCATAATATGTATACCAGGTTATTTATTTTTTCAAATTTCATTCTGGTACCACGAGTTTTCATTTTTTGGTATTCCCTGATTTGCTGTTTTTCAGGCGCACATTAGAGTATAAGGCATTTGGGCATGATGCAACATTGAATTATTGAAAAATGTGAATTGATTCCGTAAATTATGTTAGTCTTACATTAAAACTTGCCGGAGGCGCTAAAGGAAAAGTAAACGCAAAGTGTGTCATACATCAAGTACCTACTTAATAATTTTAATATGATAAATGTCGTAACAGTCATCTAGAAGAAAAGTTATCTCGTGATTTTTGCAGCTTCATTTATTTCGGACAATTCTTACATAAAAATGCCGCTCTTGTCCTACGCCTCTGAATCTTCTTCCTCTTTTTTCCGATAATTCAATAATTTGAAACATCTCTTTGACTGTTTGTATTCTTTTTATTTTGACCATTATTTAATTAAAGAATACATAAGTTTCTTCTGAAGTGTTGAATTATTCCTCCACGTTTTCACTTAGCGAGTGATATCGGGATATTAATTCCGGCTGATTCAGAATTTAAAAGCGAAACCCTTCGATACAAGTTTATAAGTTTAATAATATTTCTATGCCTTTACCGTCGGCGGTCTATTCCGACGCGACTTCTTGGATTTCCATTTAATTTTCTCATCGTTTGTTTGATCCATTCCCTCACCCTCCCGCCTTCCTCATCCGACACTCTCCTTTTAAAATCCATCGCGTTTTTTTTTCAAGTCGCCTCATTTAGGGAATGACCTTTTTATCTTTCTCGCTCTTCCGGGAGGGGGGACGGTGGAAGTGAGTGAGTGGGTTAGGGTGAGTTTCAGGCACAGGGAAAAGAGTTGGTCTCTTGCTCCCCGACCCGTTACCGTCCTTATTTTTTCCCCCTTTTTACACTTCTTCCCACTCATTCATTCATTCGTTCGCGCTTCACTCACTCCCCCCAATGCTCTGCTTCCTACCCCATCGACACTTCCACCTCCTTTCCTACCCTTACTCTCTCTTTACCCTATAACCCTTACCCTTTGTCTCTCAATAACCCTCCAGCCCTTCTTTTTCAAAGCTCACATCTTCTTCCTTTCCCTCTCACTTTCCTACTTTCTTTGTTCAAGACTCAGAAATAATTTCCTCATCATCCCTTCTCCCTTATGTAATCTCTCCTTCCTTGTGTTATCCCTCTTATCGTCTTGGCTTGGCTATTTTGTTATGATCATCTTCATAATATTCTGTAGTAAATTGGTAGGGCACAAGAATCCGTCGGCCACTCGGTCCAGTCTAAATAACATTTTCATATTGACTATAAATCATAATATGTACAAATTATCATAATTATCTTGAACAAATATATATCATATTATTTCCCATGGACTATATACATCCTCTACACATTGGGTGATCTGACGACTCGAGGTTTAGTGGCGGGAATAATGATACATGTAAAGTAACCAAAGACAGATCGAAGCGTAGGAGCCAGACGATAGGTAGTCCACGCAGATTCGGCTCCTTACTGACGTTAATGCAAAGGCGTCTGACCTCAGTGGTGAGCCGTTTGTGAGATGGTAGTGTGATGTAGTGCCAAGAAGAAGGCAACGGGAAAATACCTCAATTGTTTTTCCATTAATGAACATCAAATCGCCATAATAGACCCGAAAAATTTTTGGCAGGTGAGAACAAGTGATTAAATCAAGCGGGCGAGTGATATAATACTATTAGTACAAATAAATCCATAGGAAATGAAATTGGCTGTTATTCAGGTGTACGTTTCAATAAGAGATATTATAAAGGAAGGGTGTAGTGCATGCCGTTAACTAGATATAATTGTGGGTTTCAATGGAAGGAAACATTTAAGTGTTGGGTAATTGGAATTAGATAATTGGTGGAGATATAAAGATATACCTGGAACCAGCAATATGGAAACAGGATAGAGGGGCATTTTTGATGAGTAAAGAAAAACCTGAAAGAGAGGGATTATCGAGAGAAGTGTCTTAACTAATACCCTGTGTTTGCATCTAAATAAACGTAGGATAACGTGAATAATGACTGCAAATGCCTGGTAATATCGGTCTAAAGTCATCATTATGAGATAGAATTAGGAAAAGTCATCAAATTTCGCAGTTTTCTTGGAGCCAATGCAGATTCAGATCGTAATGTAATGCTTAATAAGCTATATAAATTTCAATTCTGTAAAAAAATACTAAAATTATAAGAAAAAGGAACTCGTGACTTCACGTGGGAGGAAAAATAGGGAATGCTAAGAAGTCTGTCTGATAAATGGCTTTTTGTCAAGACATTTTACCAAGAAAACGGAGATGACAACTGGGAAAATAAGAAATGATTAGACTAGCGAAAAAAATAGTAGGTACCATAAGTTTATACTTATATGCCATGAACATTTGGTCGGATAAGCGTGGTACATAGGTAGCTCTTGAGACGGATACAATTTTCACCTGAACTAAGTTCAGAAATTCATGTTTGTTGGGGTATCATTGAACGTGATTTTGTATGATAGAGAAAAGTCCAGTAGTACAACACATGCGTATATAAGAAAGCGCATTTTAATTCGTACTCTTGCAAAATATCTCAAAGTTCCCATTATAATTTTTTAATCTACATCTACATAATACTCCGCAAGCTACCGCAAGAGTGTGTGGCGGGAGGTGCTAGATCTTATTTTTGACTATGGAAGCTGATATGAATAGTTTTTTTCCAGAATAAAATTCCTCTGAAGGAATATCCGAGCGTTATTCATTTTTTAGAATTTCGGACTAATTAGTCATAGTTCTTTTTCTGTTCAAAAATTGACGCGGGGGTTCAAACATTGGAAATTTATTTCATTTTTTTAATAATGTGGAAAAAGGGCAATTAGAAGTGATATGAATCTGTATTCTTGTCATATTATCATTAATTTTTATATTCGGTTTTAGCTAATTTGTTAGGGTTTTGAGGAGAGTGAATAATGAAATAATATTTTCTGGCATATTGTATTTTCTAGCCTATTTACACCGAAATAATTGAAGACCATTTAAAGGCGTTTTTTTCAAAATTGAGAAACTTGCTCAAGTTTATCCAACATGCAACATGCCCTTTAAGGAGAGTGTCTCATTCAAGTACGTTTTTGGATATTTTTGATAACTAAGTGTGTCGATGAGGGGACAAGATGGTATATCTGTAGTTTTTTTAGAAAATATTATTAGTCTTTCATATGTGCTATAGCAGCAATTATTTGATTATATTATTTGCGCTAGCATATCTGATATTATGCTTTAGAAGTTTTTTGTTCATATCCATGATGCAACACTTTGTAATTACGACGAAATCCAAATTCATAAATTGGTGAGTCATGTCATGGACTCCGATAATCCTGTGGAAGAATGGAACTCCATACCTATTAATTGAATCTTATGTAGCATAGTGATGACTTAGAATTTCGATCAGTTTTCTCCTTGACAAAATTTATAAAATATATCTCAGTATCTGGAATGAGATATTTTCAAGCATTTGTTTGAAGCTATAAAAAGCGGATTTTAGGACGTTATCAGAGCGATAGACTTACACCTGAATATTTCAAGGCATATTTCTCTTTTTGTTAATAGACTTGTTCCTGGTCGTGCGTTATCTCTGATCAAATTTATCGTCATTTCTATCCTTTTTATTTTGCTATTGGTACAAAACCATGACTTGAAATATTTCTCATGGCTATTTTTTTAGTTTTTGTTTTCGTGTCATAGTTATATTTTCCGCCACGTCCCTCTTTTGTAATCTAATTCGTAAAATATTTTTATTTCTATTTAGCATTTGGTACCATCTAATTTTCCGTAAAATTCAAAAGTTGAGTAGTAATTCTCTCTGGCCTTTCTGATTACGCATGTGTTTTGACAATTGTACATTCTTCCCCTCGATACTCTCTTACCTCCTGAATTCTCATTCTTCTCGAGTGTTCAGTCTCGAGAACCCGTTTCCCCTCGCAACGAACACAGGTTTAGTCGGTCCCTTTTGTGGCAGTCGGTGACGTCGAGTACGTAAACTTATGCATATGTTCCCGTTCATCGAGCGGCTTAGTAGAGTTAGACTAACCATAGATAAATTACGGCGAAACGTTTTCGAGTGGTATTAGAGAGGAGGGGGGAGGGGGATTGGAATGGGTTGAGGGAGATAAATGGGTGGTTCCATTCTAGTCATTGGCTCCGTGGTGCTCATTTTTTAAGAGTCGCATGTTTGCGCTTCTTTCTTCTTTCCAACCAACAGGTTTCTCCCCCTTCCTTGAAACACCCAATGATTTTCCTTCCAACCTTTCACACACAGACGCACACATTTGCGTTACAGCGGGTACGTGACTGTGAATACATTTTTGCTAAATAGTTCTCGGTTGCTCGAAGACTTGTCTGTTTGATTACGAGTGAGGGAGCATCTCGACGATCTTCCAAAGTTTTCGATAATTTTTTATGCGGTCGTCGCGGTAATGATTGTTTGGAGTCGGCCAATCGTATTATCGTCAATTTATGCGATGATTCATTCGGAGGCGTACCCCAAATAGCCTTTTCTTTAAATAAATAAACGGGAACCTGTTCAAAATTTCGTTTCCTTCAGGGGCCAAGGACTTAGCCGCGTAAACATTAATTTGCCTCGTTGACTCCGATGTAGGAATTTACGGAATTCCGGGGACACACTTCTGTGAATAACATGCAGACAAACGGTACACCTCTCTCGGTATTTAAATCTTGCCGCGTGCCACCTCTTTCTTTTTTCATTAAACATTGACACGATAAAACTGACGCCCCTTACTCAAAGAGTAGAAATTTAATGCTGGCGGTGTTTCCGCATTAACTCAGTCCCAATTATTGCTAATTAATTTTTATGTAATATTATTATTTAAACATTTTAATTACATTCATTAATATTCATTTAACGTAAGATGCAATACCTTTGCTTTTCTTAGTGATTGAGAGAGAGAATATTTGAAATATTAAACTCTTTTGCTAATAATTTACATGCCGAAAAATAAGTTAAGTGTTAAGAGTTATAGTTTAAGAGTTAAAGATTAAAGAGTTTAAATAAGTTAAGTTTAAGAGTTAAGTGTCAGCAAAGAATCTATAGTCATTGCAAGAAATTCGATACTACATTTTAAAAGCATAATTTTGATCATATTGATATTGTTTTGCTGGCAAACCTAGTGGAAGGTACGCACCCAATCCTGTAAGTTAATCTATAAAAAGAGTAATGAATAGCAGCATATATAACCTAAAATCCTTATAAGTATATATTGAAGGATTAAAAATGATTAAGTTTTAACTCTTTCACCTTTTACATGATTCTATTCCTCGACTTTTTTACATCTTGACACGATGAAATAATTTCACTTGCGACAAAATTTAATCCCTCAGAGTTGTGGAAGACATGTTTTTTACCCTTTGAACTTCAGACCTTGCGCATTGGTTACACACACAGACACAAACACACAAAATTTGCTGTGTCCAGATCAAATAGCAGGAGTTTAAGAGTCAGAGATAGTTTTTTCTCTCCACAAAGAGGGTAGAGAGAGACAAAGAGAGATAGTGAGGGGGGCAGACAGAGAGAGGAAAACGCCAGCCCTTAGTTCCCCCCTCTCTCCCGATATGTTCAGAAAGAAACGAGATAAGATTTAATACCTGAAGGTTTCAAAGGCCCCCTCTAATTGTTCCGCAAAAGGAGATTACGCCTTCCTTACTTTGCGAGATCAAACTTTTAGGGCATTAAGCCTCAAGAAGAGCTAGTCTCTCTCACGACAGAGAAAGGGTGGGGGGTGAGGGTAAGAGAGGGGGAGGAGGAGGCGAAGGGAGGACGGAGAAGAAACAGTCGTGCTCATCAAAGAAAAGAAGATGAGGCGGAGGTTTCTTTCTCTCTCGCTCGTTCGCTCTCTTCCTTTCCCCCTCTCCTCCTCGTACTCTCTCCAGTCTGGGATAGACAGAGAGAGAGAGAGGCGGCGGCGTGGGAGAGGGAAGGAGTGTGGGCTGGCATAAGAAGAGTGCAAAGATGGAGGAGGTTTAGGTGGTGCGAGAGGAAGAGAGAGAAAGAGAGGGACGGAGGCCCTCCTTTTTAACAGCCATTGTCCTCCTCCCTCATTCCGGAGAGGAGAGAACTACTCCTCCGGGCGTTGGTGGTTGAGTCCGGAAGGTAGTGCCGTGGGGGGGAGGGGGAGGTGAGAAGACGTGGGACCAGGCACGTTGGTGGGGGAAACTGGGAGAAAGAGAGAGGGAGGGAGAGAGAGAGAGGGAGGGAGAGAGAGAGAGAGAGATGGGGGGGTGGAGAAGTGGGGTAAAGGGCGCGGTTAATTAAAGGGAGACTTGAAAACACCCCTCCCTCCAGAAAAGCCTCAAAATGCCCCCCTCGGTCCGCTCCCGCCCTTCTTTTCTTCACCGCCCTCCTCCCCCCAAGTCACGTCTTCTTCCCTTTCTCCCTCCCCTCTCTTTCTCTCCCCGTTCAAATGATCACGCTCCCGCAGACCTCTCCTTTCGCTTCCTCCCCCATACCTGCCAGTCCCGCCTCCCGGGGAAATTTTCCGCCTCCACCTCCGCACGCTCTAATCCCCCCTCTCAAACCCCTCCCGCTCCGCCCATATTCCACTTTGGTTTCGACTTAGTAACGTACAATGTAAAACATGTGAGATGAAAATATGAACAAAGAGCGTCCTGAATGTCTCAGTAGGTGATGAGAAAAGTTTTTGACTGCAAAGCAAAAGGAGATTTGGAGATGTCATTGTTTTTGCCTCTATGATTCAGGGTTCAGTGGTAATACTTATCCACTGCTCTATACTTATGGAATGGAATTTTTTTTGCAGCTCCAACCAGTGTTCATAGGTTCACTTTAACAGCTCAGACCCACGAATCTACCCATCGCTTTCAGTGGAATAATTTACCTTTAATATGACAAATTGAGAAGATGGAATTTACGTCTGATCTACTCTAGGTATACATTTCCCTTCCAATTTTTTAGCGTTTGTTTCACAATCAATATATTTTCTTATAACGTGCCCAACGCTTTCAAGATTTGCTCGTTGGGAAGAAAACCTTATTATTGGCAACCCTGAGCTCCCCTAATGAGCCATTCATTTAAAATGGATTTCCCTTACGATTTGCATCCTAAAAATGAAACACGATAATGCTAAACGCATTATAGTTCAATATATTTTACCTTGATAAATACCTTAATAATTGTATATTCCTAATTAACTTATCATGGAGAGTATTCTAAAATAACTACTACGATTAGTTTAAAGAACGAATTACATCTGATTTCCTCCGAGGATTGTGAGTTATGCTAAATGACTTCTATGTCTATGGTCAATGACTGGTTCGCACTCAGCATATCATACTCCTTAATGATGACAATTTACTCTATTTTTCCATATTGTGGGCGTGCAGACTATAGTTTAGGATCATATGCGTATTTAATTTCTCATTAGTCTCTCAATTTTGCCGGCCTCGGGGCCCGTTAAATTGAGATAGTAATGCCGACCGATAGTTCGTAGGTTCGATTTCGGTCAAGGTGGGTTCCCTACAGCTAGGACGTGGGAGTTTGTAATTATCTTCAATGCAATATACAGAGGTTAGGTGGATAATGAATTATAGCGTATCAATCACGCCCTAAGAAAGGAAGACGTTAAATAAATAAATAAGTCGCACTATAAGTTGACTATCCGGTCCACGATAACCTATACGTCATCTTTGCGCTCATTCCCTTCGTCTTTCATGCTCTCGTCATGTCACTATCGCACTTCTTCTCGCCTGTACAGAAAAGTACCTACGCCCCTTCCCTATTCATTGCCCATCACGAGAAAGGTTTGGGGCTCTCGGTCTCCAACTGGGCATTTTCCACTACTTTCCGTTTCCTCCTTCCACTCCTTTTAACATCCCCACACTTTTGTGGTCCCATTCACACACCTTCCCTGATCTCGTTCACGGCCATTCTGCAATCCCTCCACCCCCGATTTATCGTCTCTCTCCCGTCAGCTCTCAACGTCCATTCAACCACCTGTCTTCTCTTCCGTGTCCTAATCCTTCCCTTTTAACGCATCTTTTGTCCCTTCTTCTTTCTACTTTCATCTTCCCCGGCCCAAATCTCTCTGCCGCTATGTCGCCATTCGTCTTCTTATCCAACACGGTTGTCTTTTGAAGGTTCCCGCACGACATTTGTAAACAAATGTTTCATAACAACTTGGTAATTTTATTGATAGCAATGATGCACAACGCGGGACTGTATTTGTATTTTCACCAATCCAAAATTTATTTAAAATAAGGGAAAAAATGCCATAAAACGGAGAGTGTGCAAGGGTGGTTCCTTGCTTATTTAAGTCATGAGTATAATGTCAAGGGTTAATTTTAGGCTCTCAAGTGTCCAATGTTTATACATTACAGGGAATAGTATTATAATTTTATGTAATCCAAAGGTCGCCGCAGAAAGATAAGGATGCCTATTAAAATGCTGCTACTATTTAATGTTGCACTCAAGCATTTTAATTGGAAATCTATTAACTATAAAACACCCAATTCTAATCGCCATCTTAAAGTATCAGTGCCCACTTCATTGTAGAATGTCCATCATAGAACTTTAAGATGCCGTTTCAGTGTCAGTGATAACTTCAATTACCACTGACTTTGCAGCAATAGTAATATTATGATTTCATATTTCGTACGGATATTAAGGTAATATATCACGATATACTTAACGTAACAGGTGTTTCTTTTTCGTATTCTAGAGAATATAATTTGTCAAATTATTATGACATTGTATTTTTCTATCGTTCGGTTCTCATTTTAAGCGATAAATTATGTCTTTATGACTGAATTTAACAACACTTTACCATCGATAATTCATATTATAATTTTGATAGGGGATATAGCTTCCATTTTTTTGATTCTGTAGAACGCTTTAATTTTTAAATCTACTCAAAATAAAAAAATGTAGTAATGAAGCTTTCAATTCCGTTCTGATGGAATGAAATGGAGAGCGTTTTCAGGAGTAACTATAAACGCATTATCCGCACGATTTTTAAGGGACATTTTATGTACCTTTATAAAAATATTTTTTTTAATTAATCGATCGTCACCAAGATGATTTTTGGAGATAATCGGATTTTTAGGGTTTTTTTATTTAGAGCCTGAAATATTTTTATCGTGATTTATTTAGCACTACCTAGGAGGGCAGTTAATCTGTAAAATTTTGGATCGGGATGATTTCGAAATCTTGATGGAAGATGGAGAAGAAGATAAGGATAAAGACATTGAAATTAGCCGACTGTATTTGAAATATGTTTTACATTTGTAATAATATTATGCAGGTCATTCTAGAGAATTCTCAACAGCATTTAAAACATTTTCTCAGTCATCTTTTCCCACATATTGTTAGCCCTCTAAACTATACATATTACAAAAATCCATATTGCCGTGACTGTTGCGTTACTTCATGTACCTAATTTACCCTCTTACCCTCTTACCCTCGTATTTTCGTTTTAGTTACGCTAACTTCATGCCCTCTCATGTAAATATCTGATTTAACTCTATACTTTCCTTAGCTATAATCACTTATTTTCAATTATAGTCATCACAGTCGCTTTATAAATTCTTGCAGTTTTAGAATTTTCCTATATATCCATATTGGCAAACTATTTGGATAATTAAAAAAAAATAACGTCCCTCAGGTTAAAGTTATCTGAGAGCTGTAGTACCCAACGACCGGCAGAATTTAGGTATTCCTTTCACTCATTCTCCTGTGGTTATAGGTATGTGCTTTTCAAAGTTTCTCCCCTTCATATTATTTTAAAGAGTAATTAAAAATCTAGTGGGATCATTAATTATTGTGCATTATCTCCACTTCAGCGTAAGCAAAATTGTTTTTCCGCAGAAAAACTCAAACGAGCATGGGTTTTATCACTCAGCCGTATTATCAAGGGAACATACGATTTTAGACTAAACATTGATAAGAAAAAAATGTGGGTTAAATAAAAAAAACAGTAAAAGTTGGTGGCATGCTTTGTATGCATGCCATTTTAATTTAATTCAGGATTTGGGAGAGTACGTCACTGATTAAGCAAATAATAGGGTGTCGAGTTGGGCGCAGCCGCTCGTTTCTTCCGCCAACTTTCCTCACCGTAATTGTTAACCTTCGTATCACGCAGAGGTAACAAAAAATATAAGGTTACTGTAAGGAGGCGCCCTTCTTACCCTTTTATGTCCTCGCGCCTATTTTACGCCCCTTTCCAAAATTTTTCCACCCTCTTCCTCTCTCGAACTTTTTCAAACTTTGTCTCGCCATTTCTTCTCCTAAATCCCCCCTTTTCTTTACCCTCCGGATCCTTTCTTCTCCCTTCCCCTCCTTATCTTCTCCTTACTCCCTAACCGCCTCCTCGGGACACATTCCAGCAGTTGTTTCTTCCTCTCTCTCTCTCCCTCCTCTTCTCTCCCTCACTACTTCACCATTCTCTTTGGCCCTTCTCTCTCTCTCTCTCTCCTCTCTGTGTTTCCTTTTGCCACATCCTCTTCTTCCAGGGAACGCAGACGTTCATACAGACACACACACACACACAATGCCATTCCGCTCCAGAACGCACTTCCTTTTCAGACAGACGCAGTCCTATTTCTCCATCCTCCGTCCTTCCCCGTACTCTTCTCTCACTCTCCCTTCGTCCTCTGCGTCCCCGCCTCCTCCTCACCTCTTCCCCTCTCAATTCCGTCCGATCTCGTCTTCTCCGTCCTCCCCTGCCACCGCTCCCACCTCCCCGCTCTACCCTGCCCAACACCTTCAATTTCCTCTCGTTCCACCCCCTTAGTTTCTCTCTCCTTCTCTCACACACTCTCTGCAATCCGCTCCCATTCCACATCCCCGCCTCCCTCGTCTGTCCCTCTCTGCTGATTCTTCAGAATATTTTTCCCTCATTCCCTCCCTCGTCGATGTGGTGGAGGGTTTTGGGGCCAGTTCTCTGGAAATGTCCTTCATTCCCGTTGGGTCGAGATTTAGCGGATTTTCTCTCCCTCCCTCTTTCTTTGGAAGTCTCGCTTCTTAATTGAGTATGATGGAGTCTGTCTCGATCAATACATGTGCTCTCTAAATTCTTCTTAATGGATTATAGTTCTCTAATCTTGTTATTTGCAAATTTTGACAGCGTACATTTGTGACATATGAAAGTTTTTAATGGTTTGAATACTTTGCGTATTAATTTTGTGGCATAAGTTCGAGGATCGATTTGCTTCCTGAGATACAAAAATAATTCCTGCCTATGGAATACATGTTGATCTTTTAAATTAAATACAAAAGATTTATATTTAACCATTTCAGTCGGGTTTTATGTATCTATTTTTATTTTATCTCCTCATTCTACATCATATTTTTTACGGTCATATTTTTCATCTACCAATCCTCCATCACGTATACACAATAAATACATGACCATCCGGACGATATCGATGCATCTCAGGATTACGATCGTCATTGGTTTTCTTGAACATAGGGATATGTTTTTTTTAACCTTGAAAATTTTTGAGTTATTCAGATGCGGTAGCTTGAATAAAAATATTGGAAATGTGTCAGACAATTTTCTTAGATTCAACTAAACCATCCTCGTGAAAAACATTTTGCATGGAATTATGACAGAAATGATAGTACAATTTTTAGCAAAAGTGTCGTTCTCACTTATTATATGGTGGTGTTAATCATAACAGGCAGCCAATACATAAGTGGAATGCTCCTGGTAAGCAATCTAAAATTCAATTTTGAAATTTTACTTAGGCTCATGTCTTGGAATAATCGTTGAAATTTTATTAAATTCAAATGATAACCCAAATTGTAAAAAATTTAATTTCATTCATTTAATGTATTCTTTTCGTTCATTTGATTCAATTGATATGTTATTCTGCATAATTTAACGACTGACTAAAATCTATTACGCGAGCTACTCTGTATGCATACTTTTAAATACACAAGCAGAGTAGCTCTGAAGTACACTATGTCAAAATATAGAAATCTCATCGATGCCCCTTGCACTCTTGTAGTGAGTCCTCCTCTTTCGTTATGTCGCATCGATTTTCCAAATTCTGATTCTCTTGGCTATGTATGTATGCCTTTTTAAGGTCTATCTTTAAATTGGTAATCTCATAAAAGTTCTACATAAGTTGAATTACGATAATGTAGAATTGGCTTAAGAACACCTTATTCTCACAAAATAAATGTCGATTTTTCATAATGGCAGCATTTAATTAATTTTTCTTTCGTTAATTCATGGCCATATTCCTTCCTATAAATTATTCTGTATTACTCCTTAAATTATAGGCCTCTCTAAATCTATTATCTCTTATCGAGTTCAATTCTGTCTTATAATGTTAGCGGCTCTCATTTAATAATTATCTGGCATCGTCTCTTCATTTTTAATCAGATTGTTTCATCTCTTGGTAAAGGAGCTCTCTGTGAAAATGCTCTGTTCACGTAGTTCCATGATATGAACGTAAAATGATTTTCATCTCCTTTTTTTGGTATTGTATTAAATATCATACTCACTCCGTAGTAAACTTAAAGACTTTAATTTCGGGCTTCCAAAATTAATAATAATTTCGTGGAAGAGTTCATCTTCTGTGCATCCGGAATACCAGAGGCCACTATTTTTTATAAAAGTTCGTTGATGCGTTTTATAAAACATGCAAAGGCACGCTATTTTGTTGCTTTCCACGCGCATCTCTTAAATGAAAATATATTTTTTGAAGCACGAGATGTCGTGCTCTAATGCTCTAGGGATGTTGAAACTTTTCTGGTGACACTTTCCGGAGCGCATTTCTTGTTCATATTGCATATGTTTTAGGCCCAAGATTTTCGCCGTTTCATCATTTATCGCTGCCACCGTGACGACGGTTTTAAACATCCAGGAGAGCCGGGAAACCTCCATTATTCCAGAATGAGATCTTTTTTATTTTTCCTTCTCTGTTTGCTTGCCTCCTCGAGCTTCTCGTTCCCCATCTGTGGCTCCCCCGATCTCCCCTGACATCTCATCTCATCTCTGTCGTCCCTCAGATAAGGGGTGGTCAAGAAATGGTGGCGGGACCGACCGAGCTCGGCGAGAGATTACATCGGGGCTTGGAGAAAGGCTATAGGAATTTTTGTGGTACTCAACTCACTGCATTTTTTGTCCACGTGACTGTTCCGCAGAAGAATGAGTCTATTTCGTCGCTCTGCACAGTCGAAACGTGTGGAAAATATTGTGGAGAGAGTAAAATGAAATTTTATATATATTTATTTATTATATGACTAATTTTAATTTACAAAAAGCAATGCTATAATTGTTTTTTTATTGAAATATTTTAGACCGCAACGAACTCACGATATTTTTATCTCTCCATTCATTCACCATACCTCATTCTTTACTCTTAAATCATCATTCCTTATGTATTCACCATTTCTTAAATTGACCATAACTTCTTATCTCTGTTTATTCACAAGGTCATCTAAATTTCCCTCTTATATCCTCTCAATTTTTTTTAAATTTAGTTATTGTACAGAAATGTTCCTTGTATCAATTTTTATTTTACGTAGTTGTTGTTAGTTTTAGTTTGAACTTCTTGTAAAAAACCTGGTTTTATTTAAATTTTTTCAGACGTTCAATTAACTATATTCTCCTTCTAATGCTAACCTTCCTAACTATGTTCTCTCACTCTAATTTATGCTAATTCGCTCTTTCTCTCAATTTCCCATGGATTTTCCCTGATTCTCTTTCACAGTACTTCTTTGATAACCTACCTTTTCAGCGTATGTCTCTCCCTTGTGGCCGTGCTCTTCTCCTTTCGTACTTCCCTGGCCCACTCTCTTCCCTAAGTCCCATTCTCCACGGCGCTCTGGCTCCTTTATGTCTTCAGTACTTTCGCTGGTAATGAACAACTCTATTTTTCCTTATTTAATTTTCTGGGAATGCTGCGGAGGAGGCGAAGCATGGGAGTATAAGATGGGGATTTCTGAAAGAGGAAGCTCGGGGAATGGGTGAAGGAGAAAGTGGAACCAGAAAAACTGGAGCCAGAAGTGAATTGAGGAGGTAAAGGGGGAGAGAGGGCGAATGGAAATGTAAAACGATGGACACGGAAGGTAAAAAACGATGGTGGTTGAATGTGAAATTTAGCTACTACCAACTTTGAAATCAGGATCGCATCACGTAAGAGATTATTTTGCTTTGAGGAAAAAGTGACTATAATTATAGTTTTGACGTTATTATCACGTGCATCACAACCTAAATATGAAACGGTTTTATTTGTTGAAGTATCAAGTAAGGAAAATTTTTTTCTTCAACTCAGTATCTCAAATTAGCAAATTATACTTTTGAGATCTTATGTTTAAATTTCCATATAAAATGTTTAAGTGGTGGAATATAAAACATTTTATTGGAAAAAAATTTCCTTCCATTAGTTCTTAGGCAAACAATAAAATAGCTGACAGAAACCTAGGATCTTATTTGATATGTATGTACTCTGTATTTATGATATAAAAACCCATTTAGTATGTGTTTCGCTACCATGTTATGCCATTTGATAAAATTAATCTAAAACCTAATATTTAGCAGAGTTAAGACACTAAAAAATAGCGTCTGTCAAAAGTTCCATCCTTGCAAGTATATCAGGGGAATATTGGTTGCGTGATTACTCTAAGTAGTGCAAGAAAAAAGGTAAGAAGAAGCTTGTCTTTTGCCTAATGTTCGTGATGCAAACCCGCCGTAGCAATGCGGTTTAACGAAATATCAGATGAAATACAAATTGCCATGGAGGTATTTTCCCGCAATGCTCTATTGCTAAAAAATTGGAATATACGAGTTTGTGGGCTAAAATCAGGTTATTTTATAGGATAAGTACATAAACCAAAACAGACATTTTTCTTGATTGAAGTGATAGAAAAGAGTACGATTTTCGAATTTATCTGAGAATGTATTCCAGAATATTTAATAAGTTACGCTGACTAGTAAATCGAACATTTCAAGACTATATTCTCGATGTTATGGTAACTATTTCACCATTGTTTCTAACACTGTGGTAGTGCCGTATCGTAATGGGCCAGAAAGAAAATATATGCAGGAATAATTTTACTTGTAAGTGTGATTTATTTGCCGATTCAAAGTAACAAGATTTATCACAATTAAAACAAATTAAAAGTCAGTGTGTCATGAGTATAAAAAAACAGTGAATAATAAGACGCAGGTATCTAATATAAGACATTTATAAATTATTCTCTCACGGGTAATATTATCATTTTTACGATTATAATATCATATATCCATAGATCACATTGCTTCCGTGCTAGATGTATATTCGTTTATTTTATACACTTACACGTATTTTTGTACAACTATTTTTTTAATCTGACTCAAAAGGCGGAACTTTAAGAGTTTCAACACAAGGCACTCTGATTTAAGATGTTGGGCGTATATTTTGTCTTCACATAAACGTCAATAAAAAAAGTTTTATTCGTTTTACACATTTATGAAAATCATGAAATCAAAATATCAAAACTATAAGAGGAAATCGCCGGAAGGAGAACGCAGAATGCCTGAATGTACAATTTAAAAGCCCATTTAAGCATAATAACCAGGACTTAAGTGTCTCACAAACATACTGAAGTTCCACGCGCTAACTTAGCTTCTTTTTTATTTCTTTCTTTCCCCTTTTCTGCTTGAATAAATGTCATTGCATGATATGCTGAACCACCCCTTTAATATACATACAAGGTTTGTTGATATTATTATCGAATTTAATGCCTACTTGGACATTGTGCTGGAAACAGCCTCATAAATATGATAGACGAGGCATTACCAGTATCCTTTGTACGTAAAGGCTTGCTCAAGTAAATCATTTGAACGTGAATAGGTTTTAGAATGTCGTACCTGTATAGCTACCAAATTGTAAAAATTTTGCATCTTTCAGTCTTGAACAATAAGAGAAGTGACTAGACATGTCCATAAATATATGCTGGGTCAATGGTTTAAGCAGGCTTCTGTTTATAACTTGTCTTCGTGTCCTGCGTGATCTCCTTTGATACAATCGGTAAAGAGGCTATACCAGGCTCTCCTTAAGGGAAACACAGACCTTTGTGGAAAAAATTTACCTTTTCTCATCATAACTAATCATGCCACTAACACTATTAAATGATCTATATAAAAAGAATTCTCACCCATCTGAATTCACGGTGAGAATCACTTGTTGATGCTAATTATACATACTTCCATATGCGCATTATGTGCATGATGATGTTTCGGTACAAAGCCTCAGGCTTTGCTGCTTTCTGATTTACTCTGCAAGTATCCCGTTAGTGGTAATTTTATGTTCAATGGTAATAAGCTAACTTTCACACACAAACACACACTTCAACACACTTAAACACACTTTAAACACACTTCAACACACTTTAAAAATTTTACAGCTACAATCAAAATCATCAATGAATAAGTTGTCAGATAAAATCTGTTTGTGCTACCCTTGATGTCGTGCTGATGGTTACAGTGCCGTTCAAATGATTAATTCTGCTTTCCTAGAATTGTGTTTTTCCATTACAGGCCACGCTCATACAATTTAGCTGATATTGTCTCTGCAGTGACTAAGATATAAATATATATATATTCTTGTAGAGTAAAAAGTGGACATATTTTAAGACTCCTGTCAAAAAAACATATTTACACTACCAGGTAGTTTGATAAAATTGCCCTCGTAGGAGACGATTTTCATTTTTCTGAGTTACTTTTATTTTGAACTGATTTCGGGAGTTTAGATGTCATTTAATATATACGAGATGCTAAGTTCTACTTTTAATAGCTAACAGGGGCCGGTAGGAGGTCGATATATCCTTACTGCTGTGATACTATGCTCTATAAATGAATGGAACATTTCCTGAATAAAACCTAGGTATGCTAAAATTAAGATTTCAAAGTTAACGTTAGAGGAAATTGCATTGATATCTTTTGCCACAGGCGCATATCTTACAGTCAGAAGATATCCATCGGTCGCAAAAGGTCGTATTGTTCGGAAGGGATATGCATTTAGGAGTTATTTTGGCATAAAAATAAAAATACAGTGAAATATTTTCAGTTTATATGCACGCTGACAAAACATTTCGGTAACCATAAGAGAGTAACTCAAAAGTAAAATATCCAACATTTGCTCAACTTATGGCTTAGATGATCTGAAAACCGAACATCGTAAAAAGGATTTGAAATTGATAAGATATTCCTTTAAAATATTTTAATAGAGTTATCCTGATTTCACTATCGAACAATTACGGCAAAAAATTCTGTCGTATCATGCTCTCATTTACTCACGCGCAAACATTGATTATGTATATGCACGATAATAAATCATTTACAAGTATTGCTATTCAAATGGTTAGAATACCTTAATTTTTTATGTGCTCGCTTACCAGTATTACCTTAAGTATTTGTTTAAAAACTATTTTCTATTTGTGTTAGGTGGCAATACTCTACACCTTATCAAGGTTTGTTTGGAAAAAAGAAAATCCTTCAGCTATCTTAAGACTTATTACCAATAGCAAAGTAAAAAAATAACCAATAGAAAATGAGGCTAAACCTTTAAATTCACGTCTAATACGCATATATATCCAAGGAAATGAATACCACACCGGACATAAACTAATATAGCAACAAACCAAAGATTGTAAAACCGTGACTAAAAACGCCACAAGAGTAATTATTATAAATGAGTCCACGAGAGAAACAAATACGAGGCCTCGACTGTCATTGATACCCCAAAGAAACGTTTGGGTCCATGTAGAAAGGGTAGAAACTGATTTCTCATTTAAAATCAACATCCTACCCTCAATTTTCACATTAATATGAACCTGATACCAATGACCAATTTTGAGGGACTCAATCAAAAAGTTTTTGAATCGATCGACTTTAATCGAAAACAGCCAAAATAAAAAAAAATATGATTAGGTTATTTCTGAGAAAATGAATATCACATCAGCAATAAAGACAGAGTCCCACCGTGCTAATCATTCACACTGCACTATAATGGTTTATTGAGGGTCGTTTAGGTTTACTCCGTAATTTCATGTTGCTGAATGATATGAACTCATTCACGATAGTGTTCACTCGAATGTTTTCTTAGGGATTAACGAGTGCATTGATCCAAGGGATAGTCTATTGATACATGGGTGACCATCTCAGCTAGCTCGGTATCCACCAGAAGGATATCTCTATTCGTCCTAAAATATTTACAGAAAAAATTGGTTGTTTTTCAATCACAGCATAGTAAGACTATGGTATTTGATAGTAAAAAACTAAACAATAGTAATGAGAGCTGAAATAGAAAGGACCATGGCTGAACATTCAGTCATTATGATGGAATTGAATAGAAAATATTTCCTAAATTGTTAACTTCGATGTGAAAAAATGAAAATACAAAATATTATAGCCACCTACTTTGAAATATTTACCCAGTGGTAGCTTTGACGTTCACGTGAAGGTATGGATCATCTCTGGATAAGGCTAAACTCAGCAAGGTCAACACAGCGCCTCCGCGGAGTACTCCGAGTTATCGTTACTCAATAAGCATCGGCCCATGTCTCTCTTGGGATATTTAAATTCAGTTCAAGGTCCTAATCGATTAATTCCCTTCAAAAAACTCATCTTTTAATGTTTTTTGGATATTTCATGAAGCAATATTATGCCTTTCATTCGCGAAACTTTTACAGCAGGCAAAGGGATATAAAAATTATTAAGGAAGAGGTTAAGGGGTTTAAATATGAACAGGTTGAGGAATACGTATTCAATCATTAGCAGAGGCGACATACCAAAGAGGCATTCACTGCTTGTTATTACGTCATTTTCTTATCCCTTTGTTAAATTACTTGTAATTGAGTTAATTTAGTCTCTTTTCCAGTGTCCAATGTGCTATGTCTCATTTAAAAAGACTGAATGCATTTTATATCGCTTTCATGTGCATCAGTCATGGGTTCGATTTAACCCATCTTTTGATATTTTTGGTTTGAAATTTCGATAAGCAATATTATGGCTCTCATTGCGAAATTTACTGCTGAATAAATGAAAATATTACTCAAACGTTACAAATGACGATTTTGTGGTCATAATGGTATTAGCACATAAATAACCTAGGTTATAATAAAATTATCTGCCTCCAAAAAGTTGGAAATCACAGGTTTTTAGAGTCTGTTAGATCAATCGATTCTTTGCTGTAATTTAGAGATACGATGTATACTTTTGAACTTCAATGATTGGTTTTTGGGTCATTCCGAGACCTTCTTCGGAAGAGCTCTATCTTATCCTCTCAATTACTTACTCTTAAGAACTCTCATTCTCTCTCCTTATCATCTTCAGAACTCCCATGACTGGAAGTTCTAAAGAATAAGGACTCCTACTCCGGTAAGCATAATGTTTACTTTATAACCAGGTTTTAAGACCCATCATAGTGTGTTCATCGGATCAAACCTGAAATAAATATTGCCTCTTTGGACTAATAATACCTGATGTCCCTAACGGATATCAATACATTTGGAATATTAAAAATTTAATATGGTTTACCGCAGGTATAAAATTAACAATTTTACATCACCGTTTCATTTTTTCACTGTTTTTGATCATATGCGTGACGGGATGGATGAGTGAAAAATATGCATCACATCGTTACGAACGGAAAATCTCAACGATCAATAATTTTGGAATTTAATAAAATTTCTTCATTTCAAGTTGTCGCTGTCAACATGTTTTTTAACAAAATAAGCTAAATAAATTAAATTATTTTTTTACAAAAGGAACTTAATAGTGGTAGGAAAACATACACATATTATCATGTTTTTGTATTCTAATTTCACCAAAGGAATTCTGTTGTTATAAAAAATTAATGCTTGTTCGTTTTTATAATAGTGACAGTGATTAACAGAGGCACTTAATCCTTTCTTTTTCAATTCCTTTGCTTCCCCTCAATCTTCCGAAAGCAATTGATGCTTAAATTTGATTCTAAGCAGCGTTTATTTAATGATGGGGAAATTCATGTACCTATAGGCTATCATACTGTGCAATTTGATGTTAGAAAATTAATAAGGTAAGTTCACCACCTTAATAATAAAGCAGGGGCATGATAAGAGTAATATGTGGAAAGTTTGGAGACGACGTGATCCCTTCTAATATTCCGAAGAAACCCGAAAATATTTGCGATCTGGCAAGCATCTTCCTAGCAGACTCATGTGAATTTATTTCCGATAGGTTTGACCGAGTAACGCTTGATTGCGCTAAAATAATGATATCAAATGCAATATTTTGTTATTTTTAATTATGTTTTTTTTAATAATTTAGCTTTTGATCTCATTTATCGTTTATTCGTAGTTATTTAGCCATATGATGCTCATTCCAGTAGTTAGAAGAGCTAAATGACTACATCTTCTGTATCTTAATTACGTTTCTTTCGAGTTTAAACGGGATGGTTTCATATTACCCCATGTGCAGGATTTTCGAAATTTATAAATGTCAATGACTAAACACAATAGTGATAAATTCTAATGTATCTGAATTTTTTAGACATTTTCCTAGTAAATAATGCTTTCCTACTTAAATAGGGCAACTAAGATAAAGAAAATGCTTCCCCAGGAACGAGTGACGAAACAAGCGTACGTTTATTTGATATTATAATGACTACAGCCTCCGGTATTCTTCAATGAAAATAATTCTTCGTACCTCATACAGTCAATTCTTAACCTCTGAAAATGCGTAAGTTTACAGGTAAAGTTTCTACATAACCATTTTCAGCTTGATACGTAGTAACCGGTGGAGACAGTCAAAAAATGTTTAGAGCTCGAGCACCCAAAAATATAGGCACTCTACACGTAAAATAAAAAAATGTCAATGACTATATTATACTAAATTTGTACTTAGCAACTTGGAACAACAAACACGGTACTTTACGGGTAGCGTATTTTCTTTCGGTAAATCTTGATGAAAGTTTAAATGACACAAGCGTTATCTGCTAAATTGATGAATACAATTTTTTTAAATTATCATTCTGCGGGATCGTCCCGTTACTCTAATTAGGTGGATAAATGGAAACGTTTCTTCAACTTCGCGTTTTTAAGTCCCTGAAAAAACGTGATAAAAGCCGCGATTTCCAGAGAAGTTCAGACCAATACCCACGCTCTGCAAACAAATAACCTACTGCCTATAGTGACACCCATTGAATATTTCCGGTAGTATTATGAATAATTGGTTTGATGAAATTTTTCGCTGATTACTTTTTCTAGCTCCACTACATATTTTAGCGTAAAAACAGTGCCCATTTAATTCATTGTTATTGGTTGGTTATGGTTGCTTGCTGTCATTGAAAATTCATTGTAAAAGTTACGCGGGCTCAATGAAAACTTTTCCCTTCAAATAATTATTTATTTTCATGATACATTATAGCTAGCACCGTGGTATTTAAAGTAACCGTAAATTTTATTATCCGTCTTCATGAAATCATGGTAAAACTTATTAGTGTTCTCGAAAATTGCCGTCAGTATATTAATTCATGCAGTCGTAGTATTCATTGAGACTGTTACAATTTTGACACTTTATTAAAAGTGAATATCTTTAATCAAATAAACAGTAATTGAATTGTAGGTTATCTCGTCATATTTCTCATTTACTAAATTTAATTCTAATAATACCTCAGTGGTATTTTTAGAGGACCGTTAAAAAATGGAATATAAAGTACGGTAGATATAAGCCGCATGTAATAGCACTATTTTTGAAAGTTTATGGCGTATTTTTGTGGTAAGCGATTCGTTGCATTCATAGAGAGGCTTTAATTTGTGTTGATTACTAGTTAAATTATTAATAGCTGCATGGTTGGACTGGAATTGAATGGCTGTCTCCCTCAAAAATGGTACACGATGATTTAGATTTTGAAAGATCCTTAAAACCATCTGAAAATCAATAATACTAATGGGTTTTCCATTATTAAAATATACTTGTTACAGATCTAATATTGTATTGAATATCAGTTTCACTAATTGATTTAATTGGGATTTCACATAAAATTACGGATTACTCTTGTGTCATTTTAATAATCGGTTTAATCTGCCCATTTATGGAGTGTGGAGGAATTATTTCAAATAAACATTTTACTCGTAGCAGCACGCTCTTCTCTGATAAGAATTGCTCTTCTCTGATAGCGGTGTTAGGACTGTGGGAAAATGCGCAGTCCTTACAGCACTATCGCTATTATTGCTATGTAATTAGGACTACACATTTTTATACGGTCCTAACCGAGTTCATTTTAAAGATATACTTTCCTAAGATAAGAATATATCGCGGTTAAAATCTCAAATTGAGCACAAAATACATTTTTGGTGGGGGGGTTTCGTCATAATTTTGCAACGGAATTCAGTTCAATCCATTACCATATCGTTGGCAGAGATATGTTTTAAGTTTATGTCTTTGCGAATACTTTGAGCAATGGGCACTTGTTGCACTGGCATAGTGACTAAAATATCCTGGATTCGGAAATATTCACCTGACTCAATCGACGTTAAAATGGCGAATTGCTATTTATGCTCGCAGCCATCTGAACTGCCGCATCCAGCAAGCCCCGATGAAACAACTGTTTAGATCCGATGTTAAGCACACCCTACGGCGGGAGGGTGGTGGGAGGAAGCCGAAAGAGAAACAGAGAAGAGGGTTAGGGAAGGGTAGCGTGGGTCGCGACAAAAGCCAGGAGAATTAGCTTTCCTCCCTCCACCCAGACTGCAACGGAGCCTTTTGAAGTCCTGGGGGATTACTCCAAGCGCAAAGCGGCTTAAAATGGTGGGCGCTGCTTCTGGTGAACAGAGTATAAACTGCACGTTGCTATTAGGCGATTTTCCTTCACTGATGTTGGTCCTGAGGGTTAACTACAGTTTTTAAAACATAGCCTAATCCAGCATTATAATCTCAGCAATTTCATTCATGGATTCACTTCAACTATGCTCCAGCTATGTGCACGTTTGATGCATTCGTAGGAAATGACTTTGTAAATACGAGTTCTCATTTTGGACACTTAGTGCTATTAGTAATAATTTGATACTCAAGCTATTTGTTTTCGTTCTTACTGATCAATGGTCATTCTCCAGTCTTTTGTACTTGAACGCCTTCGCAACTCTGTCATTGGTTGTTTTTTAATCTCCGGTTTATTTTATTGTGGGTGCAGCCCTATATTTCTTGGTATAACAGGCAAAGCTCACTCTTCACTTACTATGAACGCCATTTTTTGCGAATTTTACTCTCTGGTTTTTTCACATCAAATATTTTTACTTTGGATTGTTATGATTTGGTTTGTTCCAATGATAGTATGGATTATACCTCTCCAACTTAAATTACTATGAATGTGATTGACGATTTTAAGGCACCGAGCCTCAAAGACCATTTGGTACTTCTATTCAAATATTTTTTTTTCTAATGATACTGAAGTATAATTAACGTATGAGCAGTGGCATTTGTGCTGAAAACAGTGAAAGGCATTCAAATTTCTGAAATTTTGCTTGCAAAAGTTAACTTTTGTGAGTCTTTTATGCTGCTTTGTTTCAAAGAAACACGGTATCATTATAAACGTCACACTTCTAGTTAGTAGCTAGTAGTTATGGGTTGGAAAAGGTGTGATAAAGGTAATTGACATAACTGACGGTGTTCGGACTCGTGGTGTTGATTGGGAATGGTTGGAGGCATAGAAAATGAGGATGTTTGGTGAGGCCGCCTCCGGCCGAGACGCGTCAACAAAAGATACGTTGTGATACCCATGACGATGCCCAGAGCACTGTGCACCAAGTGTTATTTACACTTACATAACTCGAGGAGGTGCCAGGATATCACAGGGAAATTCTATCACCCGAGATTATCAGTTCAACAGGAAAACGTGCCACGCGATCGATAATGTTTATGTCACCAATTATGACGACTACCCTTTTTTGTGTGAGTGATTTGCTCTTTAAATATTTACTTTGGCATAAATTATTAAAGAATAATCGCGCATGTTTATTAATTACGCGTCATCTCTTCTCTAATATTTTATAAGTATTAACAAAAAGTATGGTACTTCCACTAATGTAACTATCAGCTAACCGGAAAGAAATGTTCCTTGAGAGAAAAACCAGTTTTAAAAATCTTTTTTTTCTGCGAGAAGGAACCTTGGATGGCATGTCATCAGTTTTGAGTACGGGTTCAGTAAAGCGAATTTAATTAGAAATGACATTTTCACATCCAGGAGTTGTGTACATCAGTTTCCATAAGCATCGTTCTGATCTCAGAAATTGAATAAAAGAGTTATCCCCAACAAAGCACGTGATTTTTTGAGGAAAAAATATAAAATATTTATTTGAAAAAAATCTGGCTCGAAAAACGCTGCAGGGCCATGTCTCGGCGACCTATGGCTTCTGGCTGAAAGGGAGGGGGAATGCTCGTGGTCAGGGTTTGGTCTTGTCATCGGGACGGGTCGGCTTCAAGAGATAACATATGGAAGGCCAGCTCGTTCTCGCCCAGTTATGAGTGTACCTACGAGCCTGGAGGATGTTGCGGAGGGAAAATGAGGGAGGCTAACACTCCAGCGTATCTGAACTCGGGCGAGGTGAAGGCAAGACGTCCAGAGTCACTATGGTGTGCCTATGGTTCAGAAGTTCAAAAACGTGGCGCCATGGCTGAATGGAAAAATAAAGGATGCAACGGGTAGATGCTGACCTACGGCTCACCTTCAACGTCGGCCTGCCGATAGAAGTGGAGTTGACACTGATAGGCGCGGCGCGTGAATGGAGATCGGGAGTATTTGAAAGGAAGCGTCCGGAAGATTGGGGACTGCGAAGGAAGGGTTGAATACTTTCAGTGGGGAGGGGGTGTATTCTGGGCGTGAGTAGGATCGAAATCGGTCTTTTATTGTCGTTATTATTTCGGTAATTTTTTTCTACCCGACGGTAAGTCTTGCCCATTGGCACAGGAAGGGAAATGTCGTCACGCGAGATTATTCTTTCCGTCTGGACGCATTTGGATGACCCGGAGGAATATTTTCGGCGGGTATACTTGGCTGCCTAGGCGCAGTGGATAGCGGAGTTTTCTCTTTTTGGACGATGGTGCAGTTGCAATCTGCATACACATTCACTTTCCGTCTCCCCATCCACCCCTTCTTATTGAATTGAACTCAGGAGAACGCCTCAAAGGTCACAATTTTCATCGAGGGGATGTCGAGTCTTTCTCTCATAGGTACCCCTGCCAATGGGGTAGCTAGTACTGGCCTCGTACGCTGATGCCGAGAAAATATTGCTAGTAATGGATCTTGGGACGGAAAGTTAACTGAGGTTTTTTAATTTGATATTATTAAATACTCTTTTCTCAACGTGGGGAGTGTCATCGATTTCAGTAAAAATACATACCTATTACTACTTTCTTTGAGACTAAACGTTTTTATTTAACAATATTTGTAATAAAATAAAATAAATGTTTGCAATATCATTGAACGGGCAGAATTAGGACTAAATCCCGTCGAAAATAATTCTTTTTAGGAGACGTTGAAATTTTTATAATGAGGGGGTTGACGCTTAGATAGTCTATATCGATAATCTTTCGTCACCTCTAGTGAATCAATTAAACATGTTCAACATAACGGGAAATGAATTTGATAATAGTCGAGGTTATGCAGACGATTTTGCGGTACCTCTTTATGTCTATAATCGGTAAAACTCATTTGTGGATGAACTAAAGGAAAATTGAATACACCTATGCGTCATTAATTGAAAAGTGAACTGCTAATTTTAACTGTAAAATTGCGTACAATCGTATACGAAAGAATGAAATCGATAAATTCAGGAATTGGAGGTAAACTTTAAAAGCAGAAAATATCAAGACTAAATTTTACTAGTTTATACCTTTTCATAAATGACTGGAAATTTTTTAAAGCAAACTGACTGATGTGAATTTATCAACCTCTAAAAATGTTGTAAGCCCCAACTATGCAACATTTTGGTGTCACCTGAGCTTTCTTACCTGTACAACAGAGCTCAAACGATCAAGGTGTTAACAAATTCTTCCGGCAGTAAGTTTATCCTTCTTAAATACCTATTTCTAAAAATTTTTAACTATCAGATAAATGTCGATGCTTGATCATTAAAAATATTAATTTAATGAACTTTATAACGCATCCATTATTAATTCTAGCCTATTTAGCATAATAGCATTATAAACATAATAATATATTATTAAGAATTTACCTAATTTCCGCAGACGAAACCATTAAAATTAATTTTCTCTACGAAATAAGTAGTAATAAGAAGTAATTTCGTTCAACGCTGATTACTGGGTAGTAATATTTGACCATTTTATTTAAATATCTGCTTTCCAAAAATAAAGGATTACTTCCATTATAGAGAAAGTGGTGTACTAAGCAAATCAAACGAAAATGAGTGATAAAAAAGAGTGAATACATATTTAGTCAAATTTGAACTAACCTAATTTTCATGTTAGCTGAACTGTACGGTTCTCTCGATTCAACTTTAAAATTACTTCAAGGCAGTAAATGGTTCCTTGCAAAACAAGAGAAATTCAGGCAATGTTATGATTTTATCTTAATTGACATATGTGTTAAACAACACATAGTAAATATGCCGGTCGAATACTTTCATACTGAAACAAGAAATTCATTAAGAACAAATAGATTTACTTAATCGTGAAGGGTTTTTTAAATAACTTAAGACATTTCACGTATTCACTCGGTGAGAAATGAAATTTCCGTCGTAAAACGCTGGCAAAGGAAACCTTTAATTTCGTCGGGGTTAAAACGTTAAGCGTTGTTGCCTTGTGTCCTTAACGGCTCTAATTCGTTTTCTATGCCCACAGTCTCTGGCTTGAAATTACTTCTCCGTAACCAGAGCGAGAGGCGACACCGTCTAATATGCACAGAACGAGGGGCGTAGAGACCCGCCAAAGAGAGTTCTCCCAGAAGAGAGTGACGCAGTAAGCTTCACTCGGATGCGTATGCGAACGGCCGAGTTGGAAATGCGTAACGGCACTGTCGCCGGTGCGATGCAGGATGCGGGGGCCTCCGAAGGTGCGCGCTTAAGAGCGGGAATGAGCACATTTGCGGTTGCTTTGATGTGGATTACAAAACTCGATCTTGGCACGGTCGAGTGTGAGTGGCTAGTATTCTAAATATCTCGTTTTCTCTCAATTGCTGAAGCGTCTTGCTGTCCTTTTCTACGTGTGTTACATCTCATGTCGTCTTCCTTGACCGTGTAACGTAAAATGGCGCCATGTTGGGGTGGTTGTAAACATTTAAGGATCTGAAGTTTTGGCATGAAATCGGCCCTATTGAAAAACTTAATTTTTATTGTTGGGCAGTATTGCAGATGATATCTGCCTAAACTGGTAAAGGTGAAGAAAGAGACGGCGACCCAAGGAACATATGGAATTTATTCGTTTATTTTGAAACTTTGTTCTTAGTACTTCATGCCCGCTAATATTCCCTGGAATTTGATGGTAAATTTACTGTTTTTTTATCTTATCAAGCTCGAAAGCTTGACGGAATGAATGGTGAATTAAAGTGTCATAGAACCGGTATGTCTAATCGAGAATTATGCACGTGAAAGTAATACTGATTTCTTTTTTATTAAATGCAATTTTATGCATTGGATGTATATTTATGAGAATGGTTTTTTAGTAGTTGGTGGTGTAAATAGTGTTTTATTGTGAAGGTACTGGGGTTAATACACCCCTTGTTGAGTAGTAATGGTTTACGTCAATCGTTAAACATTTTTTTTAACCGTAAGCCGGAAAATTGTCAGTAATTTTCGCAGGAACGGGGAACTTCAAACGATATTCTCACGAGATAGCGATGCCTCAATTGCTACTCGGTTCTTAACGTTTTTCCCGTACGCATATAACTGGTGAGGCACGTACGACGTGGGACGCACACATTGAGGCAAACAGATGGCATTAGGCCGCATTCACGCCGGAAACCATTCCGTGAAAAGGCGTGGACATTCAAAATTTAAAGCCGTATTCAGTCCGTGACGACACCCTTCCATTGCAAAAAGAGGACCAGGTTGGCGCAAATGGCCACTCGCGTTGACGTACATTAAAATATGAATGAGAAAATCGAATGAGGTTTCCCTGAGAAAGTCATTGCCCCCACTCAGAACTTTAAAGCGTATTTTCTCTTCGTCCTAATTTAGCGTATTTGGCGAAGTTCAGGACTACCCTATCTGTCGTTGTACTTTTTAGTACTTATTGTCATTGCCCCTGACAATTCTTGTTTCTCCATTTTGAGCTGTGATATTCTCATGGAAGAGAAAGGGTTCCTGGCAAATATCATCTGAATAAAAAAAGGTTCACTGTCAAAATTCAAAGGAGCCATGTGCATTTTTTTGTATTCATATTAGCAGTTTTGTTAAAAAGAGCGTCCGACCTTGATTCTCAATGAATAATTCGGTTTGTCTATTGAAGGGATTTCTTTCATTTTCAATTCCTGATTCGTGTGTGATTTCGTTTCTTTGCTTTTTATTTTTCAAATTTCAATTTCATTTGCACGACAAAATGGGATCTGTAAGTATTATACATGTGTTTAAAATGAAAATACTTTAATTGCATTATTTAAAAGATAATATTTTCTCATCGACAAAAAATAGAGACTCAAACTCGATAGATATTTCAAACACGATTCACAAAACTTTGACGAATTGAAATAGCTGGAAATATTTTGTTTCATCCGTCTGGAGAAGGATGGAAATCTACCTGAAGCGGTGGATGTTTTCTTTCCTCTCGCCCACTTTAACCCGATTTCTTTTCTCCCCTTTAAATCGTGCTATTCAACGCGTTTCATGCTTCGCGATTACATTAAGTATTTCTACCTGAACCACTAATGAGATACTTTGAGACTTCAGCATTACATTTTGCATCATTGAGGAACCAATTCAGCAGTACATAAGGGTTGCTATTTATATGTTGATCCTTGACAACACTAAGTGCTTTAGACGCCGTCTGACGTTTCCATCTGAACGTTTGACCCTTTTAACGCTAACTTTCTTCAAAATACTTTGTCAATCGATCATAACTTATGTTGTTTATAGTGACTCGAAAATTTTGTCTCCGCGAAAAAATGGAGTTGACTCGTAAACACTTTCGTGCAATGATTTTTTACGAATTTCGACGTGAATTATCATGACAGTAGTGCATCGATCAACTTACTTCCACTTTTGGAGATGAATCCCCATCCTTTGCCACTGTGAAATGCTGGTATAACAAATTCCATAGTGACCGCCATTAGCTCCGCGACGAAAGTCTTGAAGGTCGTCCAACATCAGTTGTTGTGCCAGAAAACATTGATTCTGGGCAAGAACTAGTAAAAGCAGATCATTATGTAACTCATCGTGAGATTAAGGCATTCTTGGAGATTAGTATGACGAGCATCAATGATATATTGCATGAACATTTAGCTGTGAAAAAAATTTGTTCGCGTTAGATCCCCCATAATTTGACAAAAAGTTCAAAACAATGCTCGTGTCAATTGGTGCAAATAAACGCTCAAGAAATGCAGTCGAGGTGCATCAAAAGCTTTGTGTTACATCTACATTGGTAACGAATCTTGCTCAATACCCCTAAACAAAACAGCAATCCACTGTATGGGTCTTCCAAAGTGAGCCAATTAAACTGCGTTCTTTTGAAAAAATATTACATAACAACTTGATATTTAATATATGACCATTTGTACTCATTTTGAATGATATGTAAAAAGTGCCCATTACCAACATTGCATTTCTTCGATCTGGGAAACCTATAATTCATAGAGCTTCACACTTGTTGATTTGAAAATCCATGAAAACGTCAACTTTTTAGCATAAGTTACAGGATTTACTACTTCTCAAATTATTAAAAAATTAGTATTACACAAGTGAATACATAAGTTTTTTTAGCAATGTACATGGCATTTATTAGAGTTAGGGTAGTCCATAATTAGTAACAAGATTAAATGAACCTCGTAACCACAGAAAAAAATAGCTTACCAGAAGTCCTGCAGGGGTCAGGTAAAGAATAATTCTATGGTGGTTTATTATTCAAATAAATATTCTGTGGGCATGTGATGTATATTCGTTTTGAACAATTAAAATTATTAAACTCGTAAGAGGCAAATGAAGAATGCAAAAGCGATTAATGGAAAATATTAAGTATAAAGCGATGTTATCTTATTCATTAGTCTTTCGATTCTAAAAACAGTTGCAACTGTGAACTCTTGTTTACCCGATGATGATTATCATGGGTTCTATTAGCTCTCCGGCCAATATTAACCTCTCTTTGATCTACGTATTTAATACAAATGCTATTTTTTCACCTGACACCATTTCTTCTATATTCCTTTTTACAGTGTTTCTATAAATATCAGTTTTGTCTTAAAGTGTGTTTAATCATTCCATATGTTTTTTTTATTTTTTCTTACTTTCCATACTCTTCTCTATATTTCTTCGCAAGTCCGTCCATTTGATGATTAGTAATAAGTTTAAAAGGATTGTTTTCCTCTGAGGTCTGCATTTCTAGTAGCCCTTGTATTTTATCCACAAATTGCAACTCTCTAGAAGTATATTTTCGAGTTTCAAACGCATAGCTCTATACTTGTAACAGTTTGTCATCTTTGAAAAAGTAGCCTCATCTTCCCCGTAGTAGTCTTCATAACTTGAGAGATGAGGCCACAACTTAGATCCGTCCAATTATTCTATTGTATAATGTGGTTGAGTAGTACATACTACATGAAAGTCATTTATCGTCCTTATTGATTTTCAGGTCATACCATTGTATACTTTATCCATTGAGTTAAATGTTACCTGCAGGTTTTCTTTGAATTTTCCTGAGTAACTGTGATTCATCTCAGAAACATTGGGTAATAATTTATTCATCGTCTGTCTTCTCTGTTTTCGATGTCTTAATCTTGTACCTATACCTATAATCTTCTCCAATGTATGTCGAACAGTGATGGCGAGAACCAATTGCAAGCCTACTTTGTAATGGTGAAAACATTCAAAAATTTTCTCTCAACCTTTTGCTAGACTGTGGGTGATTATTGATTTTAATTTTTACCGATTGTTTTGTCAAGCGAATGTTTATGTAAAATATGTTTATTATTGGATCATGCACAAAAGGAAATTTGTGTTTTAGTACGTATTGGAATAGGGGGAAGACTTTGTGCCGCTGACTTTTACACGCTGCGATTGATAAATGAACAGCAGCAGGCCTCTCACCCCGGTGTGTGGCGGTTGTGCGCGGGTCTATCCGGTGATTTCTCTTTCTTTCCGGTTGGTTCGACTCACCCTTGGGAGTCACCATGAATTTCCATTTCTCGTGAATGGCACACAACTGCATCACCCTCTTCCTTTCCCCCCCCCCCCCAATCGACTCTCGCGCCAAACCCTTGAGCTATCCCTTCGCCGTTCTCATTGGTTTCTCAGGCATTTCAAACGGGAGTCCGCGATCGTTTTCTTTCGGTCCAATGAGATACGACATTGGCATACATCGGAGGCACATCCGAGGAAAGTTTCAGGGAAGGGGGGCACTGGGCGCCAGAAGACGGGAGGTCGAGAGACTTCTGAAAATCTTTTTACGAGATTTATGGCGCTGTCACACGCATGGGCCGAGCCGGGAGGCGATGAAGACGTCGCTGAGGGAAGGAAGTGGTGGTGGGCGGGGATGGGGGATTTTTCGTGGGAATGGGAAGTAGGGGAATGGTATAAAACCCAAAAATGGAGAAGGCCTCAACTTCACTGTTTTGATGGTGGGTGGGGGAATCTGGGGTGAGGGAGGAGGGATTTACGATGAATTCTCTCGGTTGTATTTTTTCTTCGGAGGATCTGTTTGAAGTTGACAAAATTACATTTTTGTGAACAAATTATTTCCTATTTTTTTTTCTCTTGAATGCTTCTCCCAATGGGTAGGCAATCCTGAGATTGGTTCGGAGAGGCCCTCCGATGTATACACTTGCATGCTCTCTTCCGAATACAATTTCCTCGACTGTTCTTAGTATTATCCGTTTTATCTCCAAGTAAGTATTTCTTGTAGGGTTGTAACTAGAATCCCTTGCAGTACTCTGTCTCAATCTAGTTCCTTTTTGAGTAAGCCTTTACAGAGAAAACTCGTGCGTATTAGGAATACTTCTGTATTTACAGGAAATCTTGAGCATCTCGGCTAAAAATATACCAGAATCTATAGGAACATAATAAGGGATAAAAAAAGTTCCTATGGAACAATGAAGTAGAAGAAAATTTACAGAATTACTTGTGATGAGAACAGGGACACTAAAGCAAGAACTTCGTCTAACGCAAGATTAAAATTAGTGAAAAGGAAGTGCACCAGTTATAAAATGTGTATACCCGAAGAAAAGAAGGTAGGTATTTCGGAAGAGGGATCACCACTCCTCCTCTAAATGGAAGAAGAAAACTCTATATCGAAAGTTTGGGATGGAGCACTCAACCTGTCATAAAAACGGATTTGTGAATACAAAGCTTCAACATAAAAACTATATTAATTTAGCCTGTAGTGTCTGAGATCATCAAATAAAATCAAAAGAACATTGGGAAAAGGAGACATTAGGTACTATCCACATGATCAATAGGGAATACGACACTGTCTGATCGGATGCGAAACTAAATGGTGTACAACCCCGTGATTGTAATATCTTAAACGTAAAAGTAATATGTAGGACTGGGGTAATAGAAGTTCCGATATTATTATTTAAAATAATCAATAAAATTAACAGGAAGAATGGAGGTTGTGCCTTCAGAGGGATGGACGAAGAGCTTGAATTTCTGACTCGTACAGTAAAAAAAGACAATTTAAGGAGAAAATAATGTTTAACAGACTGATAAAGAAATATTCAGTACTAATAATAATTATCGGTAAAGATGTGAAAAAACTCGAAGGGATGTATTTCACTGATATCCTCTTAATTGAACAAGCAGAAGAGTGAATTCATCTGCAATCCAGCTGCATCACTCTTTCCTTTTTTTTCAAAAAATCATCAGTATTTCTCCGTTCGATACATGGGAAGTTTTCAATTGGTGCTCAAAATCTTGTAAATAAGGATAATTTCTTTTTCTCCATTTTACGCTTCCACTTTTCATTTGGCTCTTATTGCAAAAGTTATCAATTCCTACCTGGTCATGGAAAACGTACGGGTGAAGTTGTCTAAATTGGCGGATGTCACTCTTTCACAATCCATTGTCTTACCGAATCATTTTCTAATCTTTCATCCCAACTTATTGACTCTATAATTTTGCCATTTTAAAATAAGCCAGTTGAAACGCTACAAGACTTTATAATATTTAAATAATTTAGAATTAAATTATCTGGAAAATACATTGATATTACTGATCCACCTGAATGTATTTTATGTGCACATTAATTTTCCACAGAATATTTCGATTTGCTGAAAAAATTTAAACTTGTGTTTTTTTGACCTCTGACCTTTGAACTCGGGGAAGATCGGCATGTACGTATAATTGCCCTTTGAGTGTTTCCGGAAATATCTCAGAAAATATATTTCTTTATCTACGTAAATTATAAAAATGCAGAACATTTTGGTCCATGGGTTGGCTGTTAAATGTTGTTTTTATCGTAGAAATAGGTTATTGTTCAATATATTCTATACCAAAAAATTGAAAAAATCAGTTACGAATTCCATTTTTAATGCTGTTTGATATGATACTGTAAACTATACCATAAATAGGCGCCCATCCTCATCGTTTTTCTCTTTGAAAAATTTACAAAAATGCATAAGGGGAAATGTTTGTGATATTATTTTAATTTTAGGGATTTAAAGCCTAATAATGCGTTACGAGTATAATCTTAGAGTAATAATTCTTCTTATGGTCGTGCAAAACAAGGTATACTGCGTAGCAACTTATTTGTTTTTACTGTTTAAATTTTTAATTACTTCAGATAGCTCGATTTCTCAGCTAAAATTATTGCTCAAACCTCTCTTTTAACATCAAACGGAAAATTCTATCCGCTGGATTTGGTCTTGTTTCCACAATTGGAAACTACTTTTGTCAGAGAAATTTAAGTACCTACTCTAAATTTATGCCTCCAAGTATCCACCATTTGCTTGGCAACTAGACTCGGTTGCATTGGGGAGCAATTCTGCCCTTTTGGGCTTTTTGCCCTCACGGGAATTGAAAGACGGAACCAATAGTAACCTTAAGAACTGCTCCGTGCCAATGGGGTACCTTGATTTGTTTATGCGTATTTATACAAATTGCGATCGTGCTGTTGGGAACCGAGCGGTTCAAATTTAATGAAGTGCACGACCTGGTTAATTTATGGTGAGAACAGAAAGTAGACATCTGAGGTTAAACCTGAGATAGGACACTATTTAAGCCACTTTTAAAAACTAATTTGTAAAATTTATCACCATAGTTATTTCGTTAATGTTATCCCAAATGAAGAATTGTATCTGATGTTTTTATTTCCACCCTGATTTATATTTTTTGCAAAGTTAAATAAATTGACTGAGCAGTAGCCTAATAGATGCACAAAAGCTGTTGAGTGATGCAATCAGTTTCCATTTTTCTCGTTGATTGAAAGTCTTGTAAGTCTTGAGAGCCAAATGTAATATTTGAACTCAAAATAATCTCCGTTCCAACCCACACAATAATTTAGTGGCAAATATGCACAATAATAGTATGATTAAAAAATCCATAAATCAAGTTTTAATTGCTAAAGCACTATAAAAACATCCTCAATGTCAAGATTAAATGAGATAATGAGCATTTTAAAGAATTTTTAGGAATGATAATCAAGGAGAGATAAAGATAGTTAGGTATTTAAAATATCATTTTTATTTTTGTAATTAAATTGACATAGAATTTTAATTATATATCAATTCGAAATATAAAATAATGTACCTAATTATTGTTAATCTGTCCTTTGTTATTTATAAAATAATTTAAAATGCCCACTTGTACTTTTGATCTTGAATGTTTAGGCTGTTTGTTAAGTGTTTATAGTGTAAGAAATAGATTTATCGAGTTTTCTTAAAACAATGATACTGTTAGGGTACACGTATCCTAGCAAATGAGATCTTTTTACATATTAATATTTTATTTTGGTTAACTTCAAATTAAACCTTGTGTCATTATTCATCCGTTGCTATCCATCCGCACAACTAAAATAATATATATCCTGCATAACGTACCATACGTGATAGAAGGAGTAAATTTCGTTATTGGTGTAACAAAAATATTTCCAGTGCATGTTGTTTTCTGGTCTACCAGTTTGTGTTATCGAGGGAAAATTAAGCATCTGGGGTTTTGATGGTAGCTCTGTGGTGAATTTTCTTATGGTCCTCATTTATATTCGTCATCCAAGCACTGCTGAGTCGTCTTACGTACGAATTTCGGATTGATATAAATTGACAATCTCGGATAATATATTCCATGTTTACATATTTTAATCCCCCTTATGAAGATACCAAATAGTTTTGTCTCCCCTTGCATTTCACAAATCTCCGCCACCAATTCAGAGAGTAAAATTAAGCATTTTTCTAACGGTTAATCTCTGGTTTCGTGTTAAACAATTATTTGCTGTTGAGAAATGCAGTGAACTTTGATGTAAGAGGTCTACCAACGGCAAAAATGTGCATTTTTACCAGTTAGCTTCTATTGCACTTCAGCGCGATTTTCGATCAGTGTGAATTGATAGTTGACGTGGCACTTGAAATGAGCGTTCATCGATTTCTTATTTTGTTTTAACTTGAAGATTTATTTGAACATGCTGGCCGCAAAATGAGCAACTGCGCTCACCAAGAAACAATGCAGTTCTAAAAAACAATCGGTAGCATTCGGATTATACGTCGAGCTACCCTTGGTGCAGTAGGTCAATGGTATCATATATTTGCGTTTGATAATATCTAGACTCGACAACTGTTATCCAACTGATATAGCTCCAAATACTCGGAAAAGAAAAAAATGATCTCTTCTCGATAAGTGAGAACATAAAATCACCTGGGTAAGTATGTAAGGATTCCAAGGATTTGCAACTAATTCACTTACTTCCGTTGAATTTTTATGATGTAAAAAAAACCGTTCAACAGATAGTTATAATGAAACAGAGGCTATGGGGAAACTCCCGAGTTGATCCACTTGACTGGACGACGGTCTTGCTGACGTTGCAGTCAGCATCTTCAGGTTCGAAGAGTAACCCGATCTTGACCCTTAATTTTTAAACTCTTTGCTGAAAAAATATAATTTTTTACGCCTATTTTGGTCTTAATGTTTTAGCCGTGGAAACATTCAAAAGTGAAACTTAGATTTTGAACACCCAATGGAACTGTAGAGTTCGATTTCATCGGTCGGAAAATTCATTTTATTCAACTAAGGATAAATTAGGCGAAACTGTCTAAAAGAGATGAATGTAATCTTTTGTAACTTCATTACCAATATGTAGATAATATCTATCGGATATTGACTCCTTGTAAGAGTTCACTCATTGTTTTCCCGCTTTCAGTGCTTTCTAGTGATTATAGCACGAGAGAAAAAGAGATGAGCTGTTTCTGGAGCTCTCAATATGTTTGGCTCAATTTTTTTGCGGTGGTCATCCACTCTTGAGCCGCTTCAAACACACTAGGACTCCCCTCCCCAAAAAAAGGATTTATTTAGTTGGAATCTGTGACATCATTGATCTGAAAAAGATAACAAACACGTTTATTTTTAATGGATTCTGCTTTCACATTTATGCAAGAGTCAAAATATATGATGTTATCTCCTGGGTTACCATTGCACTCACAAGCAATTTTTTTTTACAAAATGTGCTGAACCTGAAATTTTTTTACCTATCTCTGCGGTTTTGAAAGCTAGAATGGAGGCAGAAAATGTGATATGAGGGTGATATACATATTTAAATCGAGAATATAGGATTGCAGATAGTAATGAAGCCGGCATTGTTGGTCGAAACGCGGACCTTTATTTTTCTGGTAATTCTGCACCAAGTACAGAGCTGTCAGAGTTCGTGACCATGTATTCAGATATCTTCGGGTCATGGAAAAAGAGAAAGGCTTAGCTTCTCTGTGCATATCAGTGACTACTACTTCCTTCATCTGTCAACGAAACCTATTTCGAATGTTCAATGAAGAAGAGGGATGTGCGTGGAAGAAAACAACTGCACAGATCCAGTGAAGCATTAGATTGGATTTATTCCAAAATCCGAATATTCCTATGGCAGGGTGAATTCTAACATAAATGAGAATATCAAACACGAGTTTCGAGATGATTAATTTATCATTTAATTTACAAACAGAAACACTTGGTGTATTCTAAAATTAATCCTACATCATTCATTGAAATGCACATGCAAATAATGGCTGCATTAATACTAATGTCTCGGTATCGTAGGTAATTTGATCAATTTTTCGCATTTTCAAATGTTCGTATTATTATTAAATTATTCGTATTATTATGAAATAAAGCTAATTTTTAGGAAAATTAATAATAGAATTTCATACACTTTCTGCAGTTGAATTAATGATAAAAAATACCTCTCTGTTGGAGCACATGGATATTTTTAGGACCTAATCACGTAATATAGACGCGCATGTCGTAACAACTCCTATGGAGGTATCTTTAAGGGATATTGCCATGGATATTCCTTATTGCTAGAGAAATCACGATCGTACCTCTCCTACCATAAAGTTCCATAGCTAAACCGTTCACGTAAACGGTCCGCCACAAACGCCCGGATTTTGAAAGAACAAAAATTGGCTTTTGCACCATGACAACGCCCCTACGCACACATCGTTACTTGTGCGCGAATTTTTGGCCAACAGCGACACACTAATGATGCCATAGCCACCATATTTCCCAGATCTGGCCCCAAGTGACTTAATCTTGTTCCCGAAACTGAAAAGGTCCATGAAAGGACGACACTACGCTACCATTGACGAGATAAAGACTGCATCGAAGGAGGAGCTGAACAAGATCAAAAAATGTTTTTTGAAGTGCTTCGAGGATTGGAAAAAACGTTGGCACTAGTGTATAATATTTAATGGGGATGACATTGAAGGGGACACAATAGGTATTCATGAATAAATGAATAATTTTTGACAAAATGCAAGAGTCGCGATACTTTGTAAACCGACTCGTGTGTATGTATGTATGTATGTATATATATATATATATATATATATATATATATATATATATATATGTATATTACATATATGTATATTATATATATGTATATACTGTATATATACATACACACACACACAGAAGCATTACTAGTGAAAAAATAAAAACACATGTGAACCTTTTTATAGATATTTTGTCAATATATATATATATATATATATATATATATATATATATATATATATATATATATATATATATATATATAAATATATATATATATAAATATATATATATATAAATATATATATATAAATATATATATATTATTTATTAGGTAATCTACCGGTTAAGGTAGGTTTTTCGATGGACATAATTACTAATTAAATAATTTGTGACCCCTAGCAAAACACAACATCCTACTCTATAAGGTCCCTCTTCATCTCTGAGTACTTTCTTCCTCCCTTCATCCCGTCCAACATCCCTATCCTGTTCCTTCCCTTTCCTCTTTTGCCCAACATTCTCCCCTCTATCACAGTCTTCAACATCCCACCACCGGTCAATACCCCCTTCATCCACTTTTCCTGCCTCCATAGGATTTCTCCCAACAAACCCCTGTCCTCGCCCACCATACCAAGTACTTCCTCATTTGTTTTCTTCTCTGTCCATTTCACCTTCTCCATTCTTCTCCGCACCCACATTTCAAAAGCCTCCAATCTACGTCTATCCTCCTTCTTCAATGACCTCGTTTCCGCACCGTACATAGCTACACTCCATATCAAAGTGTTTGAGAGTCTTTTCTTAATATCCTTACTCAACGTCCCTGTCATCAACTCCCTCCTCCTTGTGAAAGCCTCTTTGCCTAGCGCAATTCTTCTCCTTACGTCCGTACTACTTTGACCGTGTTGGTCCGAAACACTACAGAGATACGTAAACTGTTCTACCTGCTCTAGATTTTGCCCTCCTATTTTGATGTTTCGCTTAGCCTTTTTCTTTCTAGAAAATCGCATAACCTTTGTTTCATTAATATTGATTTTCATCCCATACCTGTCGCACTGAATTTCCAATTCTCTCATCAATGCTTGCAGTCCCTTGGCTGACTGACAAACTAAAGCTTGGTCATCAGCAAACTTAACTGATTTTACCAATTACCTGCCCACTTTCATTCCTACCTCCAGTTCTTCCCACGCCTCTTTGATCATTTCCTCTTCATACAGGTTGAACAGCAACGGTGATAATGGACAACCCTGCCTTACACCTCTTCCTAATACTGCCCATCCGGACTCCCCGTTCCCCACCCGCACCTGAGCAGTCTGAGACATGTACAGGTTGCGGATTAGCCTCCTTTCTCTCCAATCTATTCCTTTTTTCTGCAATATACTCATTAGTTTTTCCCAGTTCACTCTATCAAAAGCTTTTTCGAAATCTACGAAACAGGCAAATACCTCCTGGTTGTGTTCTATATTCCTCTCGATTAATAATTTCATTACTGCAATGGCATCTCGCGTAACTCTTCACTTCCTAAACCCAAACTGATCAACCCCAAGTAATTATTTGCCCTACTCTCTATCCTTTTGTTTATCATTCTGAGAACAACTTCTGCTGCGTGTTTTATCAAAATTATCGTCCTGTAGTCCTCACATGATGTAGCCATATATATATGTATATATATATATATATATATATATATATATATATATATATATATATATATATATATGTATGTATGTGTATATGTGTATATGTGTATATGTGTATATGTGTATATGTGTATATGTGTATATGTGTATATGTGTATATGTTTTTTTTTTTTTTTTAAGAGTTCAGGGGAAATGCTTTATGCACTGATAGACAAGAAACCCTCATGTTTCCTGTCCCTCGTGTCGGACTCCCACCGACTAAAACCCCTCGTCTCTTCCTCTATGGTCTTTGTTTTCTCCTGCGGTACTGCTGGTGGCTTATTACTTCACAGGAGAGACCATTAGCCGTAGCTTTTCCTCTAGTTCTATGCTTCCGTTTCCATTGTTGCGCTCCTGGCGCGCTCTTCTCTTCGTAGCTCCTTCATGATGGCGGTAATGAAGTCGCAAATCACGCTCCAGGTTGATTCCGACGAAATCATATGTTCCACCAAGGTCTCTGGCGTAAGTTGAGTGTTTAACTTTAATACAAGGGCATCTCGCGATGCACTGAAACGTGGGCACTCAAAAATCACGTGTTCAGCATTCTCCTCGACTCCTTGGCACGTTGGGCAATACGGCGAATCCTCATGCTTGTATTTGTGCAGATACGCACGATAACATCCATGTCCCGATAGCACCTGCGTGAGGTAGTAATTGAGCTCCCCGTGGGACCGATTTACCCATTTCGCCACGTTAGGGATAAGCCGGTGCGTCCATCTTCCCTTCATTGATGTGTCCCACAATCTCTGCCATTCATTAAAACTCTCTTCTCTTATTTCTTTTCTGGTCTCACCCGGATTCTCCTGTCGATACCATTTCTTCCTTTCCTTTGCCAGGAGCTCCACTGGTAACATACTCGAAATCACGTTTATGGCGTCCTCGGAAACTGTCCGAAAAGCGCTTGCCACCCGCAAAGCACTAATCCGGTATGGCGCTGCTACCTTCCTTCGATACCCCTTACTCAGCAGTGCATCAGCCCATATGGGTATCCCATAGGTTAGCACTGAGGTTATAACCGATGCCAGCAGTTGTCTTCTTTTCTGCTTGGGGCCACCAACATTGGGCATAAGCCGTTGCAGTGTGGAAGCCACCAAAGAAGCTTTGCCACTGACTTGCCCCACCTGCTCCTTGAAATTTAGCCTAGTGTCTAGGGTCACCCCAAGATACCGAATGAACGGCCGCGATTTGATCTCGGTATTGCCGGCGTAAAGAGTCACTTTCTCGCACCGCCTTCTGCTTGAAACGAGAAGCGCTTCAGTTTTATGTTCTGCCAATTGCAATCCGACAGAAAACATCCATATCTTGATCGCAAAGAAAACCTCCCCGAATATAGCGGTGACTTGTTCCACAAGTTTAGCGATAATTACCACCGCCAAGTCATCAGCGAATGCCACGAGGCGCACCTCGCGCGGTAGTCTCAGCAGCAGTACCGAATTGTAGAGGATGTTCCACAGGAGTGGCCCCAGTACTGAGCCCTGGGGAACCCCTCCAGTCACTCTATACGTCTTCGGTCCGTCTTCTGTGTTGTACACTAGAAACCTGTTATGTAGGTAACTCGCCACCATCCTCCGAAGACACCATGGGACATTAAACCCCTTTAGAGCCTCCATGACACACTTCCAACTCACTGAATTAAAGGCATTTTTGATATCTAGTGTGGCAATCAAGCAGTACTGCTTGGAGCCTCTTGTATACCTTTTTCCTGATATTGCGTCTTTTGCAGTACTGACCACCTCGCTTATGGCATCCAACGTAGAGCGGGATTTTCTAAAACCATACTGGGTTTCCGCCAGCAAGGGATCCACGACATCCTCGATCCTGTTATAAATGATCCTTTCGAAGACTTTTCCAACCGTGTCCAACATACAGAGCGGACGATACGATGATGGTTCGTCCGGAGGCTTTTTTCCTTTAGGCAGTAGAACTAGTCTCTGCCATTTCCATTTATCCGGGAATTTTCCTTCCTCGAGACATGTATTATACATATCAAGGAACATCGCAGGTGCAGCCTTGATGGCTATCTTCAGGGCCACGTTTGGGATTCCGTCAATGCCAGGAGCTTTGTTGTTTTTCACCCTTGCTGTTGCAGTGAGCATCTCCTCTTCCGTGATGGCAGGAATTTCCCCGTCTGCCTTCTCCTCGATATCATAACTCTCCTCTTTCTGTTCAGGGAACAGAGTTGATACAATTCTCCTGAGTAGCACTGGACAGGTAGGCGATGGCATGGGCTGGCTCTTCAGTCGACTCATGACAACCTTATATGGCCTGCCCCACGGGTCGCTGTCAACCTCACTGATAAGCTCTTTCCAGCTCTCGGTTTTGGCTTCCTTGATGGCCTTTTTGAGTTCTCTTCTAGCGTCCTTGAACTTTTCCTCCATTGTGGCAAACGTGGGCTTCCCTCGGGCCCGTTGAGCTAGTCTACGGGCCCGGTGACACTTACTTCGAAGACTTGCAATCCCTTCGCTCCACCAGTGTACCGAAGGTCGACTGTCATTATAGTTCTTCCGCGGCATAGTTACATCACATGCTTCAGTTACCCTTCGCATGACCTCCTCCACCTTTTCCGTCGCGTCTCCATAATTCACAGGACTAGTGTTCAATGCCTCGCAAAAGAGATCAGCTTGGAACAGCTTGGCTCTCCAGCCCCTTGAGTTCGATCTTGGTGGTTTCGCCCCTCGCTTCACATCCTCATTTATCTCCCACAGTATGGCCTGATGATCACTGTGGGTGTAAATGTCCTGCACCTTCCACGAGAAACGGTCTCCCTTCACTAGACTACTACTCACAAAGGTGAGGTCCACTATAGATGAGTACTCTCCATTGACGAAGGTTGGCTCACTACCTGTGTTGAGTAGGACCACATCTAGGGCCGACCAAGCCTCAAGCAGGGCTTGCCCCTTTGCATTCGTCCTCCTGCTGCCCCAGTCCATCGCCCATGCGTTGAAATCGCCGGCAATGGCTACCGGGAAGCGATCCTTCGCATCTGAAACCAGCATGGTAAGGAAATCCTGGAACTCGTCCAGAGTCCAACTGGGTGGTGCATAGCAGCTGTAAAAATGTACACCCTGGACCTTTACTCTCACAAAACCTTGGTCCGTCTGGCAGCCAGTATCCTGAAATGGAGACCTCCCGCAGGACCAGATCACAGCCTTTCCAGTTCCATCGAACACCCAAGGTTGGTTATCCAGATGCCTGTAGGGTTCCGAGAGGATGGCCAGGTCCGGCTTCAGCTCCCGCACCGTCTGCATGAGCAGATCCTGTGCTACCCTGCAATGTTGGAGGTTTAGCTGCAGTACCCTCATTTCCTGAGCTTAACAGCAACCTGGAGTGCCCGCACATACACCGGGCATCGACGACTGCCTGCTATATGGCTAGCAAGCTCCATGTCACATTTGCCATCACATAGGGCACAGTGCGCATCCGCCTTGCACTCCGCGATTTTGTGACCTTCTTTACCGCATTTGATGCAGCATCTTGACCTGTCTACTTCACTTTTGCAGTTTCTAGACAGATGGCCAAAGCCCCAGCACTTGAAGCACTTCAGGGGCCTCACTATCTCTCTTATACGGCAAGAGGTCCATCCAATGCGGATGCGCTCGCGCTCCAAGAACTTCTTGGCCACCAGTGCTGACAGTCTTACGACCGCAGTCTGGGTTCTGTCGTACGTAAACCTGAGGGATTTAACCGATGCCAGCGTTATGCCACAGCCTTCGCCAAGGTCGCGCTGGATGGCCTCCAAAACTTCTTCCTTTGTAGTAACTTCGTCCATGTCCTTAATTTCCACATCCAGCTCTTGCGTTTTACACTTGATGGTGGCATTCCCACCCAGAGCCTTCTCCATGACAGAACACAGTTCAGACGCCTTTTCGGTGCTCTCCTTCGTAAGAACAAAGAGCAAACCACCACCCTTTGTCCTACGGATCCTATGCACTGAGGTGCTTACATCATTCAGCGCTTGGTCTTTCTTCATATGGCTTAGAATTTCCGCGTAGCTCATTTCGGCTTTCGCCTCAACAATGAGCGCATTCGGCATGACCCTTCTGCGCTGTTTGGCCGGCCGTTGCGGATTTTTTAGCTTATCCTTCTTTTGAGGCCTCCTCTTCTTATTCTGTACCTGCCATTCACCTTCTCTTTCCTCCGGTGCTACAAGTTGCGGATACTCCTCTAGTTGTTTTTCCCTCACTTCCACCTGACCCGCCGGCTGCGGCATCAGCTGAGTTTTCCCGCTCCCCGCTGCAATTACGCGCAGACCCTTTTCAGATCCCCCTGGCTCCGCAGCCCCTGTATTGCTCTCCCGCACACCTCGTTTCTCGCGCCGGGTCTGGGTAGATATCGTATTTGTAGCCTTGTCTTCCACATTCTTGGTCTGCGTAGAAGTGGAACGTGTACCTGCTGCAAACCTTATCGGCTTCTGTTCGACAACCTTCGTTGTTCCGCCGAAATCCGCAATCCGATGCCAACTATGCCAACTATGTGTATATGTGTATATGTGTATATGTGTGTATGTGTGTATGTGTGTATGTGTGTATGTGTGTATGTGTGTATGTGTGTATGTGTCCGACATTAGAACTAAATCCACATCCGATCTGAGACTCAGAAATTTAATTACATGAAATATCTGCAGGCTATATATTTCAATAATAACAAGAGTATGTAAAGCAATTCATTATATTAAGCAATGTCAGAGTCATTAGATATGCTTGTTTTCGCTTAATTATTTAATTAGAATTTTCATGATAGTTATTTGCCTAAGAAAATAATGAAGCTTTTATAGAAATATTTATTATCCAAGAATGGAACTGTTAATGGTCCATTTTCGGGAATATGCTGAACGGGGAGTATTTTTAATTCTACCTCGCACATTTTCAGTACTTTCCTTTCATTCAGTTCTTCATTCACTCGGATAATGGGTATTTTGGTATAAGGAAATCAATTTCAGCGACATCCCCTCTCAAAGCTCATTTTCCCTCTGTTAGCATGATAAATCAATTAATTAATTAAATGGAGTTTATGGAAGTTGTATTTTCATGCATAAAGTTTTTACCGGGGAATTTTATTAATAGCTCACGGCACTATAAACTCGTGAGCGTTAAAATACTTCCTTAAAATTATTTACTCGTACGACCGTGTATGCTTAGATTTTTATGATCTTCTGTCGAAAAAAATTGAGTGAAGCGTGTGTCTCGATAAAATATATCCTACTTACAGTTTAAACGCTATTATTACTTATTATTTCCTATTTTTACTATTTAAAGACCCACGACATAAGGTTTTAGTACAAAACGCTCTTTGAAATAATTGATATTATACAATGTAGGCAAAACGCTTGGGAAAATAATTTGCGTTTTTCTTCCCTGAAATTGTGCATATGAAATGCAAAGTTGGGAATTACTGTTATCTTTCTCTGATATTTTCCACTTTTCTGTGACTACAATGTACTCTCAACTTGTAGTCTTCTCGGTAATTGCAGTCTTCCTTTTCCAAGTGTTGCTCCTCCATCATGAAGATTATTTCTTCTATCTGTATTTTCCTAGGTCTTCCACATTTTTAATTTACTGGTAGTTGCTATTCTAACGAAGTCCTTGGCCGTCTTTCCTCGTTAATTCCTCGAACATTATCATTGGAGAGCTCGTCTCGGGATTATTTGTATCACTGATCTATTTTTGTCCATTACTTTTCTAATACCTTCATTTTTCCCCTTTCAAACTTAGATATCCTGGGTCCTCCCCATCCCTGCTGCTCGTATTTTATTTTTCAAGCGCTCTGTAAGAGTCTGCAAGGTCTTTAAAATTACTCGAAATTTACCTAATTCTGGTGCATGAGAAATATTTCATGAACATATTTTTCCTCTCTACAACATTTTTTCCGTCTCTCTTCAAATATTGTTTTGCTGCAAATAATTCATGATCACTCAAACGCTAAATCGTAAAATTTCTTTCTTGTTAATAATCATCACATTCTTTTCCTACCATCCATCATTGCTCTTATTCTTTGAGAATGACGTCTGGAATGTGAAAGTTGCTTCGGTTGATTAAAATGCGGATTTGTTCTTAAAAAACGAGTTTTCTGAAAGGAAAATTTATCATAACGGTACTACTTTTTACGTACAAAAATGGGTATCTCACGCTAATCTTTTGGTGTGCTCTGTTGAGGAAATCCTGGTGTAAGGATTTAAGTTATAAAGGATAACTTATTCTCTTACTTATTTACTCGATGTTTTCCTTGGTATGCTTCTTTCCACCTTTGCTTGAAATGTATTTTATAACCGATTTTCATTGTAAACCTTTGTTCTAAAAATTGATGCTATATATGAGAATTTTGTTGCATAATTATGCATTTATTATTTACTAATAATTTAATTTAATTGGTAAATCCTTCAAAAAACATGCTTGAATTAGGTGAAAATATTGCCTTCGGTCGAGGAATTACTTGTATAATCAGATTATCACTGTTTTCGTTTCCATAAAGTTAAAAATATCAAATGAAATGGCACGAACAGGGCATTCAAACTCAATGGCATTACATAACACCTCATTTGAAGATGATAGACACGAAGGAAATGTGTTCGTGGGTCTATTTTTGGTGAAATATCAGACCGTATCTGATTAAATAATAATATTATGGCACATGAGTCGATCAACGACGTCCACGCAATTAATCAAGCTAAAGCAGCAGAGGTTGTTATTTCTGAGAAATGTTCCACCTCATTTTACGGAGCGAAGAACACCGGTCGCCATCGAATCCATCCGTCAAAACACGAACGTCGCCTCCGTCGGTAGCCGCCTGCATAATTTGTGACTGGCCTTCGAACGGTTCTTCATTCCATGCTGAAGATAAACTTATGGGCCGAAATCACACGTGTCCGAGGCCCAGGGGAAGGGGTTGAGGAGTCCTTCGGGAATGGGGAGAAAGAGGAGGGAAGACAGACGCGAACACATTTTAACGGGAGGGCGTCGTTTAGTAGGATTCACAAGATGTGAGACGTCCCCTTCGCACCTGAGGGGCGGGAGAAGTAAAAGGCATAACGGTGGCACGGAATGAGCTCACGCCAAGGAAAATGAAGGGTTCTTTTGGAGTTGGGGTGTGGGTTAGGAGCGAGAGAGAGAGTAGCTTGGGATGGGAAGTTGGAATACTAAAGAGCGCAGCGAAGGGTGAAGGACGAGGTCACCGGGATCTCGGAGAGGTACTGCAAAGGAGGGAACGTTATATAGTCGTAGTGTATATATACTTATTTTTTCCCCTTTCTCCTGCCACCTCTTGGTTGCGGCAAAGGAAGTTACACGAAGAATTGTGTTCGTCCCTCCGCCGGAGGCAGCGTGAGGTACGTTTTCATTCAAATGCATTGGGATCCTCGAAAAAAATATTGAATTTCAACTCCGGCGCCGTGTTTATATTGGCGAAAAAGTGTAAATTTGTCACGCCACGGCGAAAACCTGATCTTGTGGTTTTTTCGACTTCATTCCATGCCGGGGGAGTGGGGGGAGAAGGCTCGTCTCTTTTTTTTTCTTGCCCCCTTCTTCTTACTTCGTCCTCCTACACCCCCAACACATTTAAAGGATGTCTCTCGAGGAGTACATAGTCGGGATGAGAAGGATTCCGCCCCTCCACCCCACCCTCTTCTTCCCATTTCCCCATCCCATTCACCCCTTTCCCGCCCAAATCTACATCCGCGCGCCTTATCCTCCCCTCAACCTCTCCGAACTCTCCCCGCAACCCATCCCACCCCTTCGTCGAGGTAAGAAAATGGTTTTTCCGAAGGTGGAAGAGGGAACGACCCACCTTATACAGGGTGTATCTCCTTTGAGAGAAGGGGGGGCGAGAGTAGAGCAGTCAGCCAGACCCTAAACCCTTTCCAACCCCCTTTCACCTCTCACTTCACCTCCTCTCCCCATCCCCTCCAGCCTTTTTCCCCCAGCTGCTCACTCTCCTCTCGCTCCCTCTTCTCTCTCACTCTACGCCGTCCTTTAAATTCGCCTCACCTGCCACGCCAATCACACAGGCACACACACACGCGTGCGTGCTCCGTCCACCCCGCACCCCTTTTCCATTTCCCCTCCTCTGCGATCCTTTACTCTCTCCCACCAACACATCCCCTCCTATACAACTCCAAAAAGCCCGTGTGAGATCTCTTGCCACAAAACACGACGTCTTTCTTATCCCTATTTTGACTTCAGCCCCGCCGCCTCCTTTCCATCCTATACCTCCCCTTTCGATCCGGTGCCTAGCAGAAAACCCCTTCAATTTTTCCATTCTCTCGTCTCCTTTGCGATCCCTCCTCCTCCCACACGCCATCCTCTCTCCTCCCGCAGCATCCCCACCTCCCGCTCCCTCAAAATCCTCATTCCTTCCTCCCCAATTCCTGCTTGTTACCGTCCTCACCCTCGAACATTTCTCTCTCTCTCTCTCTCCCGGGACCGCCTTGCCCCTCTCTTCGTTTATTCGACTAGCATTTTATGTCTTCTTTTCTCCCCTCTATATTTCAATTAATATCCTGCCCCCTTTGGTTGCTTCACCCCCCTCTCCTCTCGAATTCCACTCTCTCCTTTGACACCCTTCGCCTTCTCGGGTCCTGGCTCCTCTTCCCGTGGTCGCCGAGGGAGAGGTCCATCTTATTCCGCTCTCCTTCCTTAGGTTCGTTGATCGGGTTGATAATGAGACCAGCGGCTTCAATAATTTATTCTAAATTATTAAAGTAGTAAGCAGTCATTGTGATATCGAGGAAAATCGGATTTGAGAAGTAATTAGTGTGAGGAGAGAGTGGTGAAGGAAGCCTCGCGTCGACTCGAGTGTACCTTATTCAAATTAAAGGGAACCGTGGAAGAGAAATTCATTAAAATTAATATTCTCGAGCGTGACTCTGGGGAATTTATCAGGGCTGAGACTATATATATATATTTATACTAAATTTACAAATTGTTTTCCTTGCGTCGTAAGGGAAATTTATTTTGCCATCCAACTCTTTCAACATTTTTTGAAAGCGACGACATCGAAGTGTTTAGTGCACGGTAGAGAATGAAATTATCAAAACAAAAGTCTTTGCCCGTTCTACTTGCAATAGCAATATTTTCGACAGATCTTGCTCTGGGTAGCCAAATATTAGCATTTATTACCTAGAATACTGAAAGCTAATATATACGAATACCATTCCAGAATATGGAATTAACTTTGAACTTTGCGAAGTTATGTTAAACTATACATGTGACATTATCATTAACGTCGGCTTTTATATAATTTAATTTTTCATTTTTGAAATATATACATGTTGTTTATTGATGTATCGTAGGATTCCATCCTTCTATTTATCTGGCGAGCCCATTCATTTATTTTTCAGTCTATCATAAATTTAATTATATTCTAATTATTCAGGAGACTTTCGTTCATTCCTGCCAATTAAAAACATGATGTAAACGAGCCATGATTTAAGAGTTGAAGTCAGAAGACTTAACACAACAGGAAAAATTACAAGCAAATAACAAGAGAAATAAAGCTCGATGAAGATATCCTCATATGTTAAGCGCAGTAAGATACCTGAAGCATCGTATAAGTAAAACCAAAAATGCGATTTACTTGATGCAATTTACTACGAAAAAGCTACTTATTGTACTAACTCTAAGTTGATCTGAAAGCCATTTGATTACCCGTTTGGAGGTTATGCGGTAAATGTTCAGCTGTTTTACCTTTTGTGTGCAAGAGAACGTGTAGTATAGTAACATTAATCACAAACAATAAAGTATTTCAAACAATTTTTGTAAATCTTCTGACCATACTTATCACCTTAATAAACCAATGGTAATGAAAATGTAACAATTTTAAGTGTAAAAAAATTCCCCTTGATCCGAATGGAAATAAAAGGAAGATTATGATGTATTATTGAAGAAGGGGCAGTCTAGTCTCATTATCGTCCCAATAAAAACGTTTTATTATTATTATTATCCTATCATACTGCTCGAATTCAATTATTTTGGCACGCAAAAAATTAAGACAACAACTCCTTATCATCAATTAAAACATTCACCCATTCAGAAGAAAGAATTACACATCAGTTCTCAAAGATCTCATGAGCATCGATGTGCCGTTTTTCGATATCAAAACGATTTCATAAATCAGAACCTGACCTGGCATGTAAGAGAGCTGACCTCATTCCCATGTTTTATCTATTAAATAGAAAAAACCTGGTTGCTACTTAAAAATGTCACTTATTTTTACATAAAGTTCCAAGTGCATTTTTAAGTCTATACTACACTGAACTAGAGATATACGAACATTAATTTCCACTTAGGTAAGCCATCTGATTTTTGCTTAATTTGAATACATAAAATTATAATGAAATTAACGGCATTCATTTTGAGCGCAAACAAGTTATAATAATGTGTGACAATCTCCGGGCATGTAAAATAATTCCATCATCGATCCCTTTCTATTACTTTTAGGCATAATTTCAATAATTCTAAAAATTAAAAGCAGCGTGGTTTTCTACCAGATAACATTCTATGCTTTTACTATGAAAATTTTCACTCAATTTTCGGAATACACTTTCTCTGCTATCACAGCTTTGTTTAGAGGAATTTACCGCATTTGAAACGCACATTAGCAGAATACAGTAAAGACCAAGCGAAGTAAAAATGCTATTTATCTTAGGGCTGTGCACCCAACTTTGAATGATGAGGAAGTATTTGGGTCTCATTTAAAAAACTAAGATTTCTGGACTTGATAATAATATACAGAAAACCTTTGCACCTGGAAAAATAGCATTGCAAGGCTACAAAGCGTCATAAAATACCCCTTGTGCTGGAATGAGAGTTCCCGGAAACTTAAAACTTAGTATTAAACTTATTATATTCCTAATATTGCCTACGAAATCAAGAAAATATTCCAAATATTTCATTGTAACGGCAGTTGGAAAATAGTGGCAAAATAAAACGAGTATAGCGAATAGGCTGCTTCGCGGATTCTATCCTCCTGTTAAAAATGTAGGAATAACACTAAAAAATCAAAACGTATGATATATATGTGATCACTAAGTTCATTTTTTAAGCAGAATTTTATCACTTTATTTAGATGACTGGTTCACTAACTCCCCAAACCATGCGCCGTTACGGCTGCTCTCGAGGCATTGTTTAAATATAGGTAAAGGTCCAGAGGTTTTCAGGGAAGCGATACATTCGCCAGCTCTGGCCGTATGTTTGTGTACCCCCAGGGGCAGGGGTCAGAAACCTGTTGCTCAAGAATACTATAGTCCCTAATCATTTTATCTAGTGCTCTCCAAGCAGTGTAAAAGAAATGGTGACTACTACTAACTCCAAACGTCACCTTTCGACTCCTGCAGTGGAGGCAATATGCTTTTGCTTGCTTGCAATATTGCTCGCAATGGTTGCTTAAGACGAGGGAGGGACGTTTTGTGATCTGGATTTTTTTTATTTTAAGAAGCGAGTAATATTTTAAAACCGGTTATCGTTAGCCATCGAGACGATTTAAGGTTCCCGCACAAATTTTCTTTATTTCCATTACTTTTGTGTTTACCTTTTTTGCTCCTGCTTTTATTCTTCTTTTTCTGAAGTGATAGCTCAAAATAGGGTTCTTGAAGTATGGTATTAATGGGATACTGCCTCTATCGGCGATAAACGTCCGATGAACAATTATTCTCCAAGTTATGTCATTTGGAAGTGGTCCCTGAGTTGGATGTTGTTGGTCTGTTTAATTTTGGCTGATCTCCTGCTTCATTAACATTTAAAATTCATTAGATATATTCCATCTATTATTTTTCTTGAAGTACAAGTACAATACAACATCGAGGATATTGTGGAATTTATTATTCTATTTGTTCAGTTACGAATCCCAGTTCCATAGATAGAAATGCATTCTACTTTGCGGGTCCCAGGGGATGGGCAACTCGATTGAATAGAACAGTTTTCAATGAAATACCACGGTTGAATTTTAAAATGTGAAAATGAAATAAACAGTTGTAATTAAAGAGTTGTTCTAGCGTGTTTAACTTGGGTTTGAATGGAGATTTTCCGTATTAAATATTTAAAAACGACGTTTTGCATAACTAAGTGAAAAATAATCTTCTTACATGGTTAATACATGGGTCATGGTTGCCCAAGGATGGAGCGTTGGACTACCTGGGCCCGGGTTCGATTCTAGTGCACGCCTCTCTGAGCACTCTCAGCTCAATTATATCTGGGTGATTTTTCGGGTACCAGGTTTTTCTAGGAAACCGTAGCCGGGACAGGGAAAGGAAGTGCGTGAATTTCTACCATACCCTGATGCGTGAATTTCACACGCCGTCGGGCTTAGTATTGGTTGGACCCTATTATCACCGGCCTTCGGGTTAGTCACCGTTTTTATTGTTTTTTTTATGGTAAGCAGTTTTTGCTAAATTCAATAGTCTTGAATTATTTCTATAACAGTTAACTTTAAAAGTGCATAATTTTTACGGTAATCTACCACAGCAAAATTCGACAGCCTCGAGTTATTTAGTGATTTTAGAGCTAACTTTTACAGTGCATCAGTTCGTTTTCCTCAAATACAGTATTCATTATGCCTGAAAAAAATCAAATCCAGCGCGTTGAGTTAATGATAAAACTATGTTGCATTTAAAACTGCACTGCGATAGTGATCAATTGTCATACATTTTTACTTGCCACCATCGCATTATTTTATAATTAAGTTGTATTTAAATAAAAGCAAATATTATACTTAGGATTACTTATGTTCAAGTACACAAAACTACTACTTTAATCACGTGGATAATAACGCCTACAATACGAATTAAATCCAGTTGAACTACATTCAAGATTATTGGTACAATTATAGAGTAATATTTACTGTACTTATACACATTAGATGACTCATATGACTATTACATCTTTTAGCCATATGATTCCGAGAAAAATTCACAATCCTATGAGAAAAAAATTAATTAGCCACACCCACCGAACGAAAAATTATAAAGAACTAATTTGAGGGGTAAAATTCAGGAGGAAAATAAAACTAAGTAATGAGAATAAAATTGCCGTTGACGGCGAATGCAATCTCTTATCTACATCTGCATACCCCGCGAGTAGCCACAAGGGCTTGTGGCGGGGGGGGGGTATTAGGTATCATCAATGTATGCAAAATCACAATCATTACACCTCTACAAATATATCAGTTTGATCATGAACTGGAACAAAGTTAATTAGACGAAAGTAGGTACTTACATGATAGAGTATTCAATAACAGGGTATATACAAACAGTGTGGTCACAACGTTATAAAGATGGGTATATTTAATGTTCTTGCTTAATATCGATAAAATATATTACCTACCGACGCTAATTACCTCCTTCGCGCCTGCGGTCATAACTTTTTTGAGTTCTAACGGTATGAGGAAAAAAAAACGTTTTAAATCTAGCCACTCTGTTATCTATCTCCCAGGATTTAAGTATGTGTTCTGATATAGCGTAGTTAGTCAAGGCCTGTAATGTGTCCTCCTCTAGCCTTCATCTTCGGTTAAGTGACCTGCATCAAATTTACAACTTGACTTTAAGCTGCATTTCACCTGCGGTCAAGCAGTGGCCCCCATCTAATTCTTCCAATAGTGTATCACTGCTACCTTGTGTATAAATTTTTTTCGCAAACCTAGCTGCTCTACGCTGCACTAGATCTAGCTTCAAAATTAAGCCCACTCTGAGAATACTATGCATTTGCAGCATACTCTAGGTGGGCTCTAAATAATGATAAAAAACAAAGCTGTTTTGCCCTTTCATTACATTTTCAAAATATTTTTTATGAATCCTTTGTTTATTTGCTATTCTGCAAATTACAGGGTGCGTTCCGAAAATAGCGCAATTATTTTTTTTAAGTAATCTGTTGAACAGATTTGCGCAAACACTTAAAATTCTTCAAAGTACGCTCCTAGACATTTTTTCCGGTGAGTCTGCAATGACCGGTACGCGCCCTGGAAGGCGTCTTCGGGAACCTCTCGCAAGGTTTCGTCAAGGCTGATTGCATCTCTTCTATGGGCAAAAACTGGATCCTTTCATGGCTGTATTAATCCAAGGGAACAATAAGAAGTCTTATGGGGTGACGTCAAGACTATAGGGTGGGTTAGGCAGCGTTGGCACCTGGTGTTTGGCCTGGAACTCGCGGACTCGTAGCGAACTGTGGCAAGCACCTTGGTTACGAACTTGGCACACACTTTCCTCGTCGCTAAATCTTCAGTAAAAATTCAAGATACCACAGTAGATGACGATTTCAGTCCATTGGCAATCATCTTGATACTCAATTGACGGTCAGCGTCCAACAATTGTCGAACGCGAGCCACATTGCGCGTCGGTTTTGATGGTTGATGGCCGCCCAGAGCGTTGTTCGTCGTGAACCTCTTCCCGGCTCTCCTTAAAGGCCTTTGACCACCTCAAACTTGTGAGTAGAACGGAGCAGAGTCCCCGTTCGCCTCAGAAATAATTTTATTAGTCTCCTCAAGAGATTTTTTCAGTTGAGCACAACACTTAGTAATCGCGTTAAGTTGCTCGATCGTCGATTCCATGTTATTCGTGATACGGTTGGTGCGCAGAGGTTAGCAATAATTGATGTCCTACCGCTTTATACAGCTTATTGAGCACTGAGACCGGTTTCGTGGCAAAGCTTAGTGTTTGCCCCACCCAATCCAAGTAGTTGGATCCTACTTTGACCAATTGGAGAAGCGCGGGAAATATAATTGCATTACTATTTGAACGCACCATGTACATGAGTTTGCTTTCCCCAGAACATAATATTAACTATCGTAACATCAAAATATTTTACCGATTCTTATGAGTGTCAACGCGTCCATTGCTGAAGGCTGAAGTTCAATTCGCAAGCACTTTAACATCAAAAGGAAAAGTAGAAACGAATCGTCACGAGCGAATAACGAGTGAAAAGAAAGCTCCCTAATCTGTAAAACAATTTGTAATTTAAAAATTATTGGGACCTGTAAATTGACTTGTTTTCCTGAACGGGCGGCAGGTGTTGACAGTCGAAAAAATATGCCGCCATGTTTAACAAACTGCTTCGCTCAGCCCGTGGAGTATATTGTGTATTAAAATGGTAAGGGGAGTATCTCCTCTATGAGACTGTCACAAAGGATCGATTCTAGGGATAAGGAAACATGAACCGGAAGTTAAATACAACATAAATTTGATAAAAATTGTCACCAGAGGTTCATCCATTCCGATTGAAAAATTACTCAGCTCAAAGGGGACAGTGTGCTAAAATCGGAATTTGCAACGGTCAGCCTCACTTCTTTGAGGAGAATTAAGTGAATTTCTTGTGTTATTCGCACACAGTACGCCCTTTTGGACCATTTTGCCTAACCATTTTCATATCCTCCCATATGATATGAAGATTACACCCAGTGAAGATGATATTAAATGAAATGGATAGACCTCGTTCGATTTAGTGTATTTTAAAATAAACCTAAGCTACTAGTATGAATTTCATCGTATTAATTATAGGGTACCTCCGTGATCAGAAATTGGTGGTGTATTTGCTCGCGTGTAGCTCGAAATATCTTCGAGTCGATATTTTAGAATGTTTTAAGGTATTCAAAAATGTTAGATGGCCTTTAAAACTCTTGAGAAATATTCACTTTGTGCGTTTCAGCATACATATTCGTAAATGCATGCTTTTACGAATCTACAACAAAAATAATTAGCGTAATAAATGTACGAGGGAGCGAATTACATCTGGTTACGGCTTATACTTCTGTAGATTGGTCGTCATCTCATTTAGATTGGGATTAAATAAATGTGTATACGTGGGCATAATATATTTCTTGTAAATTATTATCCTTTATTATGTCTTAACCCTTTTTTGGAGGATAGCAACTAAATCTTTACTCATTAATATAAAGGCACAAAGTTCGCTTTAAAGAAACTTTGGAAGCTCTCTTTAAATTCAATCCTGATTGCTTAGTTAAAAGTAATTCCGTCAAATTTGGGTAAGGTTACCTGTTTTTGTGTATTTCTGTGCTCTTAGTTCCTCTTTGAACTGCCGGAACGTGTTTTGTCATCGCTAGAGATTCTCCGAGAGGCACGGACTGCTATCCGCAGAGAGGGATATCGCTATCACTTATTATGCATGCAGATTTGTGGCTGGATCGCCGAGTGTCTCTCTATCTCTCTCTAACCCTCTCTCTCGTTTATCTAAATCAGGTTCTGCTGCCGCGTATGACGCATTATTACTACAAACCATTGTAAAGATGAGTGGCTCTGGTTAGCAACCAATAAGTAGGTTATAGACGTAATTAGCATACACTTAATATTCTGCTTGTTACAGAAGTATGGGTTTTTTTCCTACCGATGCTACCTCGGAACTTCCCAATCCTAATGTACCTCCCAGGGAATACACCTCCATATGCAATTCCGCAGTAATTTGCATATGCTTAAGAAACAAATTATGAACCTACTTCACAGCTGTGGTATTTGGGTTTCCTAAGATTGGATCTTCCGATTAATAGTATAGATAAGTTGTGACAGTTTTAGAATCGCCTTGATATACATGCTTAACGTTTCATTTGGTGTATAACATATACTATTAGACTATAGATATACATATACTTGAGTGCATGCGAACCAAATACATGGGTAATATTTAGGCACTTGGCTGTTGACGTGGCCTTGATTTCGTACGTATAAATTTTATATTTTGCATATACAGCTCATTTTTTCAGTACTATAGAATGGGATTTTGCAATGAAAAAACGAGACTTATTCGATCCTTCAGCGTATTCATACTTCGCGTACTAATTGATTAAAATCAGGATTCTACCTTTAAAGTATTTGATACATTGAAAATGTTTTTTGATATTTGGGTATCTACGTATATAAAACTGTACAACTTTTGATAAAGTTATGATTTTCTCCTAGAAGTCTGCGTGGAACGAAAGTTTTATTGGATCCGTAATTGGATTAAAAACCGCGAATTCGATTCTCAGTGTCTTGGACCTCAAACTTATACCATGTGCTAATTAAAATAAAACTTTCTCATATTAAGCTGTTGAGTTAAGCTGCGATGAGGGGAAGCTATTCTGTAGTCCATAATTCCTGTTCCAATTTTTCTCGTGCCCTCTAATGTATCCATAATTTGGAACTGGTCCTGATTACCCCCCCCCCATCCTCTGAACAGGAATACGATCTTAACCTTTACATTATAACATATGCTATATACTAATATATATATGTATATATATATATATATATATTCATATTTATATATATATATTCATATTTATATATATATATTCATATTTATATATATATATTCATATATATATATATATATATATATATATATATATTCATATATATATATATATATATTCATATATATATATATATATATATATATATATATATATATATATATATATACACGCCCATACATGTTTATGAATATACATGCATATATGAATGTGTATATGTATATATATGGGATGATTATTAGAATTGCCCCCGTCGGCCAATGCATGTCTTCCGCATGGCATGATTTCTCTCTAATATATCTATGTGCATAGGCATGTTTCAAGCTGTCATTATCTCCCATTTGCCGTTCTCAGTTCTGAGATCTAAGGAAACAGAATCACGTTTCTGAATTATGGAGGAGGCCGACAAATTCCATAGGTTTCGATTTACCAGACAAAACGCATAAAGGGCACGAAATAGCCTCGGGCAACTTTTCTCTCACCCTTCACGATGACGCTATAACAGTCCCTTGATTCACGGCCCGCCCGCCCACCAGAATTTGGGATTCTCTCCGCTGCCCCCAGGTCTCCCGCCCCCCCTCGGGAGCTCCCGTCCCTTCGCATCCCTTCCATCCGCTTTCCCAAGTGTTCTCCTCCAGAAGACTGCGCCCCTCACTCTACCCTCTTACATATGCACTCCACACCCGTTTTCTCGCCTCTTACCCCTCCACCCCCTCTCCCTCTCCGTGAGTGCTTTCCTTCCTCCCTCTCTGCCACCGACACGCTCGGGACCATACGCGTAAGAACATGCACACGCTCAGGGGTCTGAAGGAGTGAGGGCGAGATGAGGTGTGGGCCCTTGATCCCGCCAGAAACACCACGCCCTCTTTCCTTCTCTCCTTGGAGATGTGGCGACGCACGAAATCATGGTTCGCTTACCTGGTTGGGGAACTTTTTTAGCTATAATTTCCTTGCTTTGTGGCCATAACTCGAGGCGAAGTTTACCTGACTAAGCGTGTGAGGAAGATTGGTTTTTCCAAATCTTTTCCATCAAATACGGGTGAAAATTGAAAAAAGGTAAATTAGTTTTTACCAAGAGTTGACTGAATGGATGTATTAGTTAAATCTAAGAACGTTTTTGCACATATTGAATTGAAATAAACGAGGAAACCTAAAGGTTATGGAAGCTTTAACTCTTAATAACTTCAAAATTCAGATAGGAAAAGCGGAATATGTTAAGCCACGACAAATTCGGAATATAAGAATATATATGCAAGCGTATCAGGCGTAGTGAAAACCGTCACAAATCTCATTAATTGTATCCAACATTGGCAATTTTTATCATAATAATCGTCGCTATTCTTTAGTTTCGGAAAATAATTTCGCCATTTCAATACCTCTTTCGAGTATTTACCTTCCGGTATTAATTTTGAAGACCGTCATTTTTCAAAAGTGTAGAAGTCAATAGTGTACGAGATGATTCAAGTTCGTAGGTTTTCTAATTTTTTATGACAAACCATTTGGAAAAAAACAACCAGAACCTCTGAGCATAATTTCCTAAAGTATGTACCCAATTTCACAAAGTGGATGCCATTAAACCTCGTTCGCCGAGAATTTTTCTGCTGGAGTACTTTTTACCCCTTGGAAAAATAGTCTGGTTCGTGGGTTCGTGGCCGAAGCTGCTTGGGTTTATTGTGACAAAATGTGTGGCTTTATTTGCAATGTAGCACTTAAGAACACATTGTTTGAGCTGCGGCATGTCTCAATTGACAGTACATTCGAACGCTGTTAAAAACGTGGAGATAATGGATGATGGTGATGGCATCGTACACCAAACGTCATTTTAAGTATTGAAAATGCTTCTTGCAAGAAGTAAATTTATTCAAACACTATAGTAAAGTGCAAAAACATTGTTTTGTATTTATAAAGATTTTCTTTGCATTTTAAGCTAAATCAGAATTCTATCTTCACCAACTTCCGAGAATACAATTGGGTGGCCTTAGATCATACACAAACCTTGTAAAAAACACCTAATTCAAGGTTTTACCCTGCAAAAGACACCATGAGGAACTGATGGTAAACTGGGCTTTCAATTAATTTAGTCATCTGTAAGATCTCTGAGTACGTATTAGGCATATGAAAGCCCTACAAAATAACTACTTGGCATGTGGTGGTGAGAATAACTAGCATAGTCTCGTATCGAGAGACATCCTGATCTTCCCAACTCAGATATCTCGATAACCCAATGAATGCCAACAAGATACGGTGCATTGTACATCCGAAATAAAGGAACTGTATTTATATTTTGGTCTTCATTGACTCTAGGAAATGTAGGGGTATTATTGAAAACCTTAATTAAGGTAAACTAACAAATGATATTCATCTTGCACCAGAACCCAGTCCAGTGACGTGTTCTCGCGCATTTGATTATCATAGTCACTATTTGTACGTAATAATTGGCACACTAAATATTAGGATTAAATTTGATACTGAAACAAAAACGCTCACGGTTAACAGCGTAAAATTGTTGACTTTTTCATCTTTATCTTCAATAAATCAATACCTCAGTACGTATTCAAGAATAAAATTAGTTACAAACGTTTTAAAACAATAGTAATAGAAAAGCAAGAAATGGTTCGTCAAATTCTTTTTGGGTTTCCAATGCTACTGATCAGAAACAAGGAAATACAGTCTGAATTCAATGGGTATTTATGCGTACAAAAACTATTCCAAAAATAAGTAAGATAAATCCGGTAAAAATATGTATTTCAGATCAATCTACATATTACTGGAATTCTTCATAAGAGCCCTCTCATGCATCGACACACCAATACCAATGTCTCCGCCATTTGTGGTATACTTCCTGTAAGGCATCAACAGGACTTTCGTTCAGGTACCTCGTCAAAGCCTATGGCATAATCCAGTCGTCAAAATGGTACTCAAAGAGGTTATACTTGGCTCGTACTCAGTACTAAAACCTCTGGTCACTTTCAGCGTTGTTCAAGAGGTCAAAGACAAGATTGTCACGCGAGTAGTCTTCTGACAGTACCTTGAGGACCAATTAGACAGAACTTCCTAATGGCTAAATCTTCTGTAAGAATTTAATGTACCATGGATTTCTGAATATTGCACTCTGCTAATATACTTAAATTTGGGGGTCAATCAGAATTGAGCATTTGACTCACTTTTTGCATATATTCATTACACTGTGTGGTTGATGGATGTCCACGGCATTCCTCATCATCCACCTCCTCTCTACCCTCCCGGGACATCTTTTGCTAGCGGAAAATTATTCCTCGAGACATTGCTGTATCCCCCAAACTCATTTTACTAAGCTTAGCACAACATTTTATTCTATATCGATCCTCCATGGAACGTGGCATCGTGAATTTGTGACGCGACCCTCGAACAGGGATCCGGTTTTATAGTTATCGGCACACTGTAATCGGGTCGGGTCGTGTAGCTTTCCCAAGACTTCCCACCGCCTATCCCGCCACAATATATCAAATATATATATATATATATATATATATATATATATATATATATATATATATATATGTGTGTGTATATATATATATGTGTATATATATGTATATATATGTATATATATGTATATATATGTATATATATGTATATATATGTATATATATGTATATATATGTATATATATGTATATATATGTATATATATGTATATATATGTATATATATGTATATATATATATATATATATATATATATATATATATATATATATATATATGTATATATATATGTGTATAAAATTTAGCACTAATGGGCACAGACAAAAACACAGAAACACACAAAAAAGAAAAGAAACTCACAAAGTTTCGAGTTGACGGTGGTCGCAGCCACCTTCCTCAAGGAAGAGAGGGACAGAACTGCAGGGAATACCACGACTGGAACGATGGATGGAAGGGGAAGGTGGGGAGAGTTTTCCGAAGGGAAGGGTTTGGAGGGGAAGCTTTAGAAGGGTGGGGAAAATGTCGAAGGTGAAGGGGATGGAGGGAGGATGAAAATATGTGCTAACCAGGGTAATTAATATCTAATATTAATACCTGGGCAATTCCAGGAAACCAAGAGCCAGATGAAGGATTGCTCTATTGTTTTGAGTTTCAGTGGAGGATCAGAGGGTGGGAGGAATGCTAAGATGGGTACTCTATAGCATTTATCCAAGGCAGTGTTTTTTCGGAGGCGTGATTGGGGATAGGGAGCATACCAATAAGGGAATAATTCTTGTATGAGGCCCGGTGGTTATTAATTCTAATATTAAGGAGTGTGGTCCACTGTCCAATTTAAAAGGCAGGGCAACGTTGGCACTTCATAAGATAAACTACATTGCCAGACATGCAACTAGAGTAGGTGATTGATGGGAGAGAGTTAAAACCAAGGTGGGAGAGGGATGGGCTTTTGATTTTGAAAGTAGGACATGTTTTGTATCTAGGTTTATTGCAGGGCATGGGAGTGGTTTTGGAACGGGGCGGGGATTTAAGGAGTGGATTGGTTGATTTCAGAAGATCTGATAAGTTGGCGGAGCTTTAGAAAGCAACAGAGGGACATTTCGGAAAATGGTGGGCGATGGCATTATGATTTTTGAGGATAGGGTAGAGGTCTTTTAGGATTAATCGCAGAGATTCAAGGCCCAGGAAGTACGTGATACAAATTGAAAGAGGGTGGGTTTCCGCGGAGGAGAAAGGTTTGGGTGTGTTGTAGGCATGTCTTCGGATCCTTTTGCTCAGGAGGGATACAGGATAACCTCGTTTGAGGAGAGAACAGTGTGGATTTGAAAGGAAATTATCTAGGGAGTCGGGGTCATTGCAAATTCTGTGTCCTCTTATGGGCAGGGATTCAGGAATGGAGTGTTTGGTGTGATATGGGTAACAACTGTCATAATGGAAGTATTGTTGTTTATTCGTGGGTTTTATAATTACAGAAGTGTGAAAATTTTGGTCTATTAATGTTACGTCTACATCCAGGAAGGTGATTTGGGATGAGGAAACCGTAGAATTGAAGGAGACGGAGGACGAAGAAGTGAGTTCGGAAATGAAAGTTTTCAGGGATTCGGTACCATGTGGCCAGTGAAGGAATAATTATCGATGTATCTGAGCCACAATAGAGGTTTCAGGGGTTGTTTTAATAGGATTTTTTTCTCTGCGAGACCAAGAAAGAGGTTTGCATAGGAAGGGCTGAACCTGTTGCCCATGGCACGACCCTTGATTTTCAAGAAGAATTTATCGTTAAAGGAGAAGGCGTTACGGGTGAGGATGAACTCGGAGAGGCTAAGGAGAAAATCTGTGCTGGGTATGTGTGGCTCAGGGCTTTGGAAGAGCTAGAGTTGGAGAGTGGAGAAACCTTCCGAGTGGGGAATCGATGTATATAGGGATATTGAATCTGTAGAGGCCATAGTAATCTCGTTATCTGGAGGGAGGGAGGTTGATTTTAACCATTCCAGGAAATGGTAAGAATCGGTGGTGTATGACGGCAGGGAGTGGACAAACGGCTGGAGATAGTGGCCAACAAATGCAGAGATTGTTTCGGTTGGGGAGTGACGGGAGGATAAAGTCGGCCAACCGGGATTCCCTGGCTTCTGAATCTTCGGAAGGATATAGAAATGAGGTGTGTGTGGGTGAAGAGGGGAGAGGAGGGCCAAGTCTGGAGGAGATGGACCCTCATTTGGCCCGTTGGCCACAAGAAATTCAATTAATTCATTCTGAAGAGCGGGATTTGGATCTTCGGGGATTTGCCGGTATGCAGACGTATCCGAGAGTTGTCTGTCAAACTCCCTTATTTAATTTGATCTGTTTAAGACAACAACCGTTGAACCTTTATCCGCGGAAGTAATGATGATATTAGGATCCTTAAGTCTTTCCTCAAGTCCCTAAATCCTCGACCCAACCTGTCTCCAACCGAATCCACGGATATAAGGCTAATTATATGCAAATAAATAAATATATATATATCTATACAGTGACATTTTCTGGCCCCTCTACCCTGATGTGTGAAATTCACACGCCGTCGAGCTTATTACTAGGTTAAATCTACCGTCACCTACCAAAACGACCTTCAAATTGATTACTGTGTAAATGGCAAATATATATATATATATATATATATATATATATATATATATACACGCATATATGTATGTATATATGTATATATGTATGTATGTATATATATATATATATGTATATATGTATGTATGTATGTATATATATATATATATATATATATATATATATATATATATATATATATATATGTGTGTGTGTGTGTGTGTGTGTGTGTGTGTGTGTGTGTGTGCGTGCGGATTCATGTGCATACATTTGTTTTTATATAAAGCTTTTAAAGGAATTACACCTTCTGATATCTGTCCGGTTTTTTCGTTTATACAATGTACAAACGGAAATATTTATAAGGACAGACACCACGAAGTGTTATACATTAACAAAAACGATATATAGTATAATAAGTTGAATGAAACTTCTGAGATGACGGCCGTTTAAATTTTACCCAGCTTCCCTTCGCCTTTGATCTTGACTGGCAGATGGGGTTATTAATTATTCCCAGCGCGAAGACCAAACCCCGTCCCCTTCGGTTTCCCTTGGGATAATTAAAGGAGCCAAAGAGGATCGCCACGCGTGTGAACTCAAATTAATCTGTAGACACTGACTAGGCTCCCTTCCTGCGGATTCACCAACCGGCTCGCTCACAGGCGCCGCCGCACCGTCTCGATCCGCTTGGTGGCCCTGCCGCTCGACGTCGCGCATTAGCGTCGAGGACGGCGACAACGATGCCTCTCCCGCACGTGGGGGTTGAGGGGCGGAAGGCTGGGGGTTAGCGGCGGGTTAGGCGGTAGGAGCATGGGAAAGGCTGATTCATCACCATATCCTACCCCGCATCTCCTTTGGGTTTCATCTGCCACTTCCCCACCACTAGGCATTCCCACCCAGCGCCTCCCTTCTTTTTTAATTCCCACCCCCCGCTGCACCCAATCTTGAGGTTCACTCAGACATCTTATTTTTCAATGAAGTCATCTCCCCCATTTGCCCGTCCTGCCAGGGTCGCGCAGTCGTGTGGGAGAGAGGCGGGGTGGAGGAGAGAGGCAGGAAGCACTTCGGGCTCATTCCCGCCGATTGCATTCCCTTCCGCCTATTCCCGCCCCTCTCCCTCCTCCCCGCAACCAACCCTTTTAATCCCGCTCTCTCTCTCGGTGCCATCCGCCCTATTATTTTGGTGGGGTCTCAGAGAGAATGGGGGATTGTGCGGGCGGAGGAGTGTGCGGAGTAACCTGATATCGCGGCAACCTCTCCATTTCCTTTTTCTCCGTGGCACACTTGACTCAACTTTTCTCTTCACTTCAAAACCTTGACGGAGTCCGATTAAGGGGATATGACTCAAAAAATCGTTCTAAATAAACTTTGTCATGTTTAGATTACGTCAAAATGCGTCTTACCCGACGAATGCTCATTTAGAACAGAGAGCGCCCTGATGAAAATCACAATGGAGAGCGTTAATAACACCGCAGAAAGTCTTTTTAATGTCATAAGCATCAACGTTTTGTGACACAAAAATTATCAGCATTGTGCGAATGAAAATATTTCCATGGCGTCAATACTGTCACACGGCGTACAATGTTTAGGGTTTTGACCTGATTAATTACTGCAAGGGAGTTTTGGTGCAACCTGGACATATATCTACATTTCAAGAATTTGATGACTTCAATTCTGATACAAATCTTTGGACAAGAGAGTTTTACTTCCTTCTTGCCTTCCCCAGACCACACCTGACGCAGTGTTTCCTCTTCTACTCTTTCTCCAATCACCTGATTGGCTTCCTTCCTTTACCTCCACTTTGCTCTTACCTCTACCCCTTATGTTATATTCACACTGATAAAAAAGTATCAACCGGGGAAAATATCACTATCACGCATAATAATATGGTTAGAGGTAAATTTTTGGGTGGGCATAATTGATTCGCGGCTTCGTGAGGTTTCTCCAGTTACGCCTCGCTCGAACACACCTTCACGAAGACCCACACGGTAAACTTACTCACGCATCCATTCCCCACCTCCCTCATCGTCCCCTCTCTCTCTCCCCCCGGAATCTCCTCTCTCATTACTTCGCCCCTCCAGGCTCTCACTTTCCGGAGCCAGTCACGTTTCCCTAGTCTTCGATGAACTTGAGCTCACCTCAGTGGAGTGTTTTCTTTTTTAAGCCTCTTTTTCTCTCCCTCCCTTTCTCTCCATATCTATCTCTCAACTCCCTTATCTCTCTCTCTCTCTCTCACACTCACCAACTCTGTCGCACACATGGATGACGACTTGAATGAGGGAAAATTTTCATTCTTGTACTTTTTTATTTTCATCGGAGAAGAGCTAGGTGCATGAATTTATAAGTTTAATTGTATCGAAGTAAATTTATTATAACCTCTTGCATAGGCGTTCAGTTGCTTTCTATTTGTCAGCATTTTCAAATTATTTCACTTTGAAAGAGTTTATTTTATATGTGGCGCTACTTTCAAAGCCATGAACCTCTTTACAAAGAAGCTGATACGATCTTATTAGTAAGGGCAAGAAGCATGGTCATAGGGGAAATATTGGACAGGGAAAAAGAACAACTTAGGTAGGTACCATCCTAAGTCAAATAAAATACTATTCACCTTTAAAATTAACATTTAAGAAATCAGAATCAAAGACGAACAGAATCCACTGAATTATCTGATGCCTAAAATTTGTGAAATTATTTGGATATCGTGATGTTAAATGTGATCTCTCCTATCATATAAGAGCTTTAGAGTCAGGATACAAAGCCATTTCGGTTTACTATTTAAACGTTTAAACGCAGATACAAAAATGAAAGTCAGTTGAGGATGTTCTTCTCAATATTATAGTTCTATATCGATTAAGCATTCTACCGGATGGAACACACTATAAGTCTTTAGTTCAAGGTCTTTAATTTTTCTTCCTAATTAATTATTTTAATTCATGAGATAATTTCCAATGAAGGTAATTTTTCCTGAAAATCGTTAGAAATATATTCAAGTGAACATCCATTTAAACATTCCAATTGGAGAATTTGACATGTGAATTCATCTTTGAGTGTTTGATGCTTTCACGCCAGGGTGTTGACCAAAGGCTTTTCAGTTCCGTTTGTACTCAATTGATTCTTGATGCTTCCAAAGGTAACACTCAAGGATGAAAATGTTCGATGCATTCTGTCCTGCGCGTGGAGCATAGTCCGTACCTTATTTGCGCGGAGTATAAAGGATGAAACTATGAATCGTTCAGCATCAGCAACCGGTCAAACGATTTTCCCGCCTCATTTATCGTCGCCTTTCTACAATATCGCCGGGAATTTGAATAACATAGCCTGGGGCCCTCGAAATGAATTCTCTCTCCGGCCGACGAATCTCCATTTGTCCGCGTGCCCTTATTTTTCACCGAGTGCGCCAATTCCCTCCGAGCCCTTCGACAGATCCTCCTCTCTCTTTCCCATTCGGACGAGACCCACTCCAGTTGGCCACCCCGGGCTATCCTCTCAAAGCTTCCGTGCTGACCGATCGCCTCACTCTGTGCGGCCCCTCGCATGCACCATAAGTCCTTCCTACCTCCCTGGTTTTTTTCCACTTTCCTCACGGCGTCTTCCTTTCTCGATCAGAATTCGCATTCGTCCTCGTCCATCACACCGCCTACCTCTCACGCGGTCTTCCTCTCTCTCCTCTTTCTCCCCTCCACCCGAGCGAGAGGGACCCCATCACGTAGTACAGCCGGCCTCCTCGCTCTCTCTCGTTTGTATCTTTTTCACTCAAAACCGCTTCTTCCCTCCCGCACACCCTCCCACCTCGCTTTCTCCAATCGCTCTTTCAATCCACGAAGCCGTTCTCGCCAACTCCCTCTCTCCTCCGCCCCAGCCTCCCGATTTGACTTCCTTGTTATTGGTATTGCGGGCGGTGGTGAGTGGAAGAGGACAAGGACCCGACTTCAAACAGCTTCATTAAACGGTCCCCTACCCGACCACGGAGTGTGGGGAGACGAAGGGGAAGGGGTGCAGCAAGTCTCCACTTTCGGAGGAGTGTTGGAGAGATTGAGGTGGGGGGGGGCGGATAAGAAAGAGAGGATGGGGGATGGAACCAATAAGAACTCCGCTCCTTATTTCCCACCGTCTTTCCTTTCCGTTTCCCTCAACCCATCCTTTCCTTCCCTCTTTTTGTTTTAGCCAATCCAACCCCTCGCAGGCCCGCCCGACTGACGGCAGCAATCGCAGTATTTCGCGGGCCCTAGGAAATTGAGGCGCCTCCTCAGCCAAATGCTCGAGACCGCGGCAAAAACATCATCCTTGAAGGAAATCCCTCTAAACCTTTCTCACCCACTAGACTCCTTTTCCTAGCGCACCGCGGCAAACTTCCTGTCTCTCTCGCTCTCTTTCCCTCTTTTCCGTCTCCATTTCCAGACCCTCTCTCCTTTCTCACCATCTCGCCGTCTCTCCATTGGCTCCACAGAAGCAATCGCATTCACTCAGGTTGTTCTTCTTCCCAACAGTGTTGCCCTGACGACGTCGGTATTCCAAGCATTCGATCCGCATGCCCTCTCCACTTCGCCGTAACCCTTTCTTCTCCTTTAATGTTGCCCCTTTATAGTTTTTTCACGCCTTCCCTCTCTCTTTTTCACTCACAGTCAACTTCTATGTACTGCTACTTCATGTTCTTGAACTCGCTTCCTTTCGCTTTATCCCCTGGCGCCGCTCACTAATGGCTAGGGTAGTTAATCAACACTACAGCGCAGTGTTTTATCTATTGCCACCTCTTTCTCTCCTATCCTAATCTCTTTCATTGTCCCTCGAAATAGCGTCATATTGTCGGCAGCTTCTGCACCCCTCTTTTGTGAAATTCCGAAATTAAAGCTTTCATTTTAATTATTATTTTGGAAATTATTTTTCATAGGAAGTAAATTAAAATGTGTATCGACCGGGTCACGTAAAAATTAACTTATAACTGCATTTTAGAATAAAATCATTCAGTTTTACAGAAATGTACTATCATCGTTAAATTTTTCATTCATTAAAAAAATTATTTTTTGAATTTTTGACACTTTAAAAATGTGTCCGCCTGAATAAATATGCTTCTATTCTCGATAATTAGTATGCATTCTGCTGGCGATGAACCGTGAAAACTCTCTCTATTCAAGTAATAGAACATGCTGTGTTCGAGTTCCTTGTAATTTTTACGATTTCTAAATATTTGAAAAATATATGTTGATTTAAATAAGAGTTTTTAAATTAAAAGTTTTTGATATAAAAGTTTAAATGGTTAAAATGAATATTTCAAGGAATGAAACAATTAATGCACAGTACAAAAAAATATTTTCATTCGCCAAATCTCACCTGAAATACTTCTCTCAATGTTGTTAGAGTTAAATTCGTCTCTACTCTTACACGATGCTCCATCTAATTAGGTATGCGTAATTCGTAAATAGGTAAATTAGTGCTGACGTAATTCTCTTTCTGACATAACAGGTGGTAATGCTTTATGGTAGCTGTTTTGCGTGAATGTTATTCTCGGACTTAAGACCGAATCGCTTGAAAATGTTTTTATGGAATTGATATGGTTTAAAAAAAGGCACATGACGTGTATAGTAGGAAGCTTTGTCAAATAATTAAACTTGATTTTACGGAACAAAGCGGATTAAAAGATTGATTTCTTTACTAAACTTGAAGTTTAATCAGGTCTATTAGACTTAGATCATGATTTTAAGGTATCGCATTAAATCTCTGACCTAATCCCTGTTCTATTTATAGACCTCTTTAAATAATTAACACGATGGACAAGTTATTGTAAATAACGCCAAAGTTTTATAAAATATTGATTTAATTGATTCTACATATTTTAGCAAAATTGAAATGCCGTGTTTGAGGACATTGTGAATATTTGAACCAGTATGATTCTGATTATCACAATCGAATATATTTAGGAATTATCTTTCAAAGTACTTCTCATGTAATTGATAGCCATTAATTTAAAATGTTTTCATTAATCAAATAAATATCGGCTATTTTTGTTACTTGTATTTGCGCCTATAAAATTTAATATTATAGCACACTATATATTATGAATGCGCACGATTTTGATTCAATATAAATTTGTTAAAATAGATATATTGCATCGAGTAAATGAAAAACTTTCCGGGCTTAAGATGTGGTGAATACTTTTCCCCTGTTGTATGCTCAGAAATCAAAGGGATTCGAACTAATTTTCCATAACTTCCTCTCTTCCTCTGGATAACAGTATCGAAATTGAGTGTTGCTCAGTAATATTATTGGTAGGAAAAAGTACATTCTTTCACTACTACGAAAAGTCCTTTGCCGGAAAAAATATAAGAAATGTAATACTTCAAAATAACAATTTTTTTAATTAGAAACTTTATTTCTATCTGGAATAACTACTATATGAGAACAAAATGGAAAACCTTTAGTCTCTAAGAACACATTGCATTCGAAATACAATATTTTTTATTACAGTGTGTAGTGCTTAAGTGGTGTAGCCAAATTTAAGAATTCTGTACTATTTTTTCGTTTTTTTCATTTAGAAGTTTGCTTCATTTCATCGGCAGGAAAGGTTTTAGATACGATCCAATGAAGTTAATATCTCTCAGCTCTTGGTTATAGCGAAACTTAAGCCTATTGATTAGTAATTTCCACAGAGTGACGGATGTAATATTTTTTTCATATGTGTTGCATCATTAGCCATTTGAAGATGTTTCCATTGTTTTTATATATCATAATGACCCTGTAAGCCATTACTATAGAGAAATTTACTTACCAATTAGTCGGCTGACGGGTTGGTAAAGTCTCACTCAGATATTCATAATGTTGCTACTGCCCATCCGATATTTTTTGCCTACAATTAGTCCCATGAAAACTTGGAAACACTTGAAGTTATGCTTTAGGTTTCAATATCAAAACGTGTGGACGATGTAAATGATTCCACATTAGTTTTGTTGGTGAAAACATGGATAGGTTTTCGAGGTATTAGGAAGAAGCGTGAAAAATACTATGCTTAATAAATTTTTTGAAAGAATAAATAAACGTAAATTTGCTTAAAGGTATACGACATAGGTACTGGGATCTTATATAGGCATGGTTATGGAAGCCTATTTTGGAAATCCTTCGAATTAGTATTGGCTTGGTGGGCATTATTTAACGCTGATCGACTTGGCTCACTCATTTTCAATTACCATCCATAAATATTAGCAGTATTTAAGGACTCTAGTACAATAACTATAATATACCACGCGGTACAATTAAGGTCATTAACAAAATACAGGAAATTATAGAGTAAATCACAATACATTTAGTCGTTTTACAAACTTTGAGAGGCGGCGGCTAGAATAAATCGGGCTAAATTAATGATCATTGAAACATTTTGAAGTACATTAGTTGAATAGGAAACCTATGCACACCTGTTTATGCCTAAACACTTCGTAAATGGGGTGTAGCGAGTGCATTGAGAATCAGTATGGGCAGTGACTGTTAGGGTTGGAAGAAGAGATTGCCCATAAGCACACTAGCTGTTCAATTTTTCACCGCTGAGGGCAAGAAAAAACCAGTAGATAGATGTAGAATGAACATTTATTTTAAGAAAAACGAAGTTTAAGCCACTCTCAAATATAGAAAACCTGGAACTAGAAAACTGAAGAAATAAACTCGAGGATTGGCTTGACAGGTGTGGGTAAATCCCACATAATACTGACCACGATGATGCAAACTAATATAGGAGGGCATGGAAATATAACAGTACTTAGTACTTGCTGTGCCTTCAAATTATTTAAGTGGGAAACGACTCTTAATAATAAAATTGGAAATATTTCATCTTTTTCGTCAAACACATAAGCTATTTCATGAAGTTTTCTCGGGTCTTCCACCGGGTCAGGGGTTCCATATTAGCCAACGTTTCGAAGCCCGACTCGTGAATCGTCCTCAGGGTTGATGATGAGGACGATGACCTACCCTGAGGATGATGAACGAGTCGGGCATCGAAACGTTGGCTAATATGGAACCCCTGACCCGGTGGAAGACCAGAGAAAACTTCATGAAGCACATACGCCGGGAAAGCACCAGATATTGCTTCATAAGCTATTTTACTATATCTAGCTATCTTTCAACTTCTATCGCAAGAAAACGTTTTGGAAATCGCTTCTATTTTATAGTTTATGCTGTAAGGCAGTAACTTTCATTGCATTATTTTATAGAATCTTAGTAAACTTAATATACGATGAAATTTGATCGATTCGAGGAAGCCAAGCAGGATATTTCGGTCGCATTGTCACTGATTCCGAGTCTGAATTTTTCTCAATAAGAAATAGAATTCCGATCCATTTCATCAAACAAGATTTTTAAGTTAGACATGGATTTAAATTACAATTAATTAGCTATTAATTCATTTTCAAGTGAAATAAGTGAAGTTTTCATTATCTATATTGAAAGAATATAGCGGGGATTAACGGTTGTTCCGGTTTATTTACCGTTTTGAATAATTCACTAGCAGAGGAGCCATGGCAAGGCGTGCCCAGTTTTTGCCCAGCAGGATCCCATGGCATTACAGAATTCGGAGCTGTATCTCTGTTAACGTATATTTTCTGCTCGGTAGTTTTTTGATACAAATATGGAGTATTTATGGAGGAACTGGAGGCAACATTTATGTAAAAATTTGACATAAGAGTGACATAGTCGGTCATGTGCGAGTTTTCCCCATTCCTCATGGCTTTCAGACGTACTTCTGCTCCTGCTGCCCGTCTCATTACCCAGAGACGATGTTTACTTGTAACTGGCTCGCAGAGTGAGCCGCTAACTCTTTTATCGCTTTGGCAGCTGTCGGCATCTTTCAATGCCACCGACGAAGGACTATATCGCTGCCGAAGAAGAAGCAAAATCTGAGGATGAAATGGCGGCGTCTAAAGTGAAAGAAAGAGGTTTAAGGACTTAATTCCTACTTATTTCTGAGGAATGATTCGGGGGATTAGTATTCGTTTTTAGAGCTTTATCATGGCGAGAATAAATTTTTATGCTGAGTTCATTTACATGAGACAGTAAACAAAAAAGATTCTAGAGAGACAAATAATGAATTGCTCCAACGCGCCTAAATCATCTAAAAATATGCCAACATATTCATTTTTTTGATAGTATGATGTTAGTGCGCTGTCATAATTAGTCTACCCGACGTAATTGCTGGTGAAATGGTATCTCTCTGCATTCGTGCGTATCTTACTTGGCTGATAAGTAATTTACATATATTTTTTAATATCTTCGTCAATAGTTACCAAGGACATCCGATTTAGAGGTTATTTTGGAAGTTACAAAACGATTTTATAGTGACATCGAAATTTTGTATATACTAGCCGATGCTGAGGGTGATATTTTTATTAAACATCATGTTTCAATAATTGTTATGGATTATTTACGGAAGAAAATTTTTAAGGCAATTTTCCACCACTTTTCGGTGTTTTATGTACCCACTGTGGAATTCCAGTCGTATTTCTAGACTTAAATTTGCATAAGGAGGTCCCAAACGTTCGTACATTTCCTCGTACATGCATTCTACCAACCTTTATTTGTTTACGCTTAAAGTATTTCATTTACGGCAACCAATTTTAACAATTTGGAACAATTATTCGCTCTGTTTATATCGGTTTACTTCGTCATATCAAAATGCTTCCACACTTTTGAAATTATTAATGACTCTCTTATACGATATTGAAGTGAAGAAAAACGGAAAGGTAAATTTGTTGGAAAGAAATCCAGCGACAAAGCACCAGGCGTGGGAGGAGAGGAGGTTGCTGGGAGACGTCCGAAGGAGGCAGGTGATATATGTTGATTGCCGATGAAATAATGAAGACTGTAATAGACAGGAGTACGTTAGAAAAGTTAAGTCGTGGGAGCAGAAGGTTTGGCATTTTTGATATAATGGAGATATATACCATTCGAAATTAAAGAGAAGGGTAATATAGGAAGGGATGACCAATTATATCTTTTTGGACGGAGATGGGAAGTGTAGTGATGACCGATGTGCTCATTCAAACCTAACTTAAAAGGTAGACTACCAATAATAATAATAATGATAATATAGTTCATGCCTCCTAGAGAATCACTCACCAGTCTAGATGTATATTTTAACAAAAGTTTTTAGTTTAAGGTTTTTGTTTCTGGTTATCAAACTTTTTCATCGCAGTAAAACACATTTGTTCACCTGCTGTTATATTAATTATTTGATTATTGCTTCATAAATCGTCGCTGTTGGTAATTCTCAGATTAAAAATTACGCTTAAAGGATACGTAATCACATACAAGCATCATTGCAGGAGAGAAAATTAATTAGGCTTCCACGCTAAATTATAAATATTTAATTTCTTCCGATAGTCTTATACTATTGTTAATTAAAAGAATAAATTTTGAGTCCCTGCATATAAATAGATCGCCATACCTCTCCCTTAACACTCGAGCTCCTGCGATTTGGCAGAGAGACCGCAACGATTGTAAAAATACACTTGATCAATCTTAACCGTTAATAGCAGTATAAAAATAATATGGTAATTAAATTTTGCATCCGATTAAATTTAGACTGTCAATATCGATCTGTTCAAAATGTTTGCTGTATTGGCTTTAGCCTTCGTGCATATGTGTGGGTCTAATAAAATAGGTACTTTGTAGTAATCTCTGTGTAGTCTCGCTATAATTCACATGATTTAAAATTCAAAAATAAAACGTCATAAACACAGTTACAGTGAGGTATTTGTTAATAATCTTAACTTTAAATCAGGGAATATAAGTCAAACACATACGCACATATATATATATATATATGTATATATATATATATATATATATATATATATATATATATATATATATATATATATATATATATATATATATATATCGATGATATAGAAACAGTCACACGAGCAGTATAATATTTGGATGGCACAATAGAACATAAATAAAATAGATAACACTTAATAAGACATTCACATTGTAGATTATTTGAGCTTTCTGTCTTCTTTAAGTAAGACTGAAAATTTTTGGAGAGAAGTTAGGGGTCTGGGGGTAAAAGGAAGGTGAAGGGAATGCTGGGAGGGGAATTAAAGATGGCGGTTAAGGGCGGTATTTGAAAGATCGGAAAGCTGGCATGTATGTGGACTCGAGTTTTCACCGCTATATTGGTGGCAATGATGAAAGGTTGTGGGAATTTGCGTGTGAAGGGATTGGAAGAGAAGATAGTGAGGCAAAATTGCAGGAGTACCGGTGATTGTTCATTCGAATGGATAAGGGGGAAATACATTTGCCAATGTAAAATGAAATGCATTGTTTGCATGACAAAAGATGAATAATGTTTTTGAGAGGAAATTAGCGTGGAAACGAGTTGAGGGAGCAATGAGGGGATGTGGGGAGAGGGGATCAGATCTGATAAGTAGACATGTTTTACATCGGGGGCGGTTGCAAATAGGGGAAATATGAGAAAATTTGTCAGGGGGGCGCGAAAGGGTTGATGGATCTCAGAAGATTTTTGAGATTGGTAGGTCGTCTGTATGCAATGAGATCGCGTCATTGCCGTGTAAAATAGGAAGCAGTTCTTTAATAAAGGTTTTCAGTCTGTGGGATCCGGCGAAATAGGTGGTACAATAGTTGAGGTTGGGGTTGTTTTTGTGTTGTGTGTGTAGTCGGGTGGAGCGGTGGATTTTATTTTGTAGGAGCTTTTTTGGGTAACCGCGTTTGTGGATTGCAAGGTACAGATTGTCGAGGTATTTGTTGAGTGTGGCTGTGGTGTTGCAAATTCGGTGTCCGCGGATAGAGGGAGAGTTGGGAATCGAGCGTTTGGTGTGTTGAGGATAACTGCTAGTATAGTGTAGGTATTGTTGATGATTACTGGCTTTGACATGTACTGAAGTGGTGAATTTGTTATTGAGGAGTGAAATGTCTGTGTCAAGAAAGGTGATGGTGGAGTCTGAAATGGAAGAAGTGAATTTAATAGTGAAAGACGAATGTAAGGCCGATAAGAGGTAATTGAGAGACTCAGAGCCATGTGTCCTGGGAATACAAATGTCATCTTTGTAGCGGACCCAGAAAAGAGGTGGGAAGGGTTGCTGTGACAGGAAAGTCTCTTCAAGATGGCCCATGAAGAGATTGGCGTATGGTGGTGCCATCCTCGTTCCCATCGCTTTGCCTTTGGTCTGTCAGTAAAAGCAATTTTGGAACGAGAATGCGTTTTTACTTGGGACGAAAGTGGCAAGATTGAGGAGTAACTCAGTCGAGGGGCGTTGAGGTAGGGGGCGTAGGGAAAGATAATATCGGAGGGAAGATGAGCGTTCTGCATTGGGGAATATAGGTATAGAGGGAGGTGACGTCGATGGTGGCCATAAGTAGGTTGGGGGTGGAGGGAATGGAGACGGCAAACCAGTGAACAAGGTTAAGCATCTCGATTACATATTAAACAAAAGGGCTGTAGAGCGTAAAAATGTGGTTGTTAAGGGCTTTGTAAGATTAAAGCCCGAAACACTACGTCGAATAGGTTATTATGATTTTTACCCTTTATCCTTCTCTTTATCTAATTAAGACTTCATTTTCGAAAAGCCGTGGGACACATTAACATAATCAGTTATAGTGATGTAATTCATATCAATTTAATCACTGCCTCGGTATGGGAGAGGTTAAATATCATTCAGTGAAATAGAAAATGTCGATTTATTTTAATTGACATAAATGAGACCTTATCATTTATATTCATCGTTTATTTTCCCCTTTTTTAAAATTTATAGGCAATTGTATTAGTTCAGTCCGCATCGCTTACGCTTTCTTTTGGAAAAATTGATTTGATCGTTCTTATCACGTCTTCGTAATACAGACTTGCGTCTACCATAGACCATGTCAAGCCACGATGCACTGAATGGTTCAGGCCTTAACTTTGTAGAATTCCATTTTTAACTTAGGAAAAATAATATCTTTGCTTTCTACAAAATAAACTTTATTCGTCGACTAGTTTCGTAATACTGTAACATCATCAGGACTAGTCTAGTACTAGTCCTGATGATGTTACAGTGTAACGAAACTAGTCGACGAATAAAGTTTATTTTGTAGAAAGCAAAGATATTATTTTTCCATGTCAAGCCTTTGAGAAGACAGCGCTAACATCGAAATTTTATTGGGCAAACAGCGCGTGACGACCGTTAAATGTATCTTAATAAATGCTAAGTTATAGCACTATTTCACTGAAATTTCCCCGGTCTCTAAAAGAAACAATAGGACCTCAAAGAACTTTGCAGATTCATAAAAAGCGTGAGATAAGTCATTAAATATTATTAAAGTCTGTGAACCGAACGTTCTTGTAAAAACCTGAGGCATATAGAAACCCATTACTATCAAAATATAAACGTAGCTAAATAAAAATTGTTAGGCTGCTATTGTTATTTTGTTAACGTTTGAGGCGTAACGTTTCCTTAGATTTTTGCAATGTTCTTAAAATATTTGCTAAAATATAAATCTTGCTATCACGCACGATAGTTTTGCTAGTGACCCGTTTCACAAATTGTTATCATGAAATAACTGCGTTAAAGGATGGAACTAGATACATTTGTTTTGTGCTGACTTTAAAATAATTGGAGCATATAAACATGTCAAGAATGGTAAAAGGTTGGTTGTGAAAAATAATTTAAGTATAAGGAACTTAAACCTCAGGAAGGGGAAAATTCAAATATCTAAATTTGAGAAACTCACTAATACCTCGAATTTCATCCTAACTTATGCTTTACAATATCTCAGTTTGAAAAGGGAAAGACTGCGTCTTCAATTTAACCAGCAAAAGTGTTAAAAAGCAAAGATTCGCTTGCTAGTCATATGTTGTAAAAACAATCTGTGGTTGTGAAACTAATTAATAATAATCTTTTACGGAGCAGCTTGTCAATATCACTCTCTTCTTTTGAAACTTCCACTGGATTGCACGAGAAAGAAATTGCAGTCATGTGGAATATTGAAGCATGTTAAACTTTAACGAAGAGCACAAGTGGCTTCGCTGTCAGACGCAGCTTCCGAAATCACAGAGGCGCATTTAAGAAGCCTAAAGCTCCCAGAAACACTGGAGCCAGATGTTTGAGCCGCGGTAATTAATTCCTGATAAGAAAGGAGTGATACGGGAGTGGCTGCGCATGAGAAACGAATTTAAGTATGTACTTTACTTTAGTAAATACATAATTCTTCGCTTAATTTTGTGTATTTGGATGGATCTTCACTGAAGAAATTTCACTGCAAAAGCAGTGCAATTGGAGGAAAAATTGTGAAATATGGAGAGCTATGGTAAACTTAAAAGTGTGTGAATAAAACCTGAGTGATATTTTAATTTCATAATCATCCCCATTCCAACATATTTAAATCACCATTCTGAGGAAAGTTAGCGTTCAGACAAGCTTATCAAATTATTAACATAATTATATCATCCAGAAACACAAGGTAGAAAACGTTTCGGATCTAAGTTGGAGATTTTTCAAGTAAAATGTTTTTCACTAAACGAAAACTATGCATACATTTATTATATATTTTCTCCTTATAGCTATATTATGATATATCCTTTTTTCTTCAGTTATCACCAAGAACGCTAGACTTACTTCTACCAGGGAGAGTGAAGAACAGGTCATAGATTTAAATAACTTTATTTTCAAAGCTTTGTTTGCACCTTTATGAGATAAATATGAAGTGAGAAACTTGGTGAAGCTTTAACAACTTAGCGGAGATATTAAGGCCGTGGAGGTGAAATACTATGTTGTAAAATCGGAGGAGCTTTAGTTAATCCAATGATGAATAAAAAAAATATAAATAATAAAAATAAAACTGAGTGGGGTTAATTTTGAGATAGAGAATAGTACACTTCCATTGACCAAATTTTCCAAAAAATTCCATGAAACAGTAAAACAAAAGTAATTTATGACAAATCAAACAAAGGAAACCACCAAATTCATTAATTATCCTATGCTATTTATTTCACGTGTGGTTATCTGGTCCCATAGAACACACAATTTGTACTCTTAGTTTTTGGTTGAAAATCCATAATCAGTTCCTATGTTACTTTCGACTCTAACGATACAGTTATTTTATTCCTTTAATTTTCTCTCTTTCTCCCTTCCTCGTGTCTCACTCACTCAACTTTTAATGTGCATTTGCACTTCCAAACTTTTACATGCTTTTCTTTTTTGCAATCTAAATACCAACTCCGAATCTGCTAATAGCAGGTTTTAAATGAGGTTGGAAATTTGCATTTACTTCACTGTGTTCAAGTTAACTCTTCCTTCACAATTTCACGAAATACCTCCTTTTCTATCAATCGCCTCATCGGTTCCCGCCAAATGGCTCCTGAAATTTGGGGTGACATAGACGTTGTGACCGTTCTCTTGTTCCATGTGCACTTTCGAACGTGCTCATTATGAGCCTCTTTATATCTTCAAGAAAAGTATCAAATTTTTTATGCTCGATTAATATGTTAATCGAAATCAAAGTTGGTAAGCAGTCTTATACTCAATATTCCCTGTCAGCTTAAGCAAACCTGAGCTTACTGTCTTCGTTCCATTAAAGCGAGTTGGTTTTCGATTCATGAGTCAGTAGCTCGCAAACCATGTGAAAGTGGGGGAAGTGGGTTGTGCTCCTCTCTCTCTTTCTCTTTCTCTCTCTCTAGGGGATGCGATTGATTTACGAAGAGGGGCATGGAATCCCTGCGCCCCCATTTATCGGCCGGCCCCGGCAGCGTGAACTTCGAGATCCCATGACCTTATGTAGGTTACCTATTTTAAATTAAAATGGGGAATGGGCTCGTTTTTATGAGAAAAGAGGTTCTGTGGGGTAGAGATAGAGGGTAGCTGATTGAGGGGTGGGATTAGGAAGTAGGATCCGGCAAGCCAAAGCATCATTGCAAATGTTTCTTTTTGCCTTTTTCCTGGCTAACTTATATTCCGTTGGATAACTAACTTCATTTCAGTAATCATTCATGTAGCGTGAGTATTTTTTCTTACTGTTTCCACATATGCAGAACAATTTTGTTGTATTAGGTGAATGATTGATAAAGGAGGCAATTTCAATTCAAAGTTACTCTATTGTACGGTAACTATTAGAAATTGTGCTCATATCAATTTTCTATTTACAGTACTCAGCAAAATTCCCGGTTACCTTGAGGAATTTTTCGCTGCAATGTTTCTTATGGACCTATGCAATAACACACATGTAATATTTAATATGGAATATACATACATATTTACATATAAAAACAATATTAAACAATTGCAAATACAGAACACTTGCATGTATTTTTACGTTTCGACGGTCGAAGGAGGATGACTGCTTTTGTTGAATTAAGAAGAATGACGTTCTAGAGTGTGGAGGAGTCAGTTTAGGATGTAGTGGGTTGCAAGGATAGACTTGGAGGGTCGTCTCATGCAGGTGGTCAGGGAATTATGGCTACAGATTTATAATGTTATTGATTCAAACCGGGTGAGTCAAAAGTCATTTGGATCCAAATGTGAGCCAACTCCTGAGTTCTTAACTATACCTTTATCCTGCCTGCTGATTCTGAGACGACCTTAAATCTTTGTGTTGTGTGTGTGTGTATATATGTGTGTATATATATATGTATATATATATATATATGTATATATATATATACTCCAATTTCCATGTACACACATATATTGTCTAGATGTCATATAAATATATATTAATAGTTTATATATATATATATAGATATATATATATATAGATATATATATATATAGATATATATATATATATATATATATATATATATATATATATATATATATATATATATATATATAGATATTACATATATAGTAGGGATTACTGAAGTATTATAGCTATCTAATAGTAGCTTTAGATTTAACATCGAGACATGGATCTCTGACTGAGACTCATGGGGAAAAATTAATTATATTGCTAAAGTTATATTTATCTGAAGCATATGATTAAGAATCGACGAAGTTATGACCATAGAAGCAAAAAAGAAAAGACGACCGAGCGAAACCAGCCAACTAATTATATATTGCTGAGCCATTATATCTCGAACTCTCATACCATAGAGTTATGATAAATTTCAATATAATTACAAAAACGTCAACATATTTAGGAATTTGTCCGCTTCATTATTAAAAGTAAGCAAATTTTACGATGGAGATGTCAACCTGAGCTTAGGATGCAACGCCCCCTCAATTATGGAAGGCAGGTTTAAAGTTCATCGCACATCGCAAATATTTTACTGGAACGCACAGTCACGCGAGAACACGCGAAGACAGATAACGTGTCCGTGGGGAGAAGGAAGACTTGAAAGTACCGCGGGGGTAGGGACAAAAATGCCGAAGGGTAAAAATAAAAGAGATAAATAATCCTCCTTACAAATGCATCGACGTCATCCAACTTGTCTCCGTCTATTAGCTGTCTTGGACTCTTTCATCGGCAGTGGTGGCATATCCCAGGGCTTCAATTTCCCACGTCCGCGTCATCTAAAGTCACCTCCTCCCCCCCTTCCAAAATCCAAGAGCACCTCGGACAGCGGCACTTGGCACCGCCACCACCATCGCCGCCTTAGGGTTAAAAAATGAACCCCATCAAAGGTCTGGCCCCATCAGATTCCCACACCCTCATTCCCTGACGTCTTCTTTTTCTCGTCCTCATTTTATCCTTTCAGTGCTTTCCCTCACCCCACCTCCTTCTTTACTGGCATCTTTCCCCCGCCACCGACCGATTAGGCCACCATCCCTCAGCGCGGGCACCCGAACAACCCTCCCCTCAAGCGTCACTTCAACCCCCTCTTTCCTTCTCAATCTCCACCTACTTCTTCCATGCCTTTATTCCTCAAACTCTCTATTTCGCCGTCGTGTCCCTCTCTTCTTGTCCTCTTTCCGACTTCTTTAACGTCTGCCGTTGAGCGGAAGCAGTGGTTTTTAGCATCCAGTGACGAGGTAATTACTTAGGGTGAAAAATCGAATGGAAGCGGGCTATTGACGTTTTCTCGGCGTCGATTAGGTATTTTTATTCCTATATTTGCCTTAATTACAGTTTTTTCAATTCATAACCTGCGCATCATCGTGATCGACGATCTCTCGTGGCTGATTTTCCAATTTCCTAGCCCATAAGAGCCCGCACTCCTTATTTTTTGTTCACTTCTACCCTTAAAACTAAATAATGATCATGATTTCCACTTTCAAGTTTTAGCTGTGTGAAGGCTATTCATCTATGTGTATACACACATTTAATCATAAAAATAAGCACCAGCGGTGATGGTGGATCTGCTCTCAAGAAACTTTTGAAAAAGGATACATATGATGAGCGAACACAGGGATAATGGGGAAAGTTAAGAATAGACCTTCCTGACCAAGTAGTAATAATTATGTTCCTGGAAAATCCTATTCCTTCCTTTATAAATCCCTTGTGTATATAATTACACATAAAATGCAGTATGCAAAGGAAGGAATATGATAAAGATGTTGAATGTAATGGGATGGGATGGAAGTATGCAGAATTGAAGAGGGTTTAATTGTAGGTTTGGATATTGTGCTGTATTTTGTTAGGAGAGGCAAGGAAATTGTCACTGTACCGTTTGGTAGCTTGCGTCCAACAAAAATCTACTTTAACTGGTTAATTACCGATAATTTGTGTGTGTGTGTGTGTATGTATGTATGTATGTACGTACGAGGGTCATCCGGAAAGTAGTACCCGTTCGTGCCGCATGAAGTGCTGACGACGCGAGTAGCCGCTGGACGAGGTCAGATAGCTTCAGTGGCTTGTCTGCCTTCTCTGAGCCTAGTTGCGTGACGCTAGCATTGCCTGTGTTGTTTCTGTGATTGTTTACAATGTTTAAAAAAAATTGAGAACGCCGCCAGTTGTGAAGTGAGGGCAGTGATTAAATTCCTCAATGCAAGAAACGTTCGCCCATGTGATATTCATCGCCAATTAAAGGAGGTGTATGGAGACAATGTAATGGACGAGTCGTCTGTTCGGCGGTGGTGTCGCAACTTCAACATGGGGAGGGGGAACACACACGACGATGAGCGTTCGGGGAGACCGTCTGTCATTACAGACCAACTGGTGAGCTCAGTTGACGAATTCGTGAGGAACGATCGGCGCGTCACAATTGATGACATCTGTGAGCATTTTCCCAATGTTTCTCGAACAATTGTTCATGAAATTGTTAAACACCATCTGCATTATGCAAAAATTTGTGCAAGATGGGTCCCTCGCGTATCTCAATGAGCTGGCGGCGAAGGACTATGCAGCAGGAATACAGAAACTTGTCACACGTTATGACAAATGCCTTAATTTGCTTGGAGATTATGTTGAGAAGTAGTTTAAAGTATCCTCTTTCAAATAAAATTTTTTATGTTTGTTAATATTTACTTTTGTGTCTTTATTTCACGAACGGGTACTACTTTCCGGATGACCCTCGTATGTATGTATGTATGTATGTGTGTATGTATGTATGTGTGTATATGTATATATATATATATATATATATGTCTGTAAATACATATATAGACACATATCTAAATACAATAGTTTATGTACCTATAGACATAATATTTGCCTCTCACGAAAAGATAGCACGTGGAGGGAAATGGGATACTAGGAAGATTTATCAAGAAGATTTATGGATGATTCGTAAGACTTGTAAGCACGTATCCATGCATGAGAGAGTGAACAATTATCTTCTTGTTTAGGTTTTTATTTCGATATTTTCAAGACTATATGAGAATTAATATGATTACTTAAAATAATCCACATCCCCATAGCGCGTCGTAGATATCAGCGTAATGAGATAAAATGAAAATGTCAGCTTTTGTTACGACTTTGTCGGAATATTTAATATTCCCAACAGAGAGAATATTTCCCTCTCCGCTCCATATATTACTCTTTCCCAGCGTTCTTACCTTCTTTATTTCGGCGTATCGGCTACTCCGTGGCTCCCTTTCACCACCTCGACGTCGTGTGTTTCATTAAGCTGTAAAGTGCAATGGGCATTTCGCAGCGTTTAATATTATCTGCAGACTAAAGAAGTTAATGTCATCGTCGTCATTAAAACAAGAAGCTTAGCGTAAAATTATTGCTATTAGTTTAAGCCGAGGAGGGACGTGCAAAAGGTAGTCTAAGGTGTAAATTATCTGCTCTTTCCTCCTAGTCACATTGAGGAAGAATTTCGACTCCATTGCCACGACCGGATATGCTTTCTACTCCCCCTTTAAGTGCTGATGATTTTGTCGCAAATCTGCTCAACAATCTAAAACTCCAAACGATAGAGTATGTTTCAAACACTTGCAATGCAGCTTGTTTCTCTTACTTTGTTTTAATTGTTAGGAAAACTTTTATGGGAGCTTCAACTATCCAAGTTGTTTTCCAAAATGTAAACATTAAACTAAAATACAGGATCTCATATCGAAATGACTACGCCAGTCCTGAATGGCGGCATATAAATCTCTTAAAAGTAGCGGACTTTCTGTGATAAAAATGTAAAAAAAATGTTATAGAGTCATTTGAATTATGTTATCAATTTTGATCAGAGTATCCACTGATGCTCCGATATCGACATATGATACTACAAATTACATGATTCACAGTTATTTGAGGGTAAATTTGTTTGCACTAGCCTCATTGTGTGATTCAGAAGATGTGGAGACTAAATTATGCCACCTATACTTTGATCAAAGGTAGAGTAAAAGTTGGGGGAAACAATTTAGAATCCTTTTTGGCATCGTAATTAGGATAATAATTAATTATGGAATAGGTCGCGGAATGTACCATAAACTTTAACTCAATAAATAAATATGGCAAACAATACAGAATATGTGCGAAGCCGTTAGTGGTCTATTCTTGAGAGCCATGGCATTTGACAATCTAAAGTGAGAAATGGACACGTTAGCCCTTAGTAGTATGATTGAGAGGAATACAGATTTTTTTGTTGAGGGAAATATATCGTTCTTTATAGGGTATTGAGAAAATAAAAAGATTTAATCACAATTTCCCATATTTACGCCCTATATCATCTCTGACAGAATACCTACGTATTGCTATGATATAATTAAGCTATTATGGTATAATATTATGAATATTTAATAATATTTTTAATAATTGATTACATCCACGTAATATTATGTATTTGAAAAATGGTTATCTTTTTTTTGTTCTCTTTGTTATTACGTCATTTGATGTACTTTCAGAATTTATATTGAATATTCCATTTTATTTAAGGCTATTCAAATATAAATTTTCATGTCATGAAATGAGCAAAGTCACCCTTTAATTCTTGGAATCGTCGATACCAATTATAGGTTGAAGTAGTTTACTTTTTTAACTAATCCTTTTGCATCTTATGCATTTGCCAGAAAGAAATAAAGAATTTAGTGGCATTTAATAAAACTCTTATGCCCTTTTAAATTTTATTTTGCGATTAAGTCACAATTAATAACTTAAGAAATATTATGGGTACAGTCTGCGCACGTATTTGCTCACGTGTCGTGTTAATTACACCACATTTAAATTAACACTAGGACCACATCTTTTGCACCATCTATCGTCTATAGTTTATGGAGAAACAAGTGAACTTTAGTGTTCGGTCTTGGCCATTTCTTTGTCCCAAAGATCATTCTTCTTCCTTCATCATCCTCACGTTTTCTCAATCGTCTTCAGCAATTTTGGCAGAACATAAACTCCCTTTCCGGTCCTTCTCCTACCTACCATCTTTCGTCGCAGGGAAGCAATTTTTTCCACCCATCACCATGATTTTTCACCACTTTCGCCGTTCAACCCCTCCCTTTAACCCCCTGCCCGGAAAGAAGGGCTTCTTCCCACAATTGCCACCTCGCGTGCACCATCTATTCTTTATCTTTCATGTGCGCTGTTGTTTACTCATCTGTCAAGACAATGACCTGTTTTTCTCCCCTTCTATCTGTTCCCTTTGTTTATTCCTCTTCTTCCGGGAGCCCTATCAACTTCTTCATTTTGCTCGTCCTGATTCGAGTGAGGATACAAGGGGCATGAATGCAACCTCGCAGCACTGGGATTTAAACATTTAGAGATACGCCAAAAGGTTATGATTCCGGCTTTTATACATTACTTTGATTCATATTTAACGTTAACTTAAATATGAGTTATAAAATTTTAGTGTCAATATCAATCTCAATCGTTCCGGAGTTAAGTTTAACTTATCTCACCACTCCACTTAGTTTTACTCCTGGCAATAATGTTTATGATGATATATTTCTCCAGTTTCTATTATTTATAGCAACTGTGGAAGTTTGTACGAAATTTTTAGCCCATCTTAAGCTCATCTTAAGTTCTCTCCGTGCAGATTATTTCCAGACTGATTTCAGAAGTTGATCTGTATCGGCTGAATATATAATTAAAAATCAGAGTTTTCCAAAATTCCTTTCTCTTTCTTTATTATAATAGCCTCGCCAGTCATTTTATGCATCTTTTTGACCTCCATAAATTTTCATTTTATACTTTTACCTTATTTTGTTCTTTTTAGAAACAATTTTAGTTGATTTGTTTTTTATTATTTTAAGGGTTAATTTTCCATCGTCTTCTCCAGACCAATATGATTCCTCTTCAGGTCGCTTCCTCTCCATGTGGTCCGTATAACGTAGAGCTTAGTTTTTTCTCCATAGATCGGCACTCTGGTAACATTTTCTTTGATTAATGGTACTAATTATTTACGCCTTAATAAGAGCAGAAGATTACCTCCGTACCTTTTATTGTTCCACATTCTGGAATTCTTGGTACAAAGGTCAGTTTTAGCTAGAGGAACTCGGTAATCATGCAAATTGGGAATAGCTTTTCTGATGGACTGTGTCATTTAAAATTGGATCTATTCGGTTGAATAGAAAGCTTTGCTTTAACTGCTCTAATGTGATAAATTTGAGTTTTAGGAACCGAAACTCCTTTTCTCCTCCTGGTTTTCCTGAAGGAAATTCAGCTCCATCAGAATTTTACCCTTTACATCATAAGTTGTGTCACACAAGAAGTTATATCTTCGATGTGGTTTACTTCAAATGTATTTGCACCCAACTTAACTTAAAGATATGCTCTTTCGATTGATAGCAATGCTAATTTTTTTATTAAGCATGTTTTCCTCAATCACATTCTTTCTTTTTGAATTGAAGAAGATGAAAATTCCTTAGATTTTGTTCATGCGGATATAAATACTCACACCACCCACAATATCTTCAGATATTTACGCTACTTTCACATATTCTTATTCCGAAGTAGTGAGTTTAAAATTAACCAAAACCTTTTTTTATTTATTTGCTTGCTGCCAAATTCGTGAAAATCTTTAGTAGCTTTTCGAGGGAAATATTCCATCAGATACTCTTTGATTTTATTTTTATATCCTCTGTTGCCATTGCGATTACATATCCAGCGTTACTGATCCTGAAGCTTCCACTCCAAAGGTCTAATTTTTGGCATTATTTTATTTGACTCATTTTTAGCAATTTATTTACGTTTGTTCTCTTTGTTTCCAATTTTCAGTTTTAATGTCAAACTTCAATGTTATAACTTTAAAGACTTCTGGTTGATTTAATTAGTTAATTATTTCCTGTCGTAAGATCATATGCGGAACTGAATCGTCTCAAAGACACGTATTCTGTATTTTATTTTTAATATTCCTCAATGATTAAAAATCCCTGAAGGAGCATGGAATTCAAGTAGGTTTAGTGCTAGGAAACACCGGATTCAGTCCCTGGAGCCGCCTCTGACTCCTTCAGCTTTGCCCATTCTCTTTTATCGGACCATATCTTCCTGGGAAACCATATATGGGTAAAAAATGCCCCCCCTCCCCAGCCCCGATATTTGGATTCACACGCCGTTGGGCTAAAGACATTATGTGAACTCTACCCTCACCAATAAAGCAGTTTGTTAGCACCTATATCAGTTTGTTTACAGCGATTTACTTCTAGGCCCAAGCATGCACAATTGAGTGCTTCTCTACAAAAAAATAGCGGTTGGACACCTTTATAGGATTCTACAGATAGGGGTTCAGACCCTATTTACCACCACCGATTGTTTCCCACAGTTGCATATTCCCCGAATGCGATCATCTTGACAAAGCTGATACTGTAGTGACGAGTTAAGAGTGAGGGTAATCGACTACAGGATCGATCGATATAAGTGTATCATTGTTGTTCTGATACCACTATCACTTGGAGCCAAATAAAACTTGAAAAAATTTTCAAGATGCCATCAAACAATGTTATTTTTTGTCTCTATGACTTTTAATCTTTTTTGCTAGTCTTTTAGACCTGAATGCGTACACAATTATTATATTAGAAATCAGCTAGGCATTATTGTTTATTTTCATTAAAATACTTTCATAGAAACGCATTAATCTAATTTAAAGCAACCATCTATAAAAATAACCTGCTATGCGAGAACTATTGGTTTGTATTTGTTGAGAGTAGTGCGATTTAGAGCCAAAATGAGTGAAATGAGAAAACGTCTAAATCAACCATCAACTATCCTGCAGACACCAATGCAGACAAATATGTCAAGGGCGGGTTGAGGGTGAGGTAACTTGACATCGAACGGTGCTTCAGCACGATCTCTTCCTAAAGTCATATTCTCGACATACTATTTTTTCTCGTAAATGGCCGCCTTTGATGATCGGATGATCAAATGGGAGTTTTTTTGTTTCATTGAAATGATTTATCCCTTTGGGTACATTACTTAGCACACTTAAAAATATTGATACATTTAATTTAGAGTGCTTTCAGCATCAAATTCAGAAAAACCATCTATTTTTAATGCAACATCATTACAAGCTCACACTCTTCAGGTCATATGGTAACCAAATTGTGGAATTTCCCACCTAAGGTTCACGATATCTAAAGACAGTTTATGAGATTCTATGCATTAGAAAATACATTCATTAATTTTTAATCCAAAAATTAGCATCGTAAAAGTGCAAATCTGACGTGGTTAAATCCTACCTTAACACGTGCGTTTACAGATTTCGAGAAGATAGTTAACCTTTAATATCTTGTTTACTGAATATCGTCGCTTACATGGTTGCTATACATTATCAAAGACTTGAAATAAAAATCAAGTTCTTGAAGTTGGCAGTAGGTTTGATTGACATAAGGGATTTAAGTCACTCTTTGAACAACGAATGGTAATCCAATTGATTAGGAATTGGACCTCCGATTGTTGGTCCTTTGCGAACGTTCACAAATTGTTAACTATACCGAAAGGGAAAAAGAAATCCGCCCTTTGCTTTCCTTTACTCATCTTCCCAATTGCTAAATTATATCCCTGGTCGTGGACGTGACTGAAAGGGAGCCGTTGAACACCGAGATTAAAATTTATAGCTGCAAACGTTATTATATGTGAGTACGCGGACAATCTACCCACTTTAAACAAGGCTTACAGATTGAAAAATTGAATTTTTTCAAACGGCATTGTGTCGTTGCTGCGCTTTTCTGTCACAAATTCGTTCAAATACAACTCTCCTTCCTTCCTAAGAGATACTAATCTTCTTATGACTTCATAGCTATTTTTTCTTACATCTCATTTTTTATTCCGTCAAGTTACTTGACTCGTTCTCCCCGTTTTCCTTCCGTTATTTTACCAACGAATTTCCTCTCTCAAAGAGGCAGCTTAATTCGTTTCTTCATTCCTGAATTGAGATTGCTCGCCGACGAATTACTCGTATGTAGGGCTGATTTTTTTCAATACCAACTCATATGAAATTATAAGAGAACCCCACCCACATATTAAAAGTGAGATGCTGTATACTTTAGCCGAGGAGGGTGCCCCATACCTTATTTCTTGGTATTTACTGTAGTGAATCAACTTACAGTGACCTTTATGTCAATATGCATCCCATATTTTTCTAGTTAAGTATAAACGGTTTAGATGCGTCCACTGAATTTAAGATAAATTAAAATTCATCGGGAAATTCCGACAATCTTCAGGCCCCTTCGTGTTTCATTTTTCTGTGGTTTTTCCTATATTCATCTCCCTAACCAAAGTTTCGAAGGCTCCTCATATTTTCCGATTTGTTTTTAAACGATCCTTGTCCGATGGCACATACCGACGCAGATTATAATACTGATAAGGATGACGAAAAATCCGTTGTCCTTTTTCCAATATCACTGTTGAGAAAAGATATTAATTCTGGACGGTAAGAAGAGATGAAAGGAGTACTACCCTTAGTTTTTAATCCCGCCTCTTCATTTTTTTTGACTCCGAGTGATAACTCAATTTCTTCTCATTCTCTATCAGCGTCATCAACTGATCCCTTACTCTTTATCGGCATCCGTCCACTGCCATTCAATTTAATTGCTGAACATCCCTCTCTGCTCTCTTCCATGTCCAACCTTGCCCTTCCCACAGACGTGGCTTCTCCAGTCGACTCATCCCTACTCAGCTTCCTTAGTCTCCTCTTGCATCCCTTCTCATCCATCCTAACTCTGGAAGGAACGCCCGCCTCGGGCCTTCACCTCCGTCCCCTCCAACCCCACTTTGGTTCCCGCCCAACTCATCCTCTTGCATGCCTCTCGAGCTACCTCCCCCTCACACTGTTCGACCTCCACGAGAATTATTAACGCAATCGTTTTACTCGCCTATTGATCGTCTTGAGATACGGATTAAAATCCAATAGAAGCAGTTAACGTCCCTCATCAGGAGTCCTTGATCCTCTCTCTCTCTCCTTAAAGCTTTTTCCTTCCTTCCTCTCCACCGGTGTCGACCTCTCTCTCCTTCACCTACCTCTCAATTATCTCCTGCCTCGAATTGCTCCTCACTCCCATCCTACGCCTCCCATCCATTCAACGTCTTCCGGCCTCCCTCACCACCCTCTCCATCGTCCACCTATTTTGCTTCACTCGTTAACCCCTTTTGCGACCCTTTCGGTGCTCGGCTCTCTCCCCCTTCGCGGTTCTCCTCGAAAAGAGGAGTGGAGGGTGCGAAAAGGGTGTTGGCTGGTGGTTTGGTTCCGTCATGGACTTCACCTTGCGTGCTACCCTACGCTCCACTCTCCCTTTCTATCTTCCTTCACCCTCGATCCCAGTCTTTTTGCCGCTTCTTTTTTCCTCAACTACTGCTGGCTCGTCGCTGATACGAGCTTCGGCAGCGGCAGTGGGCGAGAGGATGATCGGTAAATGCACGTGTGTTTGTGTGTGTAGGTGGTAGTGTGTCTTTGGTGTTGGGTTCAGGGCAATGGTTGGGTCGCGGACCCAAGATTTCGGGTGAAGAAGGAGAGGGTGGAATGGTTGGAAACCCTTGGGAGACAAAGAGGTTTTTGTGGAATGTATGGGTTGGGGGAGATGGTCGAGGAGAGAGTCTTTTATCGAAGACGCCCCTCCTCGTCTCCCTTTCTTCGCGGTTGATGGCCTCCACACCAACCTTGGGCCTCATATTCCCCACCCGCACACAACCTATCTTTGTCGCCCTCGCCTCTTCCCCGTCTAGAAAGCCACCACGTTTAGTCAAAGGAGTTAGATAAGACATTCTTTGTGTGGGGCCGTCTCTTTCCCCGAACACTTCCCGTCTTTAAATCCCATCTCCTTCACCCCCTCAACATAAATATTCATTTCCACTCTTCTTCACATCTAAGATCGACCTCCCCTCAGAAGATATGCTACTCTTTGGGAATAAAAATTGGAATGGAATGATCTCCCTAATAAAAGAATGCTACTTTATATTTTAATATTAATTATTGATAAAGCACACAATTTAAACGTTAATCATTGTGATAATTTTTGTAATATTAAGGCCCCACGCTTGATACCCAACTCTTGGTTGAAGTTTTACAGAAATTACAAGGTAAAGCAGAAATCCTATGAAAATAAAAAAACGATATGATCGCTTTTAAATCATTTAATGAAGTTCATGTAAAAATATTTTTTGACTTTAAAATTTTACACTGAGAAACTTTATAGATTGATTTGCATATTTGCATGTTTGCATCGCAAGACAAGCCAGAATCCTAAATTCGTGTGTGGATTGATTAAGCAAATCGCCCGAAGGGAAAAAAGAAGATTACGAATAAAACAGTGATAATGGAATTTACTTAATGATTTCAGGCTTCACTTTGTGGAAGTATTTAGTATCATACTAAAAACCTTGGCTGGAGTTGAAAAGCCGAAAATCTCCATCATCCTAAAAGACTGTACTTTTTCGCAGAACTGTGGAAAAGTACCGTCTTTTAGTATGAATAGTTATTATTGAAGTGAAGAAAAACGGGTACCACGAATCTTAGGTTCTATGGAAAATGTTAATAAAAATCCATCTCATAATTTTCATCATCTCTGATATGGTTTTATTACCAGTTGGTTTTGCTCTTGAATCATATATATTAATACCTCATTTCACCCATAATGGGTAATTTATACTCTTGCTGAAGAGTTTTATATAACCTGGTTTCGAATATATAGCAACAACAGCAAAACGATCTATACTCATATTGGTTCCTTGAATCTGTCCTCTATCCAATAATATAGATCAATTTCAGATTATTTGTAAAGAGCAGTTACATTATTTTAGTATGTTTTCAGGAATGTTTTAATGCTTTATGATATTCCTACACTAGTTTGAATTGCAAATAAAAATTGAGGAAACAACTGCTTTATAAAATGTACGTTAGAAGTTATTTGTAGAAAATAATAAAACTATTTACGGATTTCTGGGAATTCAAAGAAATTGTGCAAATTTTAATGATCTGTATGATGGAGCTACTTCGTCATGTTCAATAAGTGAAGCTTCGTATTAATTTAGTCATTGAGAAAATACTAGTTTATAATAGTTTTAGTTATAAAAATTCAAAACCTTTGAATTTTTTTATAACTAGTTATTTGCCAGACCTGATACATAGCATTCGTGATATCTATTAAATTTTGGAATTAAATTCATCAGGTTACTCTAAATTGGGCTCTTTTTCTATCTTATAAAGATTAACCAAACGGTTTCAAATTCATCCAAATCTTAGGTAATACACATTTTACAAATGCAGGAAATATTTTATAAATATATTTTATTCCAAAGTTTTTTTTATTTTAAAACTTAGCGTATATTAAAATATTTTCCAACTAGATAATTTGCACGATATATTTTATTTTCAGGAACTCCTGCTTGGATTCAATAGCCGCATGCCCGGTTTCCTGGACACAGTCAACTCTAATTTAAGAGGTAAGACAAATGAAACAATGCTTCTCTTACAGTACAATGGTAATATATATATATATATATATATATATATATATATATATATATTGATATTGATTCTACTTACAACCATGTAAAAAACTTCATTACTAATTCTGTGAAGGGAATTCAACGAAGTTTGCGCTAATGATGTTGACTTCTGCTTGAAAGTCTAAAGGATAAAATGGATAGGGAGTCATTGTTTTGATGACTTTATTAACTCTATCTGTAATGCGAAAATTCGAACGAACGTCTTGAATGTAGCATATTTCAAACCCGCCACACTGTTATTCTCTTTCAGTTGGAAAAAGGAAATATGACAAAAATCCAGAATCAATTTGAAAAGGAAATTCATAAAATTCCATAGAAAAATTTCCGATCAAGAACTTGAGGGAGGGAGGACACTTTTTTTTCTCCTCTCTCGTGAGGAAAAGCGTCGACGGGGTCATTAATTTTCAATGGGCCATGTTGAATGTTGTAATTCAGAGACTAAGGAGATGAAGTTTAATTCCAGATCCCTCGTCCTACCTCCCTTCCCCCCCTCCATACGCTTTTCATCCCCCCTGCCCCCACTACTCATTCACCTACCTCTTCTTCATTTCGCGCAACCCTCCTCCACCCATTCTCTCTCTTAGCTCCACCCTCCATTTCACCACCCCTCCCTTCAAATCTCAAACTTAATACGCCCGCTATCACTCCCCATCCCTTCCTCCCTACCGTTTCCGCTATTAGCCCGGCGAGGGAATGCCGACGACCCTACCACCCCTGTAGACTTGTCCTAAGGACGCCAATCCTGCCCCGTTTGCTCTCATGCCCTCCCTCCAGCCCTCTCCTCACACCTCCTCCCCACCCAATCCAGCCTTTTCGACATCTCACGACTCACTTCAAACCCGAAATCCTTACTTACATAGAGTCCCGGTTATCGCTTATCCATCACTGCCTTCAAAATGGAAAAGATGAGCTCTTCCACTCACTCACTTTCTCTCTCTCTCTCACTCGCTCGTTTTCGTCCCTCCCATTCCCGACACTCTTCCCTCTCTTCAAGGTCCCCACCCCCTCCTCTTTTCATCCCTCTCTCATCTCTACCTTCCGACCCTGTGACAGCGCTCCATGTCTCTCGGCAAATATAGAGAGTTTAACCCCCGTTTCTCTCTCTCCCTCTCCCCCCTTCCCTTCGCTTAGCTTCCGGAGGATTTGGAAATGGATTTCCCCGGCAGTCGTATCGGCGGTGGTGCGGGTGGGGGACTAGAGGCTCACGCGCGCCCACCTCCTAAGAGAGGTTGTTAGAAAGAAGGTGGGTGAGAGTGGAAGGGTTTGGGTGGGGGTGAAAATTTCGAGGACCGGGGCAATGAGGGTGGTGGGTGGCATTAGTGGGGCGGGGCAAGGGGATCAGGGTTGATTTTGTGAGATGATGGTGGGGAGAAGCGCCAGAGGAGGAGGTCTATTGAGGATGGGGAGGAGGGGAATAGGAGAGGCTGACGTGTCGGCCCCTTCTGTTCTCCCGCCTCATTCCTTCTCTCTGTCTAAATATGGCGCTTCCATTTTAATCCATCTCTGCGTGGTAACTTTCCTCTCCTCGTCCTCTCTTTGCTAATCTTCCTGTCTCCCTCACGCACACTTTCTATCCTCACTAAGCCTTACCGTGTTTCACTATCGCTCTCATCCTTTTGTGATGACTCCCCGACTGGAGCCGCGTGGCTTTTGCCCCTTCCCCTGAGGCCGTCTAAATTCTTCGCCAAATATTGCTTTTATTTCATCCTTAGTCTCTGCAATAAGAGGTGAAAACGACGAAGTTTTCTCTTAATTCATTAAAAGTGATTTATTTATTGCCATTCCCCTGGCTGTGGTGCCCCAAGAATTGACCTGTTGTTGCTTTCTTGGCCCTAGTTCGAAGTGTGGTATTTCGCTTTTTGTGCTCAAACTTCGACGTCATTAGATTTTGCAAGAATTTAAAACCATCATGCTTAACTTATCGTAGAGAGCGTCGAAGTTGAAAATTAGATATAAAAAATCTCCCCTCAAAGTTTTTTTCATGTCATACCTTAATGTTAGGGTCCAGTTTTTAGCACAAAACTACATACCATCGAGTTATGAAGATTCGCGAACGCTGAAAGGGTGTAAAAGATTTTCAATGGTTTGTAGTTATTGTGAATAGATTTTTGTCAGCTGTTCACAATTCGCAATGAATGAGAGATCGGAAGGTTTGGAATAAGTTGTAATATTTGTGTTTTCATTGTTTTAAGGAGGCAAGAGAAGAGCATGTTTCAATTTAGAAAACCAAGGTGTCGCAAACCTAATCTTAATTCATCATAATTACACAACATATATAGGAATTTCGGAAGCTCGTATATATAACGTAATGTAAGTAACATGGAATAGTCGCACACTTTTATTAAGTTATTTATAAGAGGTCATATTGTTTCAATACGTTAGCGTGGAACCCGCCGCGTTATAACTTTACCTAAGCATCTGAAAATTGTGGCACCAGCTATTTGATACTTATGCGTATCGTTACAACAGTGTTTTCACCAGCAAAAATGGTCTGACTCAGCAGTTAAAGAACATAATACTTAATCTACCACGAGTGAGAAGTGTATCTCAATGGCGGTGCAATAAAAAATACATAATTCTCAGAGGCATTACAGTAATTTCTTTGACGTGATATTTTATTGCTGAATGTTACTTCGCCAGACCCAAAACATAACACAGAGATAGAATATATCAAATGCGCTGGAAATTCAAAATTATGAGGATCAAAAGATATCAAACAGGTAATAAAGCAACATGTTCCGACTCAGTTCCTCGTGCCGGAGCAAGCGCCTTGTTTTTGGAAATCACTCTATCGTAGTTAGTTATTCATATAATCTACTTCATTGAATAAAATTTATTTTGAGAACGTCTGTTATACGAGGGTCATCCGGAAAGTAGTACCCGTTCGTGAAATAAAGACACAAAAGTAAATATTAACAAACATAAAAAATTTTATTTGAAAGAGGATACTTTAAACTACTTCTCAACATAATCTCCAAGCAAATTAAGGCATTTGTCATAACGTGTGACAAGTTTCTGTATTCCTGCTGCATAGTCCTTCGCCGCCAGCTCATTGAGATACGCGAGGGACCCATCTTGCACAAATTTTTGCATAATGCAGATGGTGTTTAACAATTTCATGAACAATTGTTCGAGAAACATTGGGAAAATGCTCACAGATGTCATCAATTGTGACGCGCCGATCGTTCCTCACGAATTCGTCAACTGAGCTCACCAGTTGGTCTGTAATGACAGACGGTCTCTCCGAACGCTCATCGTCGTGTGTGTTCCCCCTCCCCATGTTGAAGTTGCGACACCACCGCCGAACAGACGACTCGTCCATTACATTGTCTCCATACACCTCCTTTAATTGGCGATGAATATCACATGGGCGAACGTTTCTTGCATTGAGGAATTTAATCACTGCCCTCACTTCACAACTGGCGGCGTTCTCAATTTTTTTAAACATTGTAAACAATCACAGAAACAACACAGGCAATGCTAGCGTCACGCAACTTGGCTCAGAGAAGGCAGACAAGCCACTGAAGCTATCTGACCTCGTCCAGCGGCTACTCGCGTCGTCAGCACTTCATGCGGCACGAACGGGTACTACTTTCCGGATGACCCTCGTAATATGGAATAATATTTTATTTTTGCTAATGATCAGTGTAAGTATTCGGATTGAAACAGCTCTGAAAGCTCTTGCGATGGCTTCCATTTACTTGGTAAATGAATACACAATACTCACGAGCGAAGGCACTGAATTAGTCTCTGCGGAGTGAGAAAGCCTCGTATTAGAAGGTAGAGGTAATTTCATTTTGGTGGCAGCGAAATTCAAGCTTGACTGAGGGCATCTCATGTTTGATCAGGATTTGAAATAGGTATATTAAATCAGTACATTGTGTCTTACCATAGGTAAGACAAATGATACGCAGATACAAATTTTAGTACCGTTGTTGAAATGGATTAACTGTTATAAAGCAAACTTGAGTGTGTTACTTACACGACTTTGCGTCATACGCTTCAGTTATGATTAATTTACTGTTTAAAATGAAATTTTTCCCTAAAAATGTGTAGCAAGGTAAGAAAATCATATTTTTTTTAATTTCCTTCATTTTTGGAAAACTGTGATGAAGTTATTCGATTTATATTTAATCCATGGATGTTGCTGCATTATAACTCCTTCAAAAAAAGCCGCGATATATCGGCTTCCTTTGCACATCCTTCCTCTGTATATCTTCCATTTCCCGACTCGAGGATGCAAATTCTCCTTACCACCAATCTTGCCTTAACTCTTCGTCTTTTCTTCTTGTCTCCGAGCTCCCCCGATGGACCCAGAAGATGATGAAATCCTCTTCCTTAATTCCCACGTCGGGAATTCTCCTCAATCCGCCGCATGCACAGAGCCGCAAAGGTGACGGGGGAAATGTGGAAGATTCCACCCGACAACCCGCCCCACTCCCCATTAGCGGTGGCTGAGTCCCTCCTCTCCCTTCCTCTCTCCTTCCCCCCACTTGAGATGCCACTTTTATTTGATGAAATAGCTCGAAGAGTCGACGAAGCGAAAGGTTCCCTCCGTTGAGGATGGGCTCTGGCGGCAGAGGAGAAAAGGCACGCTCACGCACGCAACCACAAAACTACACACCCACTCACAGGTCTACGAAAACAGTTCACCCCCTTCATTTCCCACTGCTGTTCTCTCTTCTCGTTTCCTTTACATTTAAATTTGAATCGAGACGTTTTTTCTTCGAAATCCGTATCTTCCCAATCCCCAAGACCCTTTTTGTCATTCTCTTTCTCCGCCACATCGTCCGTCGGGACGATTTTTTTTTATTTTCCATCTCCAGATTGTTTTTGAGAGGATCCCCAGAACTTTTACAATGAGCCATTGATTTTCGACGTCGGTAGAGACGGTTGGTGAATTCTTTAGATTTATATTTTTTTCATATTTTTCATTTTTCTTCACGAGGGGAGACGGACTTTGAGAGGGGTTGTTGGGGTGTGGTCAAAAGGGAGGATGAGTTGAGATGTGCCTGGGTGTGGGGGTGGTGGAACATATTCCTCAAGACGGCATGTCTCATTCTTCGCTTGCCCCTTCAACCCTTCTCTCGTTTCACTCACCGTGGTGTTTCTCGGTGGTGTATTCTTCGAAATTTTGGACCGATTCAAATTCATCGAGATTGACGGGTCATAAATATTTCCGTGGAGTATACGTCTTCATATCTGACATCTTCTTCCCTATATTTGGAGACCAGTGATCTTATAGGAGAAATTAAAGGCCGCCGGTTTTGAATAACAGTATAATTTCCCTCTACGTATTACCTCGGATTTTGAATGGACATTCTGCGCATACTGTTTTCTTATAATCCTTCATTCTGTAGCTGAATCAAACTAGTAGACAAAAGTTCTTCGTAGAAGTGATTCTTTTGCGAGCTGATACTTACATTAACAATAAAATGGTGGACGTTTTTGAAAACTTTCTTTTAAGATGAAATCATCTAAACAAAACCATAATTAATGTTATAGATGAAACATATTGAAAATGTACGTCACTGAATAAATAAACTTGATATTTTTTTCAACAAAAGTTATTACGTATGGCTCTGGGATACCTTTGAGTAGAGCATTCCAATCTTCTACCCCGCAATTAAAAATGGAATGTTTCCCTATATTAGAAAAATGCCTTCAGGTCTCTATCTATAAACTTCTTTAAAAGATGGTCTGTACTCCCCAGATGATAGGACTTTTATAACCTGTCTGAAATATCTTTCTATACCGCACTTCCAAAGTAAAATTGGTATATGCACTTCAGGCGTGCCTTCTTCCTCCTTGATTAGAGCGATTTAAAGCCCTATTTGTTCGACATTTCTGTAACGGTAGCCTTTCTTATGAAATTTCTCGTTAAAAACCTTGCGGCGAGTTGCAAAACTTTGTCCAATAGTTTAATCTCCCCGGTAAGATAAAGATCCCAAATTTACGCCCCGTATTCTAAAATAGGCCGAACGAAAATTTAAAAGGCGAAATACTTTGTTGCAGTGGAGCTATTTCCAGAGTTTTCATGAAAAAGTGTTTAGTTCTGAAAGCTCTAGTTACAATGTAGTCCCCATTATAGGTCCCCACTGTAGATGGGTGCTGATGTAGATAATTGCGGTAACCCATTTTTTTTCAACGCTTTGCCCGTTAAGTAGTTATCCTTCAATCTAGTAATCCTGCCTTTACGGAATCTAACAAGTTTTGTCTAACACTTTCTGATGACCATTGGGTTCTAGTTTCCACAATTTTCTAAAATATATAGGACGTTTTGTAAATTATTGCCGCCATTAATTGTTTATATTTCTCTGTAAATAATGCAATCATCTCCTAACATCCCGATGGAGCTTTTTATATTTTCACCGATGTCAGTCACTTCAATTATAAATAGGCAAGGTCTCAGTACACTTCCCCTTATTGATCGATCCGATAAAAAATAATTAATTCTATTTACTACCCTCTCATCTGAACCTATGTTGGTTAACTTAAGAACCTCAGGGTTGACCGAGGCTTATGCGTTTGGGAAATTGATTAGCACTCCATCAATTTGCTTACCCTTGTCCAGCCCATCCACTGATTACGGATGAAGAATCTCTCACTGACTCTAACAGGAGAACACTTTTGGAAAGCTATGCTGTTTTTCTCATTAAAAGCTCTTTCTTTTTAACTGTTTCTTAAAATATTTCCCAGTCAAACAATCAATAATTTTGTTCAAAATGCATGACAAACTAACTGATCAATACGAATCAACGTAAATACCCATACGAGACCCTTTTTTGTAAATGTGAACTATGAGTGACTTTCCAGTCATTTGGTAAATCTCAATTATTAATTATAACTGTAAATAAATATTTTAGAAAAGGGATCAGTGCATTTCCCAATATGTTACCTGCTAACTACCATCAGGATCCCTGGATGTATGAATTTTTATTTAACTTGATCATTTCCTGATATCCCAGTCCCTTATTTTGAAAAGGAATAACGCAATATCTCCCTCATTCGTTGCCAAAACTACTTATACTGGTTCATACACCGAATTAAATGAGATTTATTATTAAGTGATTATGTATTGACAATGAAAGCGATCACGTAATAATTACCTTGACATACCAATCACCTACTCTATACAATTATATCTGGCATTCTTCATTTTCCATTGCTTTTGGATATGTTTAAAATGTCATTATTGTTTTTTGATTAATGCTCAAAATTAGAATTAGGGAAGCCGTGTGGGTATCAAGTTTGTTAAAACCAGCCTGCAAACCTGCCTCAATATTCAAATCACTTAGTGCGCAGATATACATATAAAGACATTAACGAACATTGAACCAATATTTAATGTAATTATTCTTTCATGAATTATTCTTATCCGTTTTAAAATTTTGGTAAAAAGTAAGAGAAGAATTGAATGTCTTCATCGATGGCAATTTGGGCACCGTCAATAAAAGGTCAAGATAGAAACCTAAAACAGAGAAACAATTTTGGCAAAGCGAGCAAGTGAGAGGCAGATGAAGCCATGGTGGTGACAGTGATCTTTGTTAATTATTAATAATACGTTTTATTCAATACAAATATTATGCAAAGTATAAAACATTATGTACATTGTGTTAGTATAAAATATTGGTTATGACAATTTTAGACTGACTACAAAAGTGAGTAATGGTTTTAAGATTTGCAAGACCTGAAATACGTTTACATATTGGGTCGTGTATTTATATCCATGCAGACAGGGATGATATGCGAGAATTTTTGGATTATGCGTAGTGTCATCGTCAATGCTTGTGCTACAATTTTTCTGCAAAGTAAGCCTGCTTTGTCCCATGTTTCTCAGCTTTTGTAACATCCATATTACTCTATCAGAGAGAAAAAGGATTTGCGTCACGGTGGACGAAGACCCAATTCCCTCGGACGCTGCTTCAACCTCAACAAATCGGCTCAATTGCTCGTTCCATTGAGCCTTTGAGCACTTGCACATCGTCTTAAGGAGATGATGGAGACTATATTTGAACTCCCTCATGTCATCTGTCTGCCCTCTCTCCCTCCTTTTCTTCTTCTTTCCACCCCCCACCGACTTCCTCTCCCCCCCACTTGCTCTTGTGAACCAGTAGGAGTCGAGGGGGGGATAATCGAGTGAAAACGGCGTCGAGTGATTTTGGAAATGGCGGCAATTAATCCTCGGCCAAAGAAAATTCCAGGGAAATGGGAGAGGTGACGGATGGCGGGTGGGAAGGCTGGGCTGCCCCTGTGCGTGGAGGGGAGGATGAGGAGACCTCCCTCCGGCCCTGCTTCTCTCTGCGTGTGAGGATAGGGTGTTCGTGTCATAGGGGGCCCCCGCGGGTCGGAAACGAACGAACCCAAATGGAGTGACGACAATCGAAAGGAGTGTAAGGGGATGGGGAGATGAGGGTTAGTATGGCGTTAAGGATGGATTAGTTGTTGGCATAGATTGGCTGAGCAGAGAGCGGGGCGAGTGACGCTAATTCGTCGACCCCTTTTCGCCTTGAGCAAACGTGTGACAGCAGCTTTTTCGGCCGGAAAATGCAAACACGGAGCCGATCGAGGCAAGTCCTGTGCGAGGTTGAAAAGCGCAGGCGTGTTGAAACGGCGTCTTTTCAAGCAACCGCCCCTCATTCTCCCCTTTCACTAACGCGTCTCCACTTCAGCGAGTCAAAAGGGGGTGACCGCGGTGGACGTAAATACCCACCACCTCCTCTTAAACTTTGAACCCGTTTGCAGTTGTTTACTCGACGTTTTCAACGTGCCAACATTCATCCTTGCCCTCGGTTAATCTGGATAACACCGATCGAAGAGTCCGCTAACACGATTCCCTTAGATTTTCCGTGCCTTGTAAAAGTATTGTTTCATTCTAACATTTTTATTCAATCGAGTGAAGGAAATGGAAAATGCGTTGTTAATTGTGGAAGGACGAATATAATATTATAATACAATATACATTTTTTAGGGGTGGTTAAGAGGATATACCTTAAAACCAGGTTTTTTTACTTGTTACACTCAATTTGCGGTGTAACTTAGGAAATTTTTCATGCTTAAAATTATGGCAATTTTTAATATGACATGATAATCATTTTAACAATCTGGTTAAGATGTATTCCTCCTAACGTTTCCATGGTGCAGTTAATACCTCAGTAGATGTGTTCATAAATTTTAAAGCGAACATCAAACTTTAATCCACAACATATATTTATTTTTTTTCTTAAATCAAGTGTATAAACTTTGTATGATGTCCGCTATTTAAAGCAACGTTTTAAAACGTTGAGTAATTGCTCGTTTTCCAAAAATGTTTAAAAGTTAGGGTGAGTAGTATTTATAGGTAAAGTTAATTAAATCAATTAAAAAGTTAATTTTCTTTCATTTATTACCATAATATACTTAAATTCTCTGATAAAAAGTAAACCTACAAACTAAATGATTGAATATTTCCTACATGTTGCACGGCAGGTTTACCTTTTACAACTCAAGATATAACATACAAATATTCTTAACGCACTTGCTCAATGTCAATATAAATATAACGACAACATACTAATAAATGAATACAGTGGGTGGTTCTAAGAATACGGCTTCTTAACTATAGCTTCACATCACCGCTTTTCCTTTGCAGAAGGTACTCAGCAAGACCATCGTGAGAAGTTGCGCCGGTCAGCAACAGCTAAAGCACTAAAATCCTTTTAGACCATATTCACATCATTTTCATCTCTTTTCTTGAGAAGTGCACAGTCTTATGTGCAAACATTTGAAGCCATATTTCGAGCTCTTTCTGTGAAATTAGCACTATACTACAGTTAAATTTCAAAACTATGCCTAGATATTCTGAATATATTTAGACCCAAAGTTACGCTGTACGTTTTCCTACGAAGGAAGCTTTTATTGATGCTTGCATAAGGGCTATTTTAACATTTGATGATTGCATATAATTTGCTCGTGTTATGAATAGAGTTGTCTTGATTTAGAATATATGAGTAATTAATGCAGTATTTTGGCAAGAATTAGGTCAAATCAGAATATGTTTACGGCTATTTAAGTTCAAAAAAATGCCTAACAGCAGAAAAAATGTGCCCAAGTGGTAAATAAACAGTTACAAATATACAACATCATTGTTTTAGTATTTCCAGCATTGGAGGCAGTCTAGATCGTACTCGGCTTACAATTATACTATCATGAAGTGCTATTTACATCCATGCATATAATAATTAATATATCGATGCATTGAATATCTAGAAATAAATCATTAACTACGCAACGTTATGTGTAAGAGACGTTTAGTTCTGGTGCTTAAAATAATAAAACTAAAAAACATCTGGGAGCCAATCGCAAAGGAATTTGCTTAGAAACCCGAGATAAACTATAGAACAAGGAGTCTCCTTTCTTTTGCATAATTTATTGCTTCAAAACATTGGTGAATTCTGCGAAGGACATGTCTCCAAGTTTATCGTCAAAACAGCATTAAACTAAGAGATAACCACGTCGCCATTTGATCTTTGGAGGGCTGAAATGAGTCTTTGTGAGTGTTGGGGTTTATGGCACACATTTCCATCCAGTCAAAAGACGCGCGAGATTAAGGGGGCTCGCAAAGGAGAGCAACGGGTGAGATGGCAGCGGACTGTTAAGATGGCGGCCGGCGTTCTCACATGAGCGACGAGCAGCTACTCCTCCTTAAAATTCCTCTCGTCCCAATTGGCATTCGCCGCGGAACCGTATGAATGCGTGTTCTATGAGGCGGATACAACAGCCGGGAGAGGGGAATGGCGGAGGCGAGCGTCTCTGTCGGGGGGGGGGACGAGGGTTAAGGACTGAGGGGGAGAGAGAGAGAAGGGTGAGGAGATCCCGAGAGCACCCCGAGCGTACCAAGGGATCCTATTTGTATGTGTGTGTGGGCAAAGGGGCGGTCAGGAGGGCGGGTTGGGGGGTAAGGTCCGAAGGGGTTAACGGCGTTTCAGTTAAACGGAGGATGGAGGTGAAGTGGAGTGTAGGGCGTCGCTAAGGATCGAGCGGGGACGTAAACATGGCGTCAAACGGAGTGTGCAAGGGTGGTGGCCGCCGGGGGGGATGGGGTGAGGGTGGTGTGGTTCGGGGGCGTGAGCTGCCGGCGGAGAAAGGGCATGTGTGTAGTGGGGTCTGCAAAGCGTGCGTGGGGAGGAGGGAGCGAGTCTCTCTCCGCGCGCCCTGCCCTCCCGCGCTGAGCAGTTGTTGATCGCGTCGGGGATCAGAAAGGAGAAACAGGGGAAGCTTCCCTCCTTCGGTGCCCGGGGGTGAGGACGGGATGCGAGTGGATGCGGGGGAAGGAGAGTTCGAAGCGATGTCCGCGACGAACTTTGAGAGCAAATGAGAAACAGGACGACGTGGAGCGAGCGAGCGAGCAATTCACGCGTGAAAGTGTTGCGTTTCCTCCCCTTCCCCGTCTCCCTCTCTCAGACACTGGCCTGCATCGCGTACCCCCGTCCCCACACCAGTCCCCACACCAATTGCCTCTTTTTCCCCATTCCCCACGTGCCCTTCCCTATGACCTCTCAAAGCTGCCCCTTCCACCCATACTCCCGGCGAGTGTTTTCAGAATTTCAATCATTTTCCTCCCGTTCTCCCTCTCCCCTCGCCTCTCCCTCTTTTTCAGTCTGCCTCATTTTCACGAGTGTCCTCTCTCCCCATTCTCAATCCTATCTTTATTATGCTAAGGAAAATGGGATTCGCAGTCGTGTGGCAGAGAAAAAGAATCACGAGTGTTCATTCCGTTTGATTTTTTCGAGTTGTTTGTGTTTGTTTGGACTCTATACTTGCGGAGTAATAATTTTTTCGCCACCCTTTCCGTTTCGTTCGTCAGATTCTTTTTTTTTGCTCGTCCCCTATTTCTGCGAATGCAGCTAGAAACCAGAATGAAAGATGAAATGGTTTGCAGCGGGGGAGAGATTTGAGGACATGGGAAAGGGAGGGGGGGTGAAAGAGGTCCCCCATTAGCCGCCACCGTCACTTCCCCATCCGCCTTTGAGCACATCAATCAGATTACGCACGGGCAGTACTGCTGGGCAACGATGGAGAATGAGAGAGTTGAGAGTATAATTCGCGGAAAACGAGGCAACTACGTGGGACGGGCGATTTTTCCACATATTGTTATAATAAAAACGTAGCTGCGTCCGAGATTTATTTAAATCTGCAACATAACCTGGCTGCCGGCAAATTGAGCATGCGGCAGTTTGCGTGCAATGGTAATAGAAGAAGAATAAGAATGTTTAGCTGACTAGTGGCCTCTCTGTTTAATGTCCGTTCAGTTTCCTGAAATTTAAGTCTTCCATTTTCCATTCAATTAATAACTGGACGATAAAGAATGCGTTCTAACAATTTGGTAACTGATCCCTGTTTCCCAACTTTTTTATGCTAACTAATATATTCGGTTAACTTAAGGTTATTTCACTGTATATTCTAAAAAATGAGATATTCGGTTAACTTATGGTTATTTCACTTTATGTACTAATTAGTCTATTCTATACTCAATGTTATTTTGAAGAGTATGAAACGATTTCCATGTATAAGGCATCTCATTCTTTGAGGTCTTTAAATTTTGTATTTCGGTATGAAAAACTTAAGTTTGGCCCTCATTTGGATTCTGATGTAATTATCTCATTAGAATTGTATATATTGTACTATAGTTGAATAGTAACCTGCCTTTTAAGGTTATAAATGGAAGGCGCATTACTATGGTACGCTCGGCGAAAGACAAACTGAAACCACTTGCTAGTAAACCCTCCTTCAATGCCGTCTTCCTTCAATTCTTCCAAAATGTCTTTGTATTTCCTCGACGTCTCACCTGATCAGTGTTCAATAATTAATCAAAACGCTCCGAACACACATTTCTTGCCTCCCTCCTCCCCAAACATTATCAGTACTTCTTCATTTGCTTTCTTTTCCGTTCACTTCAACTTTTCCATCCATTTGGTATTCCATTGTTATTCAAGTTGGAAAATTTCCCCTACATCGCATTGGCAATACGTATATTTTGAAGTTTCTCAGTGATCCCTTTTACTTCCACTCGCACATTAGTCTTCAAACTCATGAACGCCAGCCAGAAAATTAGAAAAACCAACAAATATTTTTGGATTTGGGCTATATAATGAATAATCACGTCTCCAATCCTTTAAAAAATGAGTTCATTATTATTTTTGATACTTGTCATTGATCATACGATACATCATATAGATGGGATCACATAGAGATGGGATAGTTCTGATGGTTGGTCCAATGGTGCAAGCGAAATTGGAACATCGCATCAATAAAACTACTTATAAATAATTTTGGCGTTAATTTCATCTCACCAAAGTGCAAGGTGCATCATGTGCTAGGAAGGAAGTTAGGTGCATCATGTGTCATAGGAAACGATAAAATTGACTAACACTCCGAGAAAATGTTTTAATGGGGTTGAGCACGTCTTGTCTCATTGCCACCCCAATATATCTCATGAGCGATAAGCCCCGATGGAATCTACCGCGCCCCAACGATTCAACCACAGACTGCTATGAGGGAGCGAGGTGCTGAGAACATTTACTTAGACGATATTGCTACACTATTGCTCCTAAGAGGATAAAACACTAAGAGGCACCGTGCTTTGGCAGAACAGTAGAGGTTTACTAAATTCAAAGACGTTCTCGGCTTAAGGGAGTTGACAAATCCCTTTTTCATATTAAGTGACTGAACACTTGGCGTTTCAATCAAGGGAAACGACGTAAAACATAAAATTATGTCACAAGGGCCTTGTTCCATCCCATTACAAAGCAATCTTTCGATTGGTTGTATGTCTAGAAAAAATCCACGTTCCCGTATTTTTATCGGTTATGGAGTGTAAGTAAATGATTTGCGCATGTCACAAAATGGGTATATATTTTTTGTTATAAGTATTTTAATTAAACTCGTAAATTTAATAAATTCATTAATAATATATATCGAAAATTTGTATATAGTATTATCGAGGAATATGATCGTATTTAAAAGCGTGATGACATGTTGAAACGCGTGGATCAGAATAAAATGAAAAAGAACATTTTTATCAATCTGAACCTTATTTTTTGCCTCGTACTGTAATTTGATGCCATTAAATTTATTCTCGTTCTCAAATCATTGTACATATACAGTCTCGATGTCTGTTAACTCTTAGTCAGCGTTTGTACCAAGGGAAAGAATATGAATTTATGTTGGTAATGTCAGAACCTTTAGGTATTTCCCGAGGTATCGGAACCAATATCAGGCTCTGTAAATAATTGTAATTCATGGGAGATCGATGTAAAATACTTTAAAATAGTTAAATAATCTCTGATGGAAGCTACAAATTTTCCAAAATGGGAATGTATTCAGGAAAGCTATCTATATTCACACATGTATAAGTATATCTAACCGTATGTAAATCGTAGATAAAAATCTTTGAAAAATATTGCTCTAAGCTGTAGATCCAAAAGAAATAGAAAATATCACATTGTGTTGGTAATAAACTACTCCATATTAGTTTAAAAATCTCTGAGCCATTAAAATAAAATATTTTTCTAAACGTTAACAAACGAAAATAATCTTAGGGAAACCAAATCGTGAAAATAGCGCATTAATAGAATTTTTACTGCATTTCCCTCATCTTCGTTTTTGTTCCGAAGCATATTTTGGAAGAGATCTGTCGTCCCGCCGACCTGTTCACATGGAACCCGGCTCCAAAGGCATTTAAAGAAAGAAGAAGATACAAAATATATATGTAGATCAGTGAGTTGACCCCAGGCAGAAAGCCATTTCGTGTTAAGCACAAAGTGAATGCAGTGACTTCAAGGAAGAAACTTCACTGAAATATATGCTGAAGAAAATCAATGAAGGTAGTTGGTGCCTTTGGTGCCAGCGGCGTTGAATCCATGATCTCACGTCAGAAATAGAAATTATTTTACAGATGAAGCATGTTTTCGGCTGATCTTCGTTTGAATATGAATATAAATTGTTTCTCATATCACAATTTGTGATAAATGAATACAGGTTTTGAGTGGATCATTGTTGTACAGTGATCATTTTTCAGCCCGTGAACTTAACTTACTTGATTGTTTTTGAGCTAGCATTATAACGAAAGTTATTGACGAACGCTTTTCTATTACCCACACTTTGATTTGTTGTCTAATAATTCCGTTTTTACCATGAATAATTGACTGGTTAATGCCGATTACTATTCTAGCTTTTTTACTAGCATATTTGGTGTTACTTTGCTTTCCTCTGTATATATTATGCCCTCTAAGCACATTGAAGGTCGAACAAGAATGAAAACAATCGTATTAACTTAATTAATTCCTTATTGGTTTCAATTGCTAAAGAAAACTTTAGACTAATTGAGTTGTTTTTACATTTATTAGGAATTATCATTGTCATCAACATTCGTCCGTCATAGAATTTGTTTCATCTACTTTCTTTATCGATTTGCTAATGCTCTTTTTTTCGACATACATGTGCGTAGTTTGCACATAACTTATCTTCAGTGAAAGAACATTGAAACATATTTTAATGGAAAGGGAAGACGTTACTTTAACTAACTATGCTTTAAATTCACCTCCAACGTTTGGCTTGTAAAATGGTTTCATTTGTCAATATTTAAAATAAAAAAGCCATCCTATTTTTGAAATCCTCTTTTAAAGCCCGCTTGGGTCATAGAGATAATGAAGATTAATAAACCTAGCGGGAAAAATAAAGTCGAAGACTCTATTTTCGTACTATTTCTGCACATAGCAGAATTCATAATTGTCTTTCACTGAAAAACATAACGACTCGATAAGGGATTAAAATACGTTTTATCCAATATCTCATAATAAAATTGCCGATTTTTTCCATTAGCTGGGCTATTACACATCTTGGAATGACTTCAGCCATGTGGTAACTCATAGGACAACTTGCTGAACCTGGTTTATCACTTAGTCATCTTACTTAATTTTTCCTGTTCACTTTACTCTACATGATCCATTTCAGGCCATTTCTCTCTCTCATAACGTGAGAAATCAGGTCTACATGCATTTACACCGAATGAAAAAAAATCATTTGCCAGTATTTATGGGCTGAAACTTGTTTTTCAACCGGTGGTGAAATATGGATAAATATGATAACTGATGCTATACTCATCAGAAATATTAATGATATTGAAAGATGACTGATTCATACACATTTTTTGCCGATTATAAAAATACAAAAAATGTTTAACAGGGGGTTAAGTTGTATGGCGGATGAGAGGGTAATCTATATGTACTGCCAAAAGGTCGATAGATTTTTAGGGATATCATTTGCGATCTTAGACCACTTAGACCATTTGAAGGATGGACTATGATCAGGGGAGGAGGTGGTATAATATTTTTGGAAATTGGAATAATTCCTTGTATGCTTTGACATAAATGGCTGTATCCCCGAGATGTAAGCGCAAATTTTCGTTTCAGGAGTTTTGAGGCGGGGAGAGTATTTTGAGGAAGGGGGAGATTTGTTTTTTAATCAGTTTTGGAGCTTTGAATTTTTGTGTGATAAAATAGCGTCATAATATGCATGACTGTTTGAGAAGGGTGTTTAATTTACGCTAGGGAAAGAAAATTGGGCTTTATGTTTTGGGATCTTTTCGGATGTAAACATAACTGATGGTTTATAGGTTTTACGAATGCAGATGCGTGAATTCCATGGTTTTGAATATGAGTTCCAAAGTAAAGGTAAATGCTATTTAGTTTTGAAATATAACTGAAATAATCATTAGATTATTCCTTCAAATGAGTTAATGAAGGGAATATTGAGCATGAGTTGAAAGTGTATTAATCATGCCATTTATGATGTAACCCATGATTAAAGCTATGATTATTCGTCAGTTACTGCTTTAGTCGAGTAAAAGACCACCAGCAATTGATTTTGCTCGCTATTGAGGAAGATGAGGTTCAATTTTTAATGATTTCGAAAACCTCATGTTTCTCATGCTGCTTAGTCGTTCAACAGTGTGATCCAATTTTTGTGTTTCCCAGGCAAGAATCATCGAAGAGGTGGAATTACCTTAATTAGGAACTTCTCCAGATACTCTTCAGTTCAGCGGAGAAATGTCTTATAATTACATCATGTATTCGAGATTATTTGATGGCTTCCCTAATGACTTTCCCTAAAGCTTTGGTTTACACGTGCTGTTATTTGAAGTTCTCTGAGAATCCCAAGAGAATTTGCTTCTCGCAAACGGAATTTCGTTTGAATTTAACTTATCAAGTGAATTACGGTGAATCAGTTAATTGTCAATGTCGAAGTTCGGTTGGCAACTGAACATTTAGAACTCAAATTTTACTTATAAGAGAATGTAGTAGTATCGACTATTTTGCCCAAGAAAAACTGAAAATCTATAAAATTACAAATAATTTAAATGCGATTGATGGAAGTAAAGTAATGTCAATCATAGGTGTATTAGGTATTTTAGGTATTATTAGGTAATTAGGTATTATTACCAGATTAATCCTATAAAAAAACGGTAAACCTGGGAATAATACTATTCTATCGGCACTTCTTATGGTTTGAGGATTATTCCTAACGCCAACGCTGGAAACCGATACTAGTCACGATATCCGTGCAAAAAAGGATGATCATATTCTTTTAACATACCTTATTTACTCATATTCTAAAATTTGATAGTTTTTCTCCGAGTAGTCTCGATTGAATGCTTCTTACACGTCCTATCGTTTCTTCCACTATTTAGATATGCTGGAAGCTATTTTTTAACATGTCCTTCTGTAACGACATAAATTGTCTTCAGCATAACTTTTGACGATAAAAAATGTTTTCTAAGGACACTTCTTTACATTGGGGAACAGGAGAAAGTCATATTGCAGGACTAGAGTGAAGACGAGGAATTTTTACTTCTGTGAGATGTTAAGCTGAAACATTTGCAATTTGCGGCCGTGTAATATTAGGTTGCAGCATCCACGCTGTTCCTTTGATACTTGGTTTCATGCAATTATTGTAACCTTGTAATTTTTTTATTACATCCCAATGAAATGTTCCATTAATAGTTGTTTGTGCGTGGCGATTTACTGATATACCATTCCCCGATAATTGTATAATAATGTAACCATAATTTTCTGGGCAGGATTGACCATTTTGGCTTTTTTTTCGGTGCCGGTGATGCCGGAAATTAATATATGTCTTGTGACCTCAAAATTGAAATGATATAACGATGTATCAGTTTTTTATCTGCTGTGGTAAACTGAGAAAGAAATCCATCCTTCTTTGACATAAACCTCAACTGTGAACCAAACTGCAAAAGTCTATCATTCGGGCAAGAGCATTCTCCGAACCCACCACGCACAAACCGTACTACGTGCAGATTTTCGGTTAGCAACAAGTGAGTGACATCAAATAAAATGTATTAAACTATAATGAATTTCAAAATAAAAATCTTGCACTTTCAATAACTATTCCATTGACTACAGTTAGATGACGAATAAAGAAACATAATAAAAGGTGTGCTCACATGCTAAGTAGTTACTAATTACCAGGTAGCATCCTAATCATGTAGGACAGATATTCCACAAATTATACTCTCTCTTGGACTTTTTTTACACAACTCCACCACATGGCCCAAGGACGCGTGGGTGGGAGCCATTGTGTACGTTGCTAGGAATGCAATTCGATGTTTTTTTACTATTTTCACCGGTGTCAACCCGTTTCTGCCTTAGGATTGCCCATGTGTTACTGTAACGAATAGTGCGAGGGAAAAGCGAAATCTTGAATGTATTCGCTCGGTAGTTTAGTTCTCTTATTTCGTGAATATATTCTGCACTGCCAATATAATTAAGGGGCTGAATTATATCTTCTATGACGAATGCACATTAACACGATTGGTATCTTTGCGGTTGGTTTTCTCTGACTCTGAGTCTTCACATATGTAAAGGTTCCCATCCCAATCTTGTAGTCAATTTATGACGTCTTGTGCTATTTAGTACACATTTCTAACCAGTGTTTTCTTTGATGGCCTAAATACGCTGCATTCTCTGTGTGTGGTCTTACTAATGAAAAATGACACGTCTCCTTCACCTTTTCATCGCTACATTTTCCAACTTGGCTTCAGATGTTCCTGAAGCAGGCTGTACAACTTCGGTGGCCATCCTATTTATTACCCAGGCACTTTTTTCCAGTGCTACTTATTAAACATTAAATTAAATATCTCACAATGGGATGGAATGCAATTTAGTTCTCATTAGCAATCAACGTGATGCGTGATATTTGTTTCAATTTCCAATTGTTTCTATGCTTTCTTGATAGCATCATTGTATTGGCTTTTGAAATTTGAATTGGTGGAAAATGGAGAAAATAAACTTCGACGAAGAGCAAGACAAGTTGTGCGGATAATAGGGAGGGGAGGTGCTAAGAAGATTTTTATGAAGAAATCAGAAAAGTCAGAGTGAGTCGAGGAAATATTGACAGGTTGCCGAATGTCCTGATAAAATAGGAGAACATTAAGTAATCTGGGTAGAGGAAGAGAGCGGGATTTTAGACAGCATGAAGGTTGGAATAAATTAAAAATAAATTAAGGAGAAATGATATGAATGCCCAACGATACTTAAATATAATTAGTTGTTGAGGACCTACTGGAACCTACTTTTAAAATAGGTAGGCCATCTTCACTGATTCATTGATTGATAATTCCATTCTTTATTTCGTATTTCATTACCTGTTTCTCTCCTCATTTTCTTTTCTTTCCCGATCACTTCTTCTTGATTCGCCTTATCTCTCTTCGCCCCGTTTCACCTCGCCTAAATACCCGCATAAAGCGTCATCCATTGATTTTGAAGGAATAACTTCTTTCAATAACGTCTTTCTGAGCGCCAAAGTTTCATTCAATAAGGTCAAGAGACTGTACCATGCATTACTTTTTTATCGCATTCTTCCTGTGTGATCATCAAGAATATCAATGTAATCCATACATCTCAGGGTTGTTCTTCGATGGTCATCCGCCCGATCAAACAAATCCATCCGACGGTTTTTACATATGATTCCTTCTAAGCAATCCTTATTTTTCCACCTTACTTATGACTCCCTCCTTATTCTTACCCATTTTTAACATCGTTTTTTTCCTCTTTTAATTTTGAAGCGGATTTTTAAAACTATCAAAATTCATATTTTTCGTGACATTTTGCAGCACACGGTGACTCCATTCTCCACATATAATATGACGATTTAGCTTTAAGTTAGTGCTTTTGTTTTGAGTATAGATAGATGTGATAGTAAAAGAGTGAATTTTGAAGGTGTTTAATTTATTGGGCCGGAAGCAGAATGGCGAAGAGCGTCTTAAGAAGTTGTATTAAAGGCTTTGCTGCGTAATCTTCGTCGACGGGTTAGTTCACAAGTTGAATACAAACCAAATAACAAAGTCCTCAATTCATGTTGTTAGTGAGTGAAGTCTTTCATCACGCAAAAGTCGACACTTCCAAGTTTAGGATTGGCCAAAAAATGACGTTTAGAGTTTTGAGTCGAGTTTTAGTTCATATACCGAGTTCCATTTACTAATAATTTAAATTAGTAATTCCCGTTACACCTTTTAGAATTGCTGTTGATAGGATTAGAAAAAAGTTGGTGGTGCAAAAATGGAAACTAAGCTGGAACTAAAAGTCGCCATGAGACTATAATTTATATCTCCAGAGGAAAAAAACACTGGATATAAGCCTTTTACATGGGATTATTCATTGATATTTAATCTCACAAAAATGTGTTCATCTCCATGAGAAAAATTTGGTGAGGTAGAAAATATTTCATTGGTGCAGCACATTTGGATAAGTAGTTTTAAGCCTATTAAATATAATGAACAAACATAACACCTCCCACAGATGTTTTTTTTCAATTTATTTATATGAATACATTGCGTGGGTGGTCAATGTAGTGAATGCAAACGGTGCATTATTTTAATGAAGTTCTTTATCAAATCCAAACCTTCCCTTTATTTTATATTTTAACTATTTAAATCTCTTTTTCTCGTTGTTATTTGAAAGCTCTGTTATAATTTTTGTGTGGAGTGCCATCGTCAAAATCTAGTAATCTCTAATTCGCATTCAAACATTGTTAATGGAATTATCTCATTGAAAATGTCTCGTGTGTTCAAATATTTTTCGATATTAATGCATAGCTTTTTGATGCATTGAAGCCAAGCGTCAATTTCAATAAGTAAGGGCAGCCCTTCACCTTACCGCACCGCGCCAATCCTAGGGAATATGAAATGGCAGCGCTGCGTACAGATTCCCAACAAATGTGATACTCTAAACAATACCAATTTGGGGTGATTTTTGCGGTTTCAAGAGCTTTCAAGGCTTTATAAAAGTTAAAAAAGACTTGATCCCGAGCCCTCCGGTCAGCAGTGACAATTCTTCAACCATACTCAATAGATTTAGCCATCTGCTGTATTAAATAATAATATTTAATATAAAAATGATGCAGAGGAGTAGAGAATAAAAAGACAGCATGGATTACGCTGATATAGGGGAATCAGAAGGATAGGGACAATATCGAGACAGAAATGGTACACTAAATAATTATGGATGGGATTCAAATCAGATAGGAAAAAAGAAGCGTGGACCTCGCGCGGGAGACTCAGGTATAAATAGTCAGGCTAAGTGCTGAGGTATTGGTAGACTACGGAGATAATCGGGCGTGGGTCTTCAAGTCAGCATTAATAAAGGAATAGTAGGGAAATTACCTGCTTTGTTATGGTGGAGGCCTGTCGCATAAGTCGTTGTGGTTCATTTTATTCCCTTTCTTCGTGCAACAAATACCTATTTTTTTAGGTGAATTAGCCCTTGTTATGAATTAAGTCTTCCTCCAGCATGTCTAAAAATTTGCGCGTTATTTGATTGATTTTTACTGAATATATTTCTCCTTCCCCTTCCTCTCCCATATCCTCCCTAATTACTCACCCTTCCCACTTGGTGCTTGCACCCCCTGCCACACACCTATTTGGTGGATCGTAAGATATTTATGTCAATGTCGAGATGAAGTCAACCAGTGTTTCCATTGAAATACGTGCTGAGAATGATGCGGTAGATGGTTCAACTGAACAGGGAAACAACTTTATCAGCGTTATTTTCCTCTATAATTAAATTGAACATATTATCTACCTGTCACCTACGAGATTCTCATAGGTGACTAGATAGTAGCATTATTTCATTGTCTTTTTTAAGAATTTACTTTGGAGCAATTTAATTTTATCGATTCTATGTTCGCATTAATATTCGCACCGACCAGATGCTCACGTTACGGTAAAAATTACAGAGTTTTCTCCTTCGAATTCGTCATTCTTACAGCGTTTCAGTATAATAGCTCGTCTTTACATCTATTGTTTGGCCTTATTTATAATCAGTTAGTTTAAAGCCTTAAGATTTGCATCTGATAATTTTAAATAATATAGTATTTATATTATTTTACTATCTTTAATTTTTACAGATTATTTAAATATATTATAAACGTCTTTTTTATTCAACAGTTGAGGCATATATTCTCTGATTTGCAAGCATTTGCAACTTTTTTTGAATATGAAGCCATAGTACTAATACAGCATTGATGAGTCACAGAATGTACAAAAATATTGATAAAGTTTGGAATACAGCTCATTAAAGAAGCAATATTAATATCAGTTGACCACCTCTACTAGCATTCCGTCAATTGCCCAATGTACAAAGTCCCGCAAAAATCCGAGCCGTGCTTATTCAATCATCTTGAATGTTTGTACGTAATAGGACAGCCATTGAATTTTATTTTTTTATATATTTATTTCAGGGGATAAAAATTTATGCCAAAATGAATAGGTTTATGCATCTAAAAGTCATAACCAAATAAAGCATAATTTTTACGAAGCCATTGCTTCTGAGAAATTGCTTGTCTCGCAAATTACTGATGTAGCAATATGTCTGCCAAGTCTCTTCACGGTCTGAATGCTATTTTCATAGCGGTGCCCTTCTGCTGTAATGTTGCAGTAACTACTTTTCAATGCCAAAGTCTGTTCCCATTTTTTTATTTTACTTAACGTATATCTGACGATTTTTCTAACTGCAGCACCAAAGTAGTCCTTAAAGTTCTTCCTGTCTACCTGCAATCAATGAATTTATAGTTACGTCAGTAGCAGATGTTGTAATTGATTGAAAATTACTTACGGTTTTATTTAAGTCAAATAGAGACTCAATGAATGCTCAATTTATTTTGAGCGTAAGTGATAGGTGGTATCTATGGGTTCTCAAAAATGCTCAGACATTAAGAGTTAATAAAGACAAACCAGCCTGAAAGTTAAAGTTGGCAACGTTTTGTAGAATATGAACCAAAGAAAAATGAAAAAATGATATTATAATAAAAAATTTCAAGTTTGAGAAACTCATAAGGGTGACTGACTGATTTCCTCGTAATTCCCCTAACATTAAGGAAAACTTATTGGCAATTGTCGATTCATGTGGTTTGCGCATAATTACATCCCTGATCGAGGTCACGATTGCCACTTTGATCATTGATGCACTGAATTGTCTGTAATAGTGCTGACGGAGGGAATTAACCATACCCGTCAGGATAGGTACCTAATAAACCAAATCTATTATTACTGTGGTAAACAGTACAGAACGTTACAGTCGGCTGATTGCACCTGAAGTCTACCCCGCAAGACTTCCGATTAGGGATAAGAACGCCCGTGAATCGTCCACAAAGTCCTTGGATCGATAGCAACGTTCCCGTTTGGAAGCCAGTATACTAACCGTTATAGCAATCCAATACTCCCATTCAGGAAGTATTTGTAAAAGTTATACAAACGATGAAAAAGATTTTACGGGATTTGAATTCTTGAGTGCCAGAATATTAAATCCCCCCAAGTTCCTACTTACCCTTTGACAGGAACAAAATACACTAGTTCCTCTCCGGACTTATAGTATGATTGCTGAGCCAAAGTGCGGATTTCTCAATATTTTATTTGAAATATATCATTCCTTTACCATATTGAAAATTAAAGCGCTGAGACGGTACACACTACATCATTAACTACTATTTAGTTAAAAAACTGCTGGAGATGCCGCGACAGGAACGTGAGCGGAGTCATCCGCTAATATGCATTAGATGCAACAATTTCGAAGTGTATTAATCATTTTGGCAATGTTAAGGCGAATGGTTTTTACAATTTAAAATTGTTATATTTTATTTACTCCATTAAATTAGGGTAGTTTTCACTTTAAAATCTTCAGGGAATATAAATAATTTTGTATAATAAGCAGAACTTTAACGAATTTCTAGTATCAATTTAAATGCTCCTAAATTCTGTAAGTATTTCCCCGAACTACTGTATGGAATTATGCACACTGCTTATGGTTTAATGAGAAATTAATAATTTATTTATATTTAATTTTTGTGTTAGGTACTCCTAAATGTACTAGGTAGAGATATTATCACTTTTATTGGCAACGTGGAGATGATCTTTTTGAAAATTCTAACCATTAAGACATATTTTTAGCTATTGCGAACCAAAGGATATGCAAAATAATTTCTCATTCGAAAAAAATTAGAAAATTACTTGGAGGCGTCATTAAGTTGCACTAAAATATCTACGAAGTTGCGATCATTTGTTGCCTAAAAAATGCCAAATGTTGGAAATGTTGTGATATTTTACGGTGTAGAATGGGTTTTGAAAGATCTTTGACGAGACGAGACACAAAATTTGCAGGGGTCATCAAGAGAGATGCACTCATCTCCGACAAGGGAATGGTAACGGCCCGCCGGGAGGTCACTGTCGCAATGCGACGCGATCTTATGGTCCATGCCGCCATTTCATTCTTCTTTCCCACTCTCTTTCATATTCCCTCGATTCAAACACTCCTCCCTTCCGATCCCACCCCCGTCTGTAACTTCTTTCCGACGCCTCCCCCCTAATACTCCCCCCACCACCACACGCTAACTCCAAACTAAACCTCCTCCTCCCCTCCCAAACACCCATTCTCCCAACCTACCCCCTATTCCATCCAACTCCACTTGATTCCACTAAAAATGCTCACCGGAAGAATCGGCCGTTGTGACTCGGCGAAGCGGCCGGAATCGCCGCCCTCTTCCTCTCCACCGGGGAGCATGACGATCCCCCTGCTTTCTTCCCTCCTCACGCTCTCTGCCTCCCTATCCCTCTACCCCCATTTACTCTTCTCCCAACAATTCCCTTCCCGCTGACACCGCTATTGGCCACCCCATTTCTCCTCATCCTCTTCTTAGGGTGTGTTTTTGCCCGCTCAATTTCCCCTTCGGTGCTTCTATTCCTTGCCAGTGGATTTTGTTTGTGAGGGATGGTAAAAAAAATTATTCATCCAAACAAAGCTTTCACATCGATTGAATAAGGTGGGAAGATCCTGCGACCATTCTCCGAATATCTCCGAATTCCGTCTTTGGGGATTAAGACTGTGTTTTGATGTATAAACATCGTAATATTTTCCCTTACATTCTTGAGTGGAAGCAATGGTAGAATTTAAGAAAGGGTACATGAAGATCAGATTGTGGCACAAATGTTCCTTCACTTTTTCTGACTAAATCGATGGTTTTGGTTAGTTTTTAGATATATAGCGCGGAACTAAATTACGAATTATGCTCGACAAGAAATGAAAGTTGATGTATGAGCTATTTGATAGCAAATAATAATTGAAATAACGCAATTGTATTCCTAAATATATTTTAATATGTGCGTATTTGTTATTTTTAATTGATATGGTTGAGGTGATGGAAAAATTATTAATAATATTATGAATTGTTTTGACCGTTCTCGTAGTTCATTCTGCGACTTATTCTTGCCACTAGTATCTGTAGTCATGATTCATCCGCTAGCATTTAATTTTATTTCTTATTTACTCGATTTAGACCGTCAGTATGTCGCCTGTTCTCCTTTTGCTAACCGTTAACGGCATCGAAAACCGTTAACCTCATCGAGAAATTGCGTATTTTTGAGTTTATTTAACTCATAATTAAGGACTCACCCAAGCTTTGCTTCTTCCTTGACTGATTTAATATTGTAAACGGACGATGTAACAATCAAAATGGATATATTTTCTTTTGCAAAACATGTTACCAATGAGTTTCTCTGACCAAAAATATCAGCCTTTTGCTAATCTGAGAAAATCTGCGCAGTTCATTGAACAGTGATTGTCTTTGTGATTCTCAGTTAAAGTGATCACCTGTTAAAATTTACAAAAGAGCAGTTATGAACCCCATAACATTCGGCAATTTTTTCTTGGTTTTTTCACAGCCGCATAAAAAGCGTTTTTCAAAAACGATTAATTTATTCCGTTTTGACTTTAAAAGTGAATGATTGGACATTTTAAATTTGCAACAATTATAGTAGCTACCATAATGGATTCAATCTATATTGGTTAACGTGAATATCTCCCTCAGAGATGATAACAAGGGCGTTCATATTTGTAGGAATTACTCAAGTCAGTTATATTATACTTTTAATTTAAATTTTTTGGAGATTATCAGACCCTTTATGTCACTATTCGCCATCAATTATGGAATAACTATATATATATATATAACGGTTTTTTCGGAATTTAGCTATTGCGGTGACTTAAAGTAGTGGCTTCCCAAATCGAGACCCGATTTCGAATCTCGGAGATAGCAGGGTTTTTTGCCGTCTCCACTTCAAGTGGAGTACGCCATCTGGCGTACTGTCGGATAGGCTGTGAGCCCCTTAGAGCCTTTCGTTAATGCAAGTATTAGGCTGATACCGAAGACAGATTTCGTTCCACCCTTCCCCATTTTCTGAAATTCCTACTTTCCTATTCCTAGCGGCGCAAATGACTTAAGCTATCGGTCACCCCCCCCCCCTAATGACTACGAAATACGATTCTGATCTCTCCTCTGCTGATTTAATTGGAATTATATAGTTGACGGCGTTACATAAGCTTATCCTACGCTTTTTAAATTTAAATTGTCGAACACTATTCCAAGTTTATGTTGCCCAAACTGTTAATTATAAGTAATTAAAAATACTTCTGCATCATCAGAAGTTTTTAATAAATAAATATATGGTTAATTAGACCAAAATAAGATATATTTTTTTATTTCTCAAACTTTTTAGCAGTAAGTGGAATTTAATACAGCTAGATTTATTGAATTGACAATGACATGCAAAAACAATTGAAACGGCAATTAGAGTTGTGATATAATGAAAAGGTTGGTAAAATGATGTGTGAAATTTTAAATAACTTGCATTTGATCATCGACATAAGCCATTGTGCGAATGAACAAAGAATGGATAAAAAGAACATTAAGGTTTTCTCTTGGTGAGCCATATTTTACTATTTTTCCAATCTAGAGATGTGCACTGTTGTACGAAGGAGAATTCTAAGTGCGTGTGTGTGTGTATGTATATATATATATATATATATATATATATATATATATATATATATATATATATATATATATATATATATATAATGTGTGTTCATATATATATTTAATTGTGTTCCTATCCCATTTCCTTATATCTGTTTCTGTATATATGAGTATATATATATACATATATATATATATATATATATATATATATATATATATATATATATATATATATATGTGTGTGTGTATTTCAAATACTTTTTGAAAGTCTCACGGACGTGAATAATGATGTATAACACTTAGTACTAGTGGACACAGACAGAAACACACAAAAAAGACACCATTTTTTTTCGAATTTTCGGTGGTCTTGGCCACCTTTATCAAGGAAAAGAGGGACAGAACTGAAGGGAATACGAGGGCTGGAGCGATGGGTGGAAGGGGAAGGTGGGGAGAGAATTCGGAAGGGAAGGGTTTGAAGGGGCAGCGTTAGAAGGGTGGGGAAAATGTAGAAGGTGACGGGGGTGGAAGGGGGATGAAAATATATTTGGAGCAGGGTAATTAATGCCTAATAATGATTCCTGGCCAATTTGTCCGTGTCCACTAGTGCTAAGTGTTATACATTTTTTATATATATATATATATATATATATATATATATATATATATATATATACACACACACCTTTTTTAGTAATATATTCTCCAGGGTTCCGTTTTTCTTCTGTAATTCCAACATTAATCCTTGATCTATCTGTTTCGGCCAAACCATTCCATTCTTAGTCCCCCCATACTTGTCTTTCATGATGGAATACAGTATATTTACTTCTTTGTGATTATTTTTACAGGAATTTGAATACCATATTTTATCCCCATTTAATTTATATCATTCTGCTTTTTCCGTTATCGACTGCTCTCTTTACTCTTATCTATTATTTTTTAAACCTGTCTTCTTCTTGTACATCCCTCGTGGCAATTCCTACTATTTTATATATTATAGAATGCCGTATACGACCAGTTAGAGGACGTAATCACGTGTGTTCCTGCAGGGAAACATTTGATAGTGATGGGGGATTGGAGGCGGGCAACAAATAAAGCAAAAGAAGCATGGTGGAAGACGCAGTGCGAGGATATGGAAAGTCTGCAGAGGAAGGGTGAAATCGGTGCGCTGTACAGCAAAGTTAAATCTTTATCGGGAAGTAAGAAAGGGAGATCAACGATAGCAGTTAGAGATAAGGCGGGTAAGGTAATAGATGACGCAGGGAAGATCCAAGAGAGATAGAAGGAATATATAGAAGAACTGTATGGTAAAGAGCTTAGACCAACAAAGTTACACATAGAAAAGGAACATGACGTAGAGGAAGATAGCTTAAGTCCAGGCATACTAGACAATGAGATAGAAAGGGCATTAAGGGAGATGAAACTAAATAAGCCCGTGGGGGTGGATAACATTCCCGTGGAACTTTTAAAATGCTTAGGAAAGTGTGGGAGGAAGAGGCTCTATGGGCTGATCCGTAGTATTTATGAGGAGGGAATCTGGCCGGAAGACTTTGTGAGATCAGTTTTAGTTCCTATTCCGAAAAAGGTAAAGGCCACGTCATGTGAGGACTATAGGACAATAAGTTTGATATCTCACGCAGCTAAAGTTGTTCTTAAGATCATAAACAAAAGGATAGAGAGTAGGGCAAATGATTACTTAGGGGATGATCAGTTTGGGTTTAGGAAGGGGAGAGGTACGCGTGATGCCATTGCAGTAATGAGATTATTAATCGAGAGGAAAATAGAACACAACCAGGAGGTATTTGCCTGTTTCGTAGATTTCGAAAAAGCGTTTGATAGAGTGAATTGGGAGAAACTAATGAGTATATTGCAGAAAATAGGAATAGATTGGAGGGAAAGGAGGCTAATCCGCAACCTGTACATGTCTCAGACTGCTCAGGTGCGAGTGGGGAACGGGGAGTCCGGTTGGGCAGTGTTAGGAAGAGGTGTAAGGCAGGGTTGCCCATTATCACCGTTGCTGTTCAACCTGTATGCAGAGGAAATGATTAAAGAGGCATGGGAAGAACTGGAGGTAGGAATGAAAGTGGGCTGGGAATTCGTAAAATCAGTTAGGTTTGCTGATGACCAAGCTTTAGTTTGTCAGTCAGCCAAGGGACTGCAAGCATTGCTGAGTGAATTGGAAATTCAATGCGACAGGTATGGGATGAGTATCAATATTAATAAAACAAAGGTTATGCGATTTTCTAGAAATAAAAAGGCTAAGCTTAACATTAGAATAGGAGGGTAAAAACTAGAGCAGGTAGAACAGTTTACGTATCTCGGTAGTGTTTTGGACCAACACGGTCAAAGTAGTAGGGACGTAAGGAGACGATTTGCGCTAGGCAAAGAGGCTTTCACAAGGAGGAGGGAGTTGATGACAGGGACTTTGAGTAAGGATGTTAAGAAAAGACTCGTAAAAACTTCGATATGGAGCGTAGCTATGTACGGTGCGGAAACGTGGTCATTGAAGCAGGAGGATAGACGTAGATTGGAGGCTTTTGAAATGTGGGTAGGGAGAAGAATGGAGAAGGTGAAATGGACAGAGAAGAAAACAAATGAGGAAGTACTTGGTATGGTGGGCGAGGACAGGGGTTTGTTGGGAGAAATCCTATGGAGGCAGGAAAAGTGGATGAAGGGGGTATTGACCGGTGGTAGGATGTTGAAGACTGTGATAGAGGGGAGAATGTTGGGCAAAAGAGGAAAGGGAAGGAACAGGATAGGGATGTTGGACGGGATGAAGGGAGGAAGAAAGTACTCAGAGATGAAGAGGGACCTGATATAGAGTAGGATGATGGATTTTTTGTTTTGTTGGGAATAATAAAATGTTTGTTTGGTAGCTGTGTCCATCCAAAAACCTACCTTAACCGGTAGATTACCTTAAAAAAAATAGAATGCCGTGGACCAAGATAGAAAGATCAAAGATAAATATAATCATCAGAAATGAAAATTATATTGGTTGGTTGAAATTTTCTTTCTGCATCATATTTCAACTCATGAATATTCAATATCGTTTAGGGACACGTAATAAATATAAAAGTATGATAGGTGATAGAAAAATTTCGACAGAATTTTTATTACTTTTTGGATCACTTTATTCATATATCTGCCCTCCTGCAGAACATGATGCTATTAACTGATGCCTTAGCATAGGACAAAAATATTTTGAGAATTTCTGGAAGCAAATATGAGTGCAGTTTTATGTTGTAATTTGATCGAGTGTTTCTCTCTCTACTCGCAACTTTCATTAGGATATTAAGTACGTACATGGCACACATGTGCATGCACACGCATGGACGTACATGGCACACATAAATTTGAAGTACAGAAAAAATGTATAGCTCCTGTGTGTGAAAATGAGTAACAGCTGACAAGGATATTGAGGCATCACTCTAAACCTTAAGTTCTGCGACCACAATTGGTCACACAAATTATTTCACCTAGGTACTGCAAGTTATCTCCAGTGTTGCACGATTATTCAATGAGTATCCAGATAACGATAGATATGAAATATATATCAGGAATGACTGCTTAGGTAGAAATGCTACTCGTCATATTACCCGTGAAAAGTCGATCATCTTTTTTATGAAGTGCGATTTTTAGATGAATGAGAAATAATACGCAATGTTAAACGGTTATGTATACTATACCAATTTCTATCTAAGTGTCATACCATCAAAAATATGCTTTTCAAGTAATTAAATATCAGAATTTCAGCCGAAAAACGGTTTAAGGGACTAAAAGACGGACCGCGCGCTTCTATTTACACGGTATCATATTCCTCCTGCCTGGCTTTCATTTTTGAACGAGATGAAAAAATTGCAAATTTTCCCGAATAATAGGTCTTTGATAGCCTTTTCTCTCGTTCATTTTCAATGGGAGATTCCACGAGTAATAATAAAAGCAGGTCAATTGAAAAGTTCGTTTTAAACGGTCTCATTTTTACTTGTTCTGAAATACCGGTTTCAGTCCAAAAAGAAAAATGAACACTCCACTCGCCTCGATTCCAATTGCTGCGAAGAGCGAAAAAGAGAGAGAGAGAAATAGAGAAGGATAGAGTGAGAGGATAGGAAGAGGGGATAGGAAGAGAGGAAGGAGGAGAGATATGAGGAGAGAAAGAGGAGGGAGAGAGAGCTCATACAGCTGGGCGCATTGGGCTGCCCTCCCGCATGGAATGCATTCATTCGCGCGCGACACCGAATCCGCCACCTCCACCTTTCATGCGCCGGTCGGATGCACCGTAGCAACGCGTCCCTCTCTCCCATGCGATATTACAAGCGACGGTGGATCGGAGGAGGGGAGGTTAGAGTGAGTGAAAAAAAGGTTCTCGGGAGAGATGTGAGGGGATATAGGAGGGTGGGGTGCGACACAGGGCCCGCGCGAGCAACAACAACCTTACCGGCGATCCAGGACCAGGAGCCGTGGGGGTTTAAATTGCGCGAAATTGAATTCGTCCTCAGCACTGCCTCAATATGGGTGGAAGGATAAAGGGGTGAGTAGTTCCGGTGGTGGGGGGAGGAGATGGGTGCCACATTCTTGGGGGTTTCTCCGCGCCGCACTCTGTGCCAAAGGAGCCCGCACACGAGCCCAACCTCTCGGTCTCACGCTTAGCCGTCGTTTTGCCATCTAATAAATCTCTTAAAACCGCCGCATATCTCGTCTGGTCCCGCTACCATCGACCCATGGCCTCCTCTATCCTCCCTTTTCCCCTTCCCCTTCTCTTCCCCGCCTTGCTTTCTCTCGACACCCTTTTCCCTTCGGGTATGAGCAACCTCCCGCCGCTCTCCCGGTAGCTTGCAGTCAGGGCGTCCTCTCTCCCTCCTCCATATATATCTCCTCTCTCCCCCTTTGCTCTCTCTCATTCTCCTCTCATCCTTCCAATAGTTTATTCTTTTTTCATTCAAGTCTGCGAATCGAGCCTCAAATCGCTACGAGACCTTGTTGCACACTGTGGTTGTCACTATCCATCATCGATAGAAAGTATAATTTTACGATAAAATTTCTGTTTGCAAGGTTTTTGTTTGATGTCGGAACTCATTCTTCAGGATAATTTAATCATGTACAAGACCAAAGGAAAATGAAGTTTAGAAGATTCATCAAAATTTATAAATTAAAATAAATAAATCTTAGCAACGTCAAATAATTTATAATCTGCAAATTTTAGCAATAATGTGTCTGTGCTCTTCTTATGTCAAATAAGCAATTAGAAATGCCACGTGATACAAATTAGGCACACCTCACTTAACCTAAGTGTCTGTGTTTTACAAATATTATCTCGGATGCATTTCGTTTTTTAGAAAATTTCTCTAAGAGAAAGTAATTGTATATCGTGACAGGTATTATTTCCCACTTAAAGACAAGATAGATTCCATCTCAAGTTTGTCGTAATTGTTTGGGAGTTCCACAATTGTCCTGAGAGATTTTTTTTACAGCTGTCCACTATTGCACTTAAAACATCTTTCTTGGGCTCTTAACGCCTTCACCTTTTTTCTTAAGTTCTTTTGTTCACCACTCTTTGTTTTCTAAACTTAATTTGTTTTCTTTCCTTTCAGCAAATCATCGAGGTCTTCTTTTCACGCTCCTTCCCTCATTCTCCCTATTCCCTTCTTCTTCTACTCTTTCGTACCTGTTCCCTCCTTGTAACCAGTAACACGCCTTGGCTCTTACGTTCGTATTTTATTTTCTATCCGCTACGCGTTTTAAGGTTTCTTTTTCTGCCCTCTTGAGTTGCTTATAGATAATATTTTGGCCATCTAAACTAACTTCCAGTATCCAAAAATTGCATTTTTCATTTTTTTGGTTCCCCAAAAAGTTCTGTGATTAATAGAACTGTCAACATGAAAAATTACATCTTTAAAATGTTTGTCCTTAAACAAGAAATTCACTTGACATGTTTCTAAGAATGATTAGTAAGGCAAAATCTGAATAGGCAGCTAGTCTCTAGCGTTCTCTAAAATAATGTTTGACATTACGATGTATTGGAATACTATGAAGAATCTGCCAAATATTTGGATCTTAATTTAACTTTGAATAGGAATTAAGAAAAATTTTTTCAGGTAATCACACATTGCGTCAGATTATTTAAGGTCATGATGGACACGTTACAGGTCACCTATTCGAGGATTTTCGTTGATATGCAAATGATTAGGATATTTTGGTTGAAATAATTCCATCATTATATTTTTGCACTTAAATAATTTCCGTTAATATTCCATATTTGTACAGACCTCTTACCTATCGCCCAAAATCGCATTCCGGAGCTACATGGGAATGAATATTATAAATTAAATTTTTTTCAATCGCCCACCGGATTCATATTTGATACCTATACTGGTGGCAACAACCTGATACCTGCGGAATACAAAATAATGCTACAAATATGTAACAAAATTTTTAGAAATGTATAAAATATTCTTGATTATTATATGGAGACATTGACGTCTGTATTTTTTTTAATGTGCATAGACTTTTTGTCCTCGACCCAACGTCTTCGTCTTAATCTCGACCTTAATGGTTGTCTCTCCTGTGATCCTTCTGATCTCTGTAATATTTGATAGTAATATTTTTCCGCACGGTTCACGATGTAGTTAGAAGAGTCTGAATTATGGGAAACATAGGCTCTTATTTCATCTATCCTGCGTCAATATACCTGGCGTGGATTTTTAAGCCTTGAAGATCTTCAATAATATTTTAGATGCAGTTCCTGCAGATCCTTTGTGATTTTTTTACTTCTAAAGGTAACTTCGAATTTTTATTGGAAGACTAAAGGCTAATGAGGATAAATTAACTCCAATAAGAGAGTTCCAATGTGAAAAAGGTTTCTTTTTCATGTCCTTAACCATAAACTTGGAGGCTTAAAGCGTTGTGACTTGTGTTACCAGTCTCACGCAACTCTCGGTAATTTGCATGTAAAATTTATTTTTCTCTCATATTGTATTATACTCCTCCAAGCCCAGTTCAACAGAGCTAAGCAAGAGTGTTTATGTAAAGTAGTTGATTTTGTGGCGTCCCCTGTAGTAGAGGTGAATTTGTTGACTCCCCGATGTACCTAGTTAGGAAAGCAAGCGCTGGGTAGGAAAATAAACATGTCTGACCTCTGTAATACTTATTGACCACAAGTGTCACAACGGGTCTGGATTACCCCTTTCCCTTTGTTTTTCTTCCTTTATTTGCTCCTCAATCGCTACGAATATTGTTGCCACCTGGAGAGCTAAGAAGTATCCAAATTCCCGGGATATAGGGCTAAACCTTTCCCCTGAAGAGACTATTGACATAAAAGAGCCCCTAACACCTTATTATCTTAAGTTACATTCAGGGGTGCGTTATCGGAAATAAGAAAAAGAATGTATTTTTTAGTGCATAATGGAAGAGTTAATGTTCACTAATAAGTTGGCTGTAATTTAACTATCACATCCGCTGAGGATATTAAAAAATTATATTTAGTAGCCGTTCCACTGGTAACCACCGTGAGTTTCAAATGCAGTTTTGATATTATATTAAGATATACGATGGTAATTGCTACATTCATTTGTCCATATTAATTAATTCCAGAACTGTTTCTCTAATTTTTCTTACAATATTTTCTACCTGGCTAAATATGGAAACATGACTAAACCCGCATATTTCTAATGGCCTACTGTATTTTTAAGTATTATTGACATGAAAAAATTTGATGTGGTGTAAGCATATTACTCATCATGGCATATTTCCAGTCTTGACAAATTCTACCCCAGTTTAATTCTTTCAACATGAGTATCCAATTATTGATAGCATTTGCATGTATTTGTTAAAATTACTTCACAGTGTTATCTCCTAGTAAAAATTGGGTTTAAGAGTGCATTTAGAAAATTATTTTCATCGTCCTTTTATCATTTAAAATAATATTTTTCCTGTCCGTTATTTCAATTTTAATCTACTCTTAGATAAGGTTTATATTGAATTCTCCAGCAAATATATATTTTAACTAATTTCTCTCAGTTTTACCGCGTTTAATGAAATATTACGCCGGGTCTAGCCACACTTGATTCACTCATAGTCCATGGTCCCGATAAAGTCTCTTAATAATTTCAAACGTGTGTGCCTTTTTACCTACCTATAATCTGGATGGATCTAATCCAAAATTTATTCTCCACTCCAGCATTCAACTTGAAGGTTGGTTTGATGGGTGAGGCTACAGCTCAGCTCACACTAAGTCCAACGTCGTGCGTAATTCGAACATTCCCATTAAGATGATTCCTAAACAATCACTTGGGTGAAGCTGAGGGTGCCCAGAGGTGTCCACGGTATTCAAATCCGGACCCTCCGATGAGTGGCCCAGCGCTCTACTTATTGCACCAAAGGTGTTCTTTTTAATTCAAAACTTTTATGCAGCATTTATTATTTTGGTTGCATTCCGTCCGTCCGTGTTTTGACCACTATCCATTTCAAAATAACTTAAATGACTAGGGCTAACACTCTCTTGTAACTATAAATGTGTATTCAGGAAAATAAGATCATTGATTAACTTAAATTGAGGAAGAAACATTTTCCATATCCATAACAAATATGTTTCTGTGCTCTCTCATTTTTATGATTTTCAATCACTGCCTTTACTTTATTATTGTGACTTTCCCAATTTTCTTTATGCATGGCTCCAGAGCTCAATAACTGCTTATTAATTTTATTTACACATTTTCTCTTCAAAGAGACGATTATATCATACTTAGTTGACTTAAACTGGCTAACTAATAATGACTGAAGGAAATATTTTTTAGGTTGTTCTCCCTTCAAAATTTCCTACTACGGGAATTCTTCATACGAATTTGATACATGTTTCATACATTTAAAAAAACATGAATTTAAATGAAGATTTGTTTCAAATAAGAAAACTCGTATCATCTTAAGTTTATATCCAGTTCAAGTATGTGCCATTATTTAGTCTTAATCTTGAATTATTACGAATTTCTTGAATTGTTACGCCACACTCTCTCATACTCAATCCTCATCTCCTTCTCATTCATGCAAAGGTAAATTAAACTCATGCTTGAAAAAAAATTCATAAAAATGGTGATACCTGAAGATGGTATAGTAATTTTTCAAAGGTAGGGAATTTAAAATGATAGAAGTAACTGAATAATTCCATATTAACTTCATTAAAATACGACCTAGGTTTCGACGTTGGACGTTCAATCAACCAATCAACCAACCTTAAATAACTAACGTTGAACGTCGTATTCATCTGATAACGGTGTCAAACATCGAAAACTAGGTCTTATTTCAATAGTGTTCATGTGGAATTACCACGCTTCTTCTTTCATTTTAAATATGTATATTCCATAAATTTAATACTGAGACAACAAATTTCAGCAACTGCGTAGTGCATCTAATAAGTTTTGTGGAATGCAGAAATCTAGGTGATTTATTCACAATGAAATTTGACCAATGATCTAAATATATATATATATATATGTGTGTGTGTACATATATATGTGTTATATATGTACATATGTGTATATATATAAGTGAGTGGGTAGTCCATGGATACAGCGTTGGACTACTGACTGGAGGTCCGGGTTCGGTTCCCAGAAAAGTCTCTCTGGGAACCTGCAGCTCCACTCAAGCTATGTGATATTTCGGGTACCAGGCCTTCCTGGGAAACCATAATCGCCACAGGGAAAGGAGCTGACCCCCTACCCTGATGTGTGAATATTCACACGCCGTCTGGCTTAGTACTGGCTGAACTCTATCATCACGCACCAAACCGACTTTCGGATTGATTACTGTGTTCATAGTTTTACACACACACACATATATATATATATATATATATATATATATATATATATATATATATATATATATATATATATATATATATATATTTATTTATTTATTTATTTATTTATTTATTTATAATTTATTTATTTATAATTTATTTATCTTATGGTATGGTATACATTTAATATTATGTGCTATTACTGTGTGTTTCTCACTGATATCATCCTCCGTTTACGGTTAAATATTTCAATCTTAATAAGATTAAATTAATTATTTTTCTGATAGCAAATTTTTTGTTTGATTACTCCTTTATTTACGTTTTTTCATCAAATTTTCTAAGCATAATATATTATTGTGTACTTTGCTCTATTAGATTAAGTCAGAATTAGTTAAGTTATAGATGCAACGAGTCGTAAGCAAGTTGATTGCTAGAATTCGAAGAAAGCTAATGAAAACCAAACTCTATTTTATTCGGTCTAAGTGTTATTTTAGTAGAGAATTGCTACCATAAAATTGACTTCCGTCTGCAATGCGTACGCACACAATGCAGGGTAAAGCTTCAATGAAACAGCGCAATAAAGTAGTACTCAAACCGGTTGCTTGTTGACATGCACGAGGTATATTAACTGGTAAACATAAATTTGAAAACTGCCTACATATCCACTCGCACGTGTTTTCCCAGAAATTCTAGTAAGTTATGTTACTTTAATGTTTGGTTATTAATAGGTATTGCTGCAAGGTGATGGTATAATACATTATCACCTCAGAAGAGCGATTTCATTTGTTCGTCTTGCCTTCTATTTCTGCATGAAAGATCTTTGGCATTATATCATATTAGACTATATCGCTGCTTGTTTTAATCACGCTTGGACGCGGGCGGGTGCATCCTTTTCTCCTTTCGAGTAATCTTCCTAGAGTCAGTCGTATAAGAGACCTATGAATCCAGTATTCTGCCCACAATTTATGACCTCATCCCCGCTCTCTTGCTCATGAGTAAGTCCGCCAAACCCGGTCGCACTCAAGTAATCGCCTCCATTAGCATCGTATGGCCATTGCAGGCCTCTGACCGCCTGTCCATTCCTTTTCCATCTCCCGACTCAGCTCATAAAACTTCCGCCTCATTTCTCCCCGTGCCCCACCTCTATCCCTGCGTCTCTTTCCCTCTCACTCCCTCCTCCCATCATCTCACCATTACGTAGCTTCCGTCAAACTCCCTTAATTCCCGCGCCTTTTTCTTCCACCATCTCGACCCCTCTCCTCTATATCCTCCATCCTCTGCACACGTATTCACGTCTCAGAAAAAGAAGAAAAAAACCTTCCTACGACGCCACCCCATTCAGTTTTATTTTCCGCAGCTACTTCTTTCTTTTGTGCTCCACGCAATGGGAGAGAAGGATAAAGAAAACCATAGAATGCCATCCCCCTCTTTTACTCTGTCTTTTCTTTCTCCCACCCTGTATTTCTTCTCCTTCCATCTCTTCGTCAAAGTTTTTGATCCCCAGTGTCGATCGGAGGCCGGTACCAATAAAGTAAGAGGTGACTCGCACGGAAACTTTTTGTTTCTCTCCTCTCGCGGAGCCGTGTCTGTGTGTGGGTGTGTGAAATTGACAACTAAATCGAATGTACCGGATTTTCTGGGTATTTTCGGCGGATTCAGAGCATCCGAAGTGCGCGGGTACACCTGTGGATGGTCCGATAAATTTCGTCGTAAATGTTTTGTTGCCTTTGTTTATTTACTATATGTTAAACATTTGGGAGAAAAATCTTCCAAAAGTTTAGCATAGATGTTTTTCCATGAAATTTCAAGACCAGCTACCATTGCATATTTTATCGGTAACCGAAAATTTATATTATGCTCAACAAATTTATCGGAAAAACGATCCCAAGAATGCGATGCTCCATGCCGGATGCTGTCGATGTACTCATACAACGTATGTCTTCAAAGTTATTTGGGGTAAAATGAGGTTCTTTTGTGGCTCGGTAAGAACGTCATGTAATTGGTTAATTCTGGGATTGATAAAATAATGAAATCAATGACATTAAGTTAAGACATTTTTCTAATAAAGTTAACTTAAGTGTTCAAATACGACCCCCCAAGTAATAATTTTTGATCCTAATTTTCTTAAATTAATTATAAAGTTTGTCAATTCAGTAACTAAGATCTATGCCTTTTCTAATCTATAAAATAAATGCTTTTTTACCTTTCCTTAAATGAACATTAAGATAATAACCTGTTCGTCATTAATAAATAGTTAATTAAAAGTTGACCTTTCATTGAAAGTATGATCAATGCTCAATTTTAATATTTAGATGCTTATGGTTTCATATTTACTCATTCCACATTAAAGTACTTACTTTTAGCTGTTACTGTACATATTCAGAGTTGGGGGACATTAAAAATTGTGACACATTCATTATTAATTTAGAGTTGGGTATTTTTAGAACATATTTCCAGCAAATCCCTAATTTAAAATAATCACACTTGATTATCTTTAGTTCTCTTATCGAAATAGTCTTTTTACATCACTATATTTATAGAAAAATATCTATATCTAAAAGACAATATTAATCCTCAATCTTGAATATCAGTTTTCGTGTGTCTCGTGCACATTACGAAAAAATTGTTGGTTATCTACAATGAATTGGAGTCAGTCATATGGGGCAATTTTGTTTAAAGCTTAAACGATTAGAACCTGTAATCATCCAGCTATCCGGGGAGGTGTTTTACCTGCTTGGATTAAATTCATCAAATTTATTTATGAGACTATTGAAAAGAGTGATTATTTGTCGTCGCGGCGAACGAGTTTAGTCACCAAATTATGCTTAAATTCAAAGTTATTATCAATTAGATTCTTAGTCTGTGGCATTAATGAATCTTGGACTCAATCGTAGTAGCATTAAAAACATCTTAACTGATCTTAAATTTAGCTCATGTCTCGACAACACCCGCATACATCAGGCCCGATCTCGCAACGACGACAATTACTACTGAGGAGAGCTCGACGATACCTTCAATGAAATCACACGACGCAATGATCGGTTTAATTGGACTCCGCCCTTTTGTCTCTCGTGCGATGGGGAAGGTGGGGGCGTCATCACTGCAGCAAGTTTTTTCCACGATACGACCCCGCCACCACCTCCAGAAACAAGTTTTATCCGTCTCTCCAATTTTTATGACCCCTTCCCTTCACTTGCGACCCCATCCCGCACACAACCCACCCCTACCTCACCCCACTCCGCACGGTCGTCCTCAACCCCTTGGGCTCACTCGCGCCCTCTCGTCCCACCCTCTTCTCCAACTCCTCCTGTCTCTCTCTCCCTTTCTCTCTCTCTCACCCACGGATCCATCTCGGGGGCGACGAGGACGATATTGTGCCTCCGGGGCGTTCCTACATCACTGCACCACTCTTTCCTCTCCACCCCCCCCCTTTCCCCTCCCGCCCCGCCCCACTCCCAAGAAACGCCCTATTTCGCCCCTCTGTCGCTTCTTCCTATTTTTCCCTCCCCTCGCCCACCCCTCCCGACCGCCGCCCCCTTAGGTCCCATCCCTCTTGTCCCCCCTTCCCGTCCACATGCTGCTGCCCCCACGCCACCCCTTTCCCCGTAACAAGGGGCCTGTGAGGAGTGGGCCTTACGACATTAAGGTCTACCTTCTCCTCCTCTACCGCCTGTACATATATGTCCCCCTCACAACCACCACTCCTCCCCACCACCTCAATAGTGATCCCTCCCATCTTCTCCTACCCGCCAAGTCTCATCTCACCCTTTCCATTTTCCTCCGCACCGTCGATTTTTACGAGTCGTCCGCGTATGTATCCTTTCAGGTAAGAGTTTGCCCGGGGGGGGGGATAGGGAATGGGGATGTGTAGAGGAGTGTGCCCGAGAATAAAAAGGGTCTTCTTCGGAAGGGCCTTTGGTGTTTCCTCTCCTTCTCGTCCCTTTCGAGGGGGAGGAAATGTGCAAGGGTTGCGAAGAAGGGATTGATGAAGGGATGGTAACAGTCAAACAGTCGTCCATCTTTGGGGTGATCTCAAGATATGTGAGAGCTCTCTCCCGTGCACTCGAATGCAGATCATATTAATTCTACCCCTGTTCCTCAAGCGTTCAAGACCGAGGATCCAGACATTAAACGATGATTGGGTTAAATATTTTGTTCACGCTTGTATCAAAACCTACCTTGGAAACAGTTTCGCTTTACATGGATGCAAAAAATCTGGAATTTTCTATATTACACTCATATGTTTGCCATTTTAGAATTTAAATGATTTGTCTCCTATTATTACATTCCCTTAAATTTGAAATCAATATTAACGAGTATACTTGACTCTTTGTGTGACTTTCTTTTGGTTGTTAACTTTATGAAATTTTATATTTTATAAAATTCTATCAAAAATTAAAATTTATTATTTCATTAAAACCTTTTGTTATTAGGTTTATAAAATAGGCCATTTCATGGTGGTATGCTACATCATTACTGTTTATGCGAACTCTCTAGAATAGCAGTAAAAAGGATAAACAGCCTCAAGGGAGAAAGGAATAATAGTTTTGGAAAACATTCAAGGAAAACTCTGCAGCTGCAGCAGTGAAAACTTTACGGAAAAAGATATGGCGTTAGTCTTGGTAAAATCAATTTTTGTTCAGTTCCATCATTAATTCCTAATTTGCAAGTCCGTGCATAAGATGATAAATTCCAAATTTTGAAAAATCGTTCTGCAATAGGAATCATAGACGTGATATCATAGTATGCAGTCAGCTGACTGCATATTATGATATCACGTCTATGATTTCTAGCATGTTACAGCTGGTGCATAGGATTCACAGTAATTAATGTCAGCAAAATCACACCGAAAAACTATTTCATACCGTATTAACCAATTGAATTATTATTACTTATCTTCGTTACCTCGTGTATATTTTGGAATAATATTAAGTGTGCAGATTTTCTTTCAACAAATTGATTTTTGACGGTAGATGCTACAAAATGGTCCTTTCTATAAAATTGCTTTTGTGGTTATTCTAAATTTACATACTGCTGTGATGATAAATATTTACTTAAACTCAGCATTTGAATATTTCGTAAATTGTCTTATATGGCAAATTTAGTATGAATAAATATCAGGTTTTCAACCCCTACATTCGCAATTTATTTACATGGAAATCCAATTACTGACAGTCATTGCTGTGCTTCATAATAATATTCCAAATGGCCTTTTGAAATCAATTACCGAATGATTTTGATAGGGAAAATTAATGTTGGCAATTTCTAGAATTGATTGAATTCAAGCATGATGAATGTTTTTCAATTCTAATAATATAAATACTAAATTTTCAACAAGTCAACAAATTTGGTAATTTTCCAATCTTCCTCACTATTAAATTCCAATATGGTTTTCCGCACGTAATCGAAAAGTGAGTTCGAAAAAAATATTTGAGAACTTAAGTCTGAAAAGAAACTACGTTCATATTTTTACTTAGATTTGCCGTTATTTGAAGGAAATTTGCATGAATTCAAAACAGTCAGTGGTGAATGGAATACCCCGTCATCATATTCTCTATCAGTCTGGAAAAACTCCAGCCTCGGCGACGATGATATTCGATCTCCGATGCAGCGGCTAACTCGAAACAATTAAAATGGCATGGTGAAGACGATGCACTGAGGATAGCTCGTAAAGAGAGCAAGAGGAGGGGAGTAGTAATCGAATAGCATGCGGCATCCGCCCACGGGGGACTTGGCAAGGTGAGTCGTGACAGGGGATCTCGCATCGCCACGGAAAATTGGGCGGAGGTGCGGTTTTTGAGGTGGAGGAGGAGGTTAACCGTGGCGCGGCGGCGAGGGGATTGAGGGGAGCAAATAGGATGCGCTCCTTCCGAAGGGTGCCGGAGGAGAGTTGAGGCGGGGGTTGTTGTGGGAGGGAGGAGGGAGGAGACGGGATCTTCCGATGAAGGAGAGAGGACGACGGACGCCGGGAGAGGATAGAGAGGAGGGCCGCAGGGAGTGACGGAGAGAGGGAGAGAGCGGATGGGGCGGTGTTTCGGTAAAGGGGAAGAAAAGAGAGGTATCCAATTTTAGTGTCGCGGAAGGAGATAGAAAAGGAAGATGTCTAGAGAGGAGAGAGGAAGAGGTATATCCTGGAGGTGGAGTGGATTTGTTTCACGAAGACGACGAAGGAAGAGTAGCGGGAGGAAGAGAATAAGGGCAGTGAGAGAGGGAGAGAATGGGGAGGACGGTACCTTCTTAAAAGAATGGCAGTAGGGGTGTGTAGGTGGATTTTGGGGCAGAGGAGGAGTGCGAGGGGGTGTGGCCGGGGCGTAAAAATCGAGTGTGCGAGAGAGAGGAGGAATAAAACGAAGGGGGGTTTAAGGAACGAGGCGCAAACTTTCATCTCTCAAAAAAGGGGCAGAGGGATGTGGGAGAAACGTATATTACGTCAAGACGGTAATCGGGGGATGGGAAGGGTTTGGAGGTGGGCGGTGGAGGAGGAAGGGTGAGGTTTTTGTTTCGGGTGTGGAGGAATAGGGGGAGGGGGGCATTGATCTTTGTTGCAGGGCTGGATGCGGGTGAGGAATGAATGGTACGCCAGGGGGAGGAGGAGTCGACGTTGATAGAGGGAAGTTATCGGATGGCGATTGGCAAGGCGCGTCATCGTCCTGTGAGAGACAAGAGGGGAGAGGTACGCTCGGTGGTGCGGGGTCATAGGTGCTCGTCCTCTACCAAATTTTACCTTGCGGAAAATTCCGGAAGAAAATTGCGATCGAAAGGAATGAACCATGGGCATTCTTTTGCCCTTACCTCAAGGAAATTTCAATTTTTTTTACAAAAATTCATGAAATTTTAATAAGTTAAGAGCTTTATACTCACTTTTTTGAAACAAGTAAGTTTTGATTTATATCAGCGTGACCCTTTTAATACTTTGAAATTCATTTCGTTTAATTCGAGGTTGTAAGGAATATTGTGCAGCTCAGGTAACTAAGTTTCTAAACAGTAATATGAATTTGTGCGTCAAATATATACAATTGTTAATTATAATACGATGAAATGGTGTTTAAAATTAGTAACCTATCGTAATATTAGCTGAAAGTCATGCAGTAGCGTTTTAGCTGACACGGAGCTTACAGGTATTTTAATTATTGAAGACAGCAATGAGTTCTTTCTTTTGAATCCCTTTGAATTTTCCTTGGATTCAAAGAAATACTTAAGCTCTCATTAATTAAAGGATTTATGTGAAAGAAATGTTCTTACGGTTTGGCAATAGGTCTGTCCTGAAACCAAATGTTAATTCAGAAACAGTGGTATCGTTAGACGTAAAGTGAGATAAAAGAAAATTCTTAGAAAATGTTGGTTCTTTTGGTTTATTGTATTCAGAATTATGCTATTTCTTTGCTAATATGTATGAAGGGTTAACTCTAAATTGATTAATATAGATAGATTATAGCCCTAATTTTGTACAATTTGATTGCCATCGTACTTCTAATACTCTAATAGTCATATATGACCTCCTACGACGTCGGAATGGGAAATTCGACACTCCCATACATCTGCTGTATCTGTATTATCATTTCTGTCCTATTTAGTAGCGTGTTTTATTTAAAATCGCAAGAATTTATGAATTGATGCCACATAATCTCGCTGCATGAGTTGAAAATATGTTACGTTTACATTTTTATGATGAATTATACTTGTATTACTAATATTTTTGGTAGGCTGCGTTTCTCATTGTTTTGAAATGTAAATGTAATACCTCTTGTACATTTAAGAAACTGCCTATGCTCGCCAGTTTCTCTCTCTACTTAACTCAAGTAGTGAAGTAAGAGAAAATAAAAGCAAATAAGACTCACTCGTTTCATCGCTGTTAATTCTAATTACAAGGAATGGCAAATCTCCTTACTTTAGGAGATTTTACCAATTGCAATATTAAAAGCCTTGCAGCAAAATTTAATTATCATTTGAAGATCGAATTAAGTTATGTTATCATAAGATTTGCCGTGGACTATGGCATCATGGGTGTACTTTCCAGATGCTTATCTAAGCTGATCGCTTATAGCGTCTGATCTCCGAATCTGGCTCTGTCAGCGATGGTTCCCAGTTTTTAAGATCATTTTCAGAATTCACATTGAACTAATATTTCTCTCTTGTGGATTCTACTAGTGAGATGGAAAGATAAATATTAAATAGTTATTTACCTTAAACTCGACTCTGTCGAATTTCTGCTTGTCGTCAATGCTCATTTTCAAATGTGTGACTGTTGTCATACCGACTCCACTCGACTTCCAGACACTTATGGGAATTTTATGCTTTAATTTTGGCTCATCTATCTCTGAAATTTATCATTTTCCCCCGACAAATGTTTAGCATAAGGCTTCGATACACGTGCCCGGTGGGTCATCACCTTTAAAAACGACGTGATGGCTGAGATCATGGTATCCATCTCCGCCTTTCCCCGCTCTCGCCCCCGTTTCATTCCTTCCCACCTCTCCTTGTCTCCTTTCGCCACCCTACGGCTTGGATAAACTGCGCCATGTGGGAGATCATGTTCTCTCGCAGGAAATGACGAGTCTCAGGGCGTCACATCCTGGGGCCAAAGGAGTTTCCAAAAACGACCATTTTCTGATACGCAAGCATATCACAAAATTTCATCGATGGTCATTGATCAGAGACACTTTTGGGTTTCTCGGCATGACCAATTGTATTGGAGACTCTAAATATACTGGTATACAGTCTCAGAGAACATTAATAAAATTTTCTGTCGGTTGCATAAGGGTCTGAAAATAAATTTTATTTGCAGTGTTTTGAATATAATAGTATTTTTTTGCTCACTCAACGCAAAGGAAAGAAATAACACTGAGCATTTCTGGTTAAAATCTGGTTGAAATTGTTATTTCAACATGATAGGTGTCATATCTATTTAATAAGAATGCGTATATACAGTTATCTGTGAAGGAACGTGGTTACAAAATACTCGTTTGCTTATTTTTTAAATCTCTGTGCACCCTAATATCATTCAATTGGCTAAGAAGTACAATGCTCTTAGAAATATAAATTTCAAAGTTTATTTAACGTCGTCGAAATTTGTTCCATTTATAAATACATTACATCACTTCATTCTCCAGAAATAGTATAAAAGAGAATTCCTAACATCTACTTTATAAAGAGTAGAAACTGCTCAATACTTTTCCGAAATAACGTTTTACATGTGAAAAGGATATTCAAATATTGTGATTTAAATTTCATTGGTAATTTAGAAAAGATCTGAATCAAAAGGAAGACTATGCAGAAATATAAAGATATATTTCAAAGAGAGTTTTCGTAAGTGGAGTCGGCATCTTTTATTCGCGCCTGAATCTTATCAGTTGAGTGAATTGAATAATGAAAAAATGTTATCGTTTGGCTGGAAATTTACGAATAAATCCGTTTTTATACGGTATTATAGAGTACTAAAAACTCATGAGAATCAGAGCGAATTAATTAAAGAGCTTATAGTATGCAAAGTTCTCAAAAACCAAACAAAAGGGAAGCGGAAAATCTTCTGCCCCAACAGAATCCGTAATTTAAGCAGTACGTCGAGTAATGGAAGGTAATTTGGTAAATGGAGTATCGTTGTCCAACTTCATGAGAAATAGAGGAAATTTTTCTCAACTCGAAGACATGACCCCGATTGGAACTCAAAGTGCTTTTAAAACACCGAGATTGGGCGCGAGAATAATGTGGAGATACGGTATAGCACTTATAATTTTATGCATCCGTCTGGAGCTGCAAATCATGTTCCTTGAAAACGTATTCGTTATTGTGGTATGTTTTAAAAAAAAAATGGTCGAAAAATGGCCTCCTACATCATATTTAGTTCCTCTTTACCGCTCTGGTGCTAACTAAATAGTCTTCCTAATGTTCAGCTTCACGTTGATTAGTGAACAATAATATCCACAGAAATTCATTTGTTTAACATTTTCTACCGTAATGTGAAACGTCATTCTTATCAAAGTAAAAAGGCAATATTTAATTGCAAGTTTTCCTTTTACTTTACACTTCCTTAAAATGGTTCTTAACCCATTTCTCATTTCTAGTTTATTCACCCATTATTAAAGAATTTAAAGATAACGCACAAGAGTCCTTTACCTTCGTTGTCTCTGAAATTCGTCGATAACACTTAATGGACTTTAAAATAATTTTATCATGATTGAAAATTGCAGAGGACATTAGAAAAATCACTATATTTGCATCGGTCATTAATCTCTTCAAAAAATTAAAACAGAAAAACAGTACTCGATAGATCATTTCGAAAAAAACATGAATGTTTATGCCTCCATTATTATTTGAGTGAAATGGAAACAGATCCATATCTGTTCTCTTTAAGTGTTTTCTCTGTTTGGGGATTAAACAGAGTCCAAAAATATTATGACAGCCTATTACTTCGCAGCGCTTTGCACATCCTCCCGCTTGCTCGCCCCGAGTTCCCCGGCCGCCTCTCCTTTTCAACGAGGGACGGTGGATATGTCCCGCACATCCCGGGAGTTATAGGGGGTCGTCCGCGAGTGTTTACGTTTGCATTGGCGATAAGTGGGTTACGGCTTCCCCCTCGAAACCAAACCGACCGGAGCCGCTCCACCCCACCCATCCGTGTGTGGAGTTTGTGTATTTTGGACATCAACATATGGAGAACTGGGGGGAAGGAAGCTTTTCAATGGCTGAGTGGAGGTTGATTTTTTTATAAAGAGTCGCGGAATGAGAGAATGTGGTAGTGGGTTGGAAGAAGGGAGGATTCGGCATTCTCTCGTTGGAGAAGGAGATTTGGGAAGGAGGGCGTCAATGGAATCTTTGTCGGAGAGCCGTTCGGACTTCCAGGGGAGAAATTTCTCCGAATTTATATGCATCTCGAACCGGCCCCTATGCAAGTACTCACTCGTGAGACGGTGCTGTTCCATGAGAGGAGGGGTTACTCGGAGTGGTAAGAAGTCGTAAAATGACCCTTTTTGAGTACTTTTTATTGGAGATTATCTTGGAGAATTCGTCATACGTTTCTCCAGAACTCCTCCTTGGATCATCCTGGTCCCGTGTCGCATGGTCCCGCAAAACTTATGCGACCTTTAGTACCTGTATGTTTGCCACGTTTTCAAAATACGGATGCAGGCGACAGTGCCATCGCATGATACGTTGAGTAAGATTTACAAAGATTTTTTTCCATGTGGACTGAAAATGAAAATTGGGTAAAATGTCGCTAGGCAATTTTTCTAAAATTTGTATAAATTCAAATGAATTTTTTGTGGTTCCTGATAGTTTTGGTTTAAAATTGTCAATAATGAGAATTTCGAACCTTTGAAATTTCACACTAATTTTAGAGGGTGAGTTCTATCACAGAGGTGAAATCCGTGATGTTCATGAAAGACTGCGAATTTCCAAGGCTTGACATTCTCACGATTTCACAAAGGTCACGGATTTCATCCTTGTAATTGATGCTTCGGTGTAGAATTATTGCATTTTAATAGCGAAATATGTTTACGAACTCATAACACTCAATCAACTGACATTTTTCCTTTTTTTTAATTTGGCTGTCGCTGCTTGCAGGGTATCCACCCAGGAAATCTATTTTAAACTTACTTACTACTTTATTTGTATTTTGAACGCTGCAAGCTACCAACGGGTCGTGTCGCAGGCGATCAATTAAAGAGAGACATGCATTCTCCAAATTTATCATATACTAGTTAGTTATTTTAAATGAAGTTATTATTCAAATGGTATAATAATGGGATGCAAATATATTCACATCGGTTATAGCATCGGATTTTTATGTAATATTGTAAACATACCATAGCGATCACTGAATAAGCAAACTTGGTAATTATTGGCAAACATACCAAGTTAATTTATTCATTTATCATGAATTACCACAAAATATAGCCTCACACCATGAAACTCATACGGTAGTGATAATAACACAACAAGAATCTATTGCAATACTCTGACGAGTACGCTCCTCTTCATATAACATAATTTATTCGACAACTTTCACAAGAACGAATCAAATCCCTTGGCGTTCCTGAACAAAGAGGTATTTATATGTAGCTACCTTAAATCAATCTTATCTTTCTCATTGTGATTCGTTTAGTTATATTTTTTTTTAATTTGTTGAAAGTAGATTTGCTTGAAACATACGCTATAATTTAGATAGGCAATGTTATCTTTGCCTCTGTGACTGATTGAGACAATTGCCAGTCAAACCAATTATTTAGTCAAACTACTAAGTTAATTTGAGTATCTTATATAAAAATCTAGCTCCTCTTCGCTCAATTCGGTCTAACTCTGAGATTGATCGTATTTTTTATGCTTAACGTATTCTAATACGCGAGAGCCACATCAGTTTTTACTTTTGCTTATATTTTCTTATTTACGCTCAAATATATCGCAATTTTCATTTAACATGTCGGCTTGTTCTTGTTTGTGTATTTTACTTTGGTATTTTGAGCATATTTCGGCTTAATTATTAAATAGTATTTAGATAGATATTTTGGTTTTCCGTTCGTATAAGCGGAAATATCGAGTTGGGGAAAATCGAGAAGAAACATCGGTACACTTAAGTTCATTGCTTACATACATATTATTTCAAGTGTAGTGCCGATTTCCAAATGTGTAACTAGTCTTGAATTATAAGGTTATTTGCGTAAGTGCCCTATTCTCCCGATTGCACTAATCTCCATTCACCCTTTGCCTTCTGCAGTTAAGCGAAGATTGATATATCTCATGGCTAGTGTCACTATGTAGAGAGGAGCAAGAGAGACCACTAGTACTCCTTATTAAATATACAATATGCCTTAACTGCATTACACCTTATGTACCATTTGATAATTACTGTTTCCTTGGGCGGGGCTAATTTATGTATCTAATCCTATTTGTAACTCAAAATTGTACATGCTGAAACAGTTACTGAATATAATTTTTCTACCCATATTTTAAAAGTTTGTCGAGGTGTATTTTAAAGTTCAACAAAGAAAGGATGCGTACGATCACTCACTGCCCTGACATTTTAAAACCACATTTTGCAGCAGAATTGTTACGCAACTTTTCTCTTTGCAGTGATTAACACTTTGTATGAATACATTTCATTTCAACACTTGGAAAAATCAATGACTTCATAGTTTCGAGGATGAATTAGTGCATTAATGCAATGCACTTTTCAATTCGCAGATGACTGTGACGATCTCATATTTCAGCAGGTATTTAATTTTAAACTTTCTGACTTATCAAAATGAGAGAAACTTTTGCACTAGCCTCGCTATAATTAATCTATTCCGCAATACTCAGTTTAATAGTTCTTGAAAACGTTCTCTTTACGTCATTAACTTTCTAATAAATCGGATCACCTCGATGACTTCATAGCCGGCATTCCTCGCCTCTGGTACGGGCGACGATTGAGATTACATCCGTGTCGACGGAATGAGAAAATTCAATGTTCAAGATTTATTTACATCCATAATGGCCCTATAAAACGCCGAAATTAATATTGTGGAGTTTTGTGTGGGTGAGGGAATTGGAGAAGGGAGAAAGGGATTGGTGGCGGGAGAGGGTAGGGGAGGGGAGGCTGGACAGCCTCGGCAAGAAGGCGAATTGGATTTGATGGGGAGAGGAGAGCAGCGTGCATCGAGCCAGAGAGGCAGGAAGGGCGGAGTGGGAGTCGAGGGGAGGATGGGGGGGAGAGTGAAAGCAGTGAGTTGGGAATGGGGGTGTGCATAAAGCGATTTGAGCGAATGAAATGGTTCGCAATTTAGGGAGTAGGGAAGCGAGAGGAGGATTTCACGGGAGCTGGTCTGGGGTCAATAGATTTTTTTCTCTCTCTCTCTCTCTCTCTCCCTCTCGGGTGCAGACACAAAAAGGATGCGTCCGTTTTATTCTTATTTCCCCCCGCCCCTCGAAATTTATGAAGAAATATCCAAATCCCGTGGAAATTTACATCACTTACTCGTGCATGTTTATGCTTGGATGCGGGGGAAGGGGGTTGGAGGAGTGGGACGAGAATATAGGGGTTGTGGAAGGAAATATTGAAGAGGGGATTGGGTGTGCGTGTGTGGGGGGTGTGGCAGACGGAGAGTGCGTCGGTGATAGGTGAGGGGGGACAACTGTGGGTGGAGGGGGGAATGGAGGGTCGAGAGGGTGAAGGTGAGTGGGGCGGGAGGAACACTTCGTGTCTCCGTCCCTCCCTCCCTCTCTCCCCATCTTCTCGTTCCCTTTGTTATCCGTCGCTCCTCGATGCATCCTTTCCCCTTCCACTCTCACTCTCCCACTCCTTCAAAATGCTCCGCCATTCTCAAAAATCCACTTCATTTCCATGTCTGAATCTCCGAGACCCGCCCACCGTGATCACATTATCTCCTTCATCTCCCACTCCATTTCCCCAAACAGTCAACCCGTTCCCGTCGTCTCCACGTCGTGATGGCAGAATTTTTTTATAGTGGACCCTCTAAGGGAAGGATCATTCAAGCTATTTTAGAAGGGGTCCATGATTCATGCTCGGGGCAAATGTTGGAGAGGAGGAAGAGTGAAAAAGTCGGAATTGGTGACATTTTTACACCCGTTGACGGAAGGTGCAAAGGGATCTTACTCAACCCATTGTACACGTGGCCTACGGCGGGCGAAGCTCAGTATTTGATGCATATACCGCAACCTGAAATAAGTCGGATGTAGGAATGACTAATACATGATAGCACTGGGTAATCGAATTTATTCCATCAAAGTGTTGACTGCTTTCTTTAGGTATTCCGCACGTTCGTGCGGCATACCTCTTTCTTTATGTTCTTGCACTAGGTATGACTTTACTTTGTCCTTTTCTCATACCGTGACCCACTCGGCGCCCTCATCGAGGATAGGAGATGGATGGGAGGTGAGAAGAGGAGTATGGGAGGAGAGAGGAATGATATCTTTTTTTTGGGAGTGGGGTGTATTCAATCCTCCTCTCCCGATCCCCGACCCCACACTCCCCCCGCCCAACGGTCCTCCATCGTCCCTCAAAACTTTTTATCTCCTCGCGGAACTGTGGAGATGGCGATGTTGTGTTGCTGCCATGGTCGCCCAGGGCGCGTAATATCAGGCACTCTTCTTCTCACGGCTATCGGGAGGTGGGGGAGTGTCGATCCGGGCGTGAGGATGGAGTGGATGGTGCGGCTCGAGGGTGGTGGTTCCTTCAGGAAGGAGGGTGGTTATTCTTGGGGGAGGGGTGGGTAGGGAGAGGAGAGTGAAAACGAATATCCCTTTTCCGCGCCCCGCGGCAATAAGCCCTTGCCGAAATTCTTCCCGCAATACTGAGCAGACGCGGCCGTAAGAGTTGGCAAGCGGTCTTCTCTCACCCACCCTCTGGTGCCCCGCGGGCGTCATGCGGGCTGCGTTTTCTTCATTCAAAAGGCCTGGTCTCGGGTTATTGGGCGGAGAGAAAGTGATATATATACATATATATATATATATATGTATGTGTATGTATATGTGTGTGTATGTGTGTATGTATGTATGTGTATATATATATATATATATATATATATATATATATATATATATATATATATATATATATATATATATATACACAGGCACACGCGCACACACAGCTATGTGGAAATGGAAGAAAGGGGAGGGAGGGAGGGTTTGGGTGGCTGAGGAGTCGAATCTTCCGGCGGGTTGGAGGAGTTTTCCGCCCGCGGTAGTATCCGGATCTCAGCTTTGCCGGCCTCGGCGAATGTGGCGACAAACAACCCAGAGAGCGGGGGGCGGAAGGGAAAGAGACGCAGAGTTTGAAAGATGGAGCTGATTGAGCAGGCGGTCCCAGGGCATGGGTGAAGAATTTGATGATTGAGACAGTGTCGTCTTCTGCGTTCAAGAGAAATTGATTTCCATAACCTTTCAGATTCTTTTCATCCTCTTTGTGCCGTCGCGTCAATGCTTACCGTATGCTGACGTTTTCTAACTTTCCAATGCAATCCAGTTTTGTATTTTCCTGTCTTTGGTTGTCCGTTTTGCGCTTCATTTGGTGTAGATAGTTTGTGCAATTTATATTAAGTGTGCTTTCTATCATGTCAATTCAATTAGATTCATGTAATGTAGCTCTAGAATGTAAAACTGTTGGCCAATTATAAACTTAAGCGAAAAAAAATTCGAAAAGCTATATATTAACCCTGATGCAGCAGATCTAGCGGCATAGGCTACTTTATGAAAATCATGGGCGTAGCTATAGAAGCTGGATATTTTTATTGGATTATTATTTATTATTTAGTGCTCTCTATCTTAGTGTCAACTAATAGTGACTTTTTATTTCTGAAAATCCGATCATTGTTATACATTATAAGGTAGCATTTAATTAAGTTACCAGTAATATTACATTATTCAAAAAAACATAAAAATATCTTTCATAACGTAGTACACACCTATGTGCAGGTACCCTCAGAGTCCTGCGAATATAGTTTCACCCATTTTTGGTCATCCTGAAGAACTGACGGATAAAGAGTTCAGACAGATTCAAATAATTTGAAATCTCTCCTTCTCTGAGTGATTTCAAGAAGGATATGATTACCATGTTTCTTGATTGCAATTTATGGGATATCCAAATACCTTGTTACACGTACTTGGTCTTCTCCTTTAAAAAAATTAAGCACTATTCAAATCGTCGTCTTTAGAAACGAAAGATATTTCAAATAAGTTCATTTCTCTGTCATCGATATGGCATGCGAGATCATGTGAAGTAACTGCAGATTAATTAAAGAAACAATAATACGCGCATTGTTTCAACTGATATCCTTGATCTATCAAGATAAAGCAAACTTCAGGTATTTGAAATGCACCGCAAAAGCACGCAGTTTGTAAAGTGGAGCAAATGTTTTTAAACCTGAGGCACAATTGAGTATCCCATTCAGAGAGTATATGTAAGAAACTGTTCAACTGCCCCGGAGCTACTAAGAGTTTCCATCGGGTTAAAGAGTTTCAGACGGAGATTGAGCAAACATTGCAGGCCTGAGCTTCCCCTACAGGTTATATTTATGCAAATATTTCGTTAAGATGGGAATCGGAAACCGTCGGCGTTACCCTTGAGATAAGCGTCAGATATTTGAGCAAATAGTGAAGAATTAATAAAATATCGTTCAGCGATAGGAGTTTGAGCGTAACATTCGAGTTGTATTCGTAAATTTATTTGTTCAGCATTCCCACTAGGCATGTAAGTGCATTGGACCATTGGAAAATAACCCTTTTATATTTCTGAAGGAAAACATTTCGAATATCATATTAATGGAGGCTTTTCTATGACTGCATATTTCATCTACATCTACACAATTCCCCGCAAGGGCATCTGGTGGGGGTTATTCTGGCGCCAGCCAAACATGCAGACGTATTAATTCATGCGCGCATTTGACTAGATATCAGCTAAATTTCAAATATACAGCTGCACAAGCACACACAATGCCTATATACAGCATACAATAATGTTTTTTAGCCAATCGTTAAATATTAAACTTAACTTTAATATGTTCAGGTGCTTGGGCTCAATTTTCTTATGAATATGCATCATACACCTACTTAATCTGTTTGCAACCAAGTCCATCTCTCTTACTTTATCCCCGTGGTTCAATATGCCAATATAATTAGGCGCCATGATCATTCTCTGGGTTTGGCAATAGAACTCAGGTGACCTATACCTTTCTGAAAACTTAATCATACCTGATCTCTACTTTGATCAGGAGGAACCTAATTTGTCCTAATCCGCTTGCCAGTCACGCTTACTCTCTTCCCGTAGCAATTTTAAACTAACCTAAAAGATCTTCTCTTAGTATATTTCATGGTGATGATAGTGTAAAATCAATTTCACAGATCAAATACGCAAACCTAGTAATTATTATAACATTAATCATGCAACCAAATAAAAGAGCGTCATTTCATTATACCCTCACTTGTGAACCGAGGGTTCGGGGTTTATAGTTTTTCTTCATTTTCTTTAAGTGAATATTTTGAAGTTTGAGGTGATTCAGAATTTTCATTACCAAATACGTAAATGAGTTGAAGACAAAGAAGAAAAATATATAGACCATGATGTTTTTTCATTGGAATTCTAAAAAACGATTCCGTAGAAAAATACCTAGGAAACGTATGAATAGCAAAATTCTTAGATTAGGTGGAAAAATCTATTTTAAATGCGTCGAAACTTTCTTTTCCTACGCCATCTGCTGTAATGTTGGTTAAATGGAACGCTTGTTTCGGTAATAGCCAAGAATGGCCCAATACGAAATAAGTTCAAGGAAGATGTAAACACTTAAGGGAGCGATACATCTTCTATGATGCACTCATACGATTAACCTTTGAAGTAATTGGCGGTTAAAAACTACTTCCTGGAAATGATTTTTATTTTTCCAATATTTGACGATGTATTACTTTTTCCGTGGCACTAACGTCCTCGAACTATTCAAAGAATAACAGTAGCACGCGAGGATTCTGACATATACTTTGCTAAATATAGCATTGTTTTGTTTCCGTAATTTCATTTTTGGTCGTTGGTTCTATTCTCGGAGTTTGCTTAGGCAGAGTGTGAGCGAAATGTTTGTCTGCAGCCCGCGTAAAAGAGTCGTTAACCTTTGGGCGAGTAGCTGTTAATCTTCCGTTGACTCTGTAAACACGGCCTATATATTACCCGATTCATTATCACCATGCCAAAATAATTAATTTAAGATGTGCTGGTAGCACGCGAGGAAGTATGTTTTGGCCATTATGTAATCATTTTACCCTCGGCATAAAATCTTGTGGAAAACTCATGCAGCCCCATAAAATGGCCCAGACCTCTTCTCTCTCCGAGCCGTAATTTCTTCCATCCCACCACCGGCTAAGGAGATGATCGCTCCGATCGTATAAATCCATCCGGACACGGTTTCATGCAGCAACACCCGCCCACCCAACCTCACCTAATCTCTCCGCAGCTATCACTAAACCGCTCCCCTTCCCGGTATGCTCCGCGATTGTTATCAGTTTCAGTTCGTGTGCGAGAGAGAGTTGCTCGCGAGTGTTTGTGTGTTTCCACTCATCGTTGTTCCCTCCCTGACTTGATGTCGAAAACGAGATTCTGCGTGGGATGAAGATATGTTCTGGCGGAGACGAGGGAACGTTTTGCTGTTGTCGTCTTCGAGATATACTTACTCATTCGAAAACTACCGCGGGAGGTGGCGGGAGTCCGGGACAGGAGAGTGAGGAGGGAGACGAGGAGACAGAAGGAAATACTCGAATGGCGTGCGGGGTTCGTGCCGTGGGACCGCGGTGGGAAACCACGACGGATGGTCCTTAGAGGCTGGGTGGGGATCTGCTCGGATTAATGACTGGAGGAGGAAAGGGATGGGTTTTGGGGGTCGTTCATGATGTGCGACCCGAATGAGAAGAGAATGGGAAAGGACGTTTCGTGGATATGGGGGAGATGCTTTTGATGTACGGATACATCTGCATTAAGCTCGTTCTACTCTCAGGATAAGGGTCCCCTAGTCACACCTAGTAACAAAAGAGGACATTGAACACTGATTTAACCCTTTGTGGTACATCTACAACAGTGATTTCCCAAACACCAGGTATTATCAAGGGGTAGCTTTTTCTCAAATCGGCAAATCAAATTTACTAACATTTCCTCCTCGTTAACTTGCGCAGTATAAATAAATAGTACCTATCAAATCTACTTTTAAAATAAACCTTGATGTTACGTTTAAGAATGTTTTCATTGGTCTTTTAAAATAGACTTTAAGTTATAATAATTGAGCTCCAGGCGATTCCCGTTTGTTACAAGCAGACAGATTGATTCAGGTTGCTGCTTAACAACACGTACTTCAGACAACTTCTAAATCTGCTACTTAATTTCATTCTAACAATTTACGAGTCTTTGTTACCTGTTGAAATCCACTAAATATTAGAAAATTGCAATAAAATGCCGTGGATTCGATGACTTATGGTATCCATCTTATTAAGAAGTAGGTACTGAAAAAGCTCTCTATAATCCCTGGGAACCGAGTTTTTTATTATTCTTACTTTAACTCGAGCAATTTGCTCATTTAATTTTGGCATGAATATAGTCTTCTTTCTGTGGAAGCTAAAGTTGCAGCATAACTGGGAACACCGTGTAAGTCATGATAACATGGGAAGACTTATCTCTCGGGTGCCTGATTCGTTAATAGCTCTGCTATCAGACTCAAATTCAAGCATAAACTATTCAAAGATTTTATATTTAATTTTATACTCTTTACACCGTATTGGTTCATTATAGCTATCGCACTCGCCGAATAAATTGAGGTGAACCCACTGATGGGGTTGCCAACGACCGACCATCATGGTAGCAAATGTTAGCATTCCTTGTCATCTCAATTTACCTTTATATAGGATTTATAGCTTATTCACAATGTTAACTTAGTCTAGCTAAACATTTATTTTTCCGTTTTATAGATAGATTAGGTGCTAAAATGAAGGCAAAATCAAGCATTTTGTTTTTATCTGCAAAATTACGGGGTCGACATTTTTATACACTCATAGGTTCGTACTAACTCCTAGCTCCAAGAGTCTCCTACAAACCTCCTAGATCCATACTTCTTTTCCGATACATTTCATACCAAAGAGACTCCCAGAAGCTAGGAAATATTATCATTAAAAGCTTTTGATTTTTATATTATTCGTTCTATACTCCCCGGGACGTTTCTTGTTTCTTTGCTGAGAAGGTATTTAATTCAAAGTTTAATGTAGGCCAATATATTAATTTATCAAATAATGCTATACATTATAATATTACGGAAAAAGAGCAATTGAAACAAATATATAAAATATAAGAAAATACTGTGATACCTTACATGCATTTAGCATAGTGTACATACAATTAATATTATACTGATACCGCTGAGCCAATATAATAATTTTATATTACATTTTATTTATTTTTACCTTTTCATAGTCAGTTGTTTTAGTACAGCATTGAAAATGGTTACGTCCTTGGCATTCGTCATTTTTGTTTAGATAATGTAATTTTAATCTATTTATAGAATTTTGTAATTTAATTTAATCAAACGAAATCTTAATAAATCCCTTGATCGTCCTAGGGCTTTTTGGTGTGCTAAAAAATATACTCTTTTAATTAGTTTTTGGCCTGTTTTAGACGAGAGTTAAGTGGAAAATTTGTAGACTTTTGGCTAAAAGCCATTTGGTGCACTATCAAGTGCCTAACGCATTTCAGCGCGAGGTATTTTCAGAAATATTCCCAAATATTATCCCTTGTTTTATGAGGTTGTTGCACGTCCATAACGCGAGTCGATACGATGGGTTATCTGACCTCATTTTATCGGAAATTCAACCCGGAAATTTTCCTCAGAATGGTTGGGAGTGTGCGACGGTTAATTCCTGCACCCAAGTTATTGGTGGAACGTTCCGGCCAAAAATAAAATACCAATCCGGAAGGGAAGTACGGTGCTATCGTGCGCATTCCAACCGAGAAAAAATTTGAGGTTTTGCACCCTCCCATATTTCTATTCTACTTCTTGTTTTCCACACTTGCAGATATAACGTGATGTTCCTCAGAAATGACACTAGGTTCCTATTCCTTAATATGCTTCGTAGTCACAGTCTCGAAAATCGAAAAGAACTTCTAAAACGAAATGTGCATGAGTAATGATGATAACAAATGGGCCATTTCATGGCTTCATGCGTCGAGAGGACGTAAAAAATGGAAGTCGTCGAGCGGAACTCGGAACGTGATTATTCCGTCAACGACTTCGATTGCGATAGTAGCGGCTTTGAATCCCGCCATAGGAATGGAGATATCAGGAATACGAAATTATTTTCCATTTCATCATATTTATGAAGCCATAATTATCATATCTTGTGTGTTCCTTAACAATCCAGTAAATATTACCATGAGGAACGAGGTATTTAAACATTTTGATGAAAATTAGGAAAGAGGGAAAGAGATTATGAACTGGGATCATCGAAGTCACTGCTCTACGAAAAGAGCAACATACATTGAGAAACACTCTGGAATGTGCCAAATTAGTATCAGTTGATTTTATCTTTTTGTGCCTCAAAGTATCTAAGTTATATCATACACAAGATTTGACGCTCTATGACAACTATTCGAAAGAACCTCCGCAATCATCATTCTCTCATCGTGTTACGTAACTCCTAGATACAGCCAAAGATCATATAATTATTAAGATTTATTTTGAAGAATTTTGATAGCTCACCGTTAATAAGTCCTCCAAGATCTTCGTTACGCTCAAGTCGGAAATAACCCATTTCACCTGGTTTGCATTTGCATTTTAATATGCTTTATCGAGAGAAAATTTAATTATATTCGTCTTTAAGTCTATGTTTTTCTTTTTAATGACGATTAGGGAGGGTTCAGAAATGCTAATTTTTGAATGTCACACCATCATCTACTTCGCACTGATCTGCATCCGAATATTTTCTTACCAAAATGGAATTTCATCTAAAGTAAAATCTTGCTAACACATTAAATGAAAAGGCTATTCAGCGAGCAGCTCCTCATTCTTAGACGCATAAAGGCTCCAGCTAGAGCTGATCTCCGATTATTCGTGACGAAAAATCTCCCCAGGAATTACCATACGATGTTCACATTTTAAAAACAATTTTTGGCAACGGACACCGATAGAGGCGAAGAATCTTCTTTTTTTTCTTCCTCACTTGAGGAGAAAAGCGTGCGAATCGTTCCGAGGTATGAGGGTGTGGGAAGTGAGGGGGGAGGACCCTGTGCGCGATTGTGTGCAGAGGAGGAAGAGATTAGGTGTGAGGATTGACTACGGCGGCAGGGTGTGGTGGGGAAGTGGGGAAACGAGAATGAATAGGAAGAAAGGAAGTGGTATCTGAAGGAGGGAGGCATTCTGAGGATGAGAAAAAGAGAGAGAAAGAGAGAATGTGTGCTGAGATGGAGTGAGTGGATGAGTGCCGGGATTGGATGGCTTTATTGGGGTGAGTTGGGTGGGGTGACGAGGGCGATGGGAGGAGAGAAAGCATCTCTCGAGTTGCGTCTTGAGAGGGACGGAGGCAGGGAGAGTGGGTGGGCTTAAGGGTTGGAGAGAGGAAGAGGCGACTGAATTGGTCTCGTGTGTGGAGGGCGGGTGACCTATGAAGGGGGACGGGGTGTTCGCAACGAAGTGGGTGTGAGTACTGGAGACATGCGGGGGGGACGGGTGTTGGAGACTGGCGCGACCGTTGCTGTTATCTCGGCGAGGCGGAGAGAGAAAAACGGATACAAAAAATCCAGCAACTGCATGCATTGTTCATTAGGGCGAAATTGAGATCTGGGGGACTAAATTTTCATCTACGTCTACTCTTATCTTTAAATCCGGTTTAGAGTTTCGGGGCTCAAGGGGACATGGCTACACACTTCGATGCTTATTTTAAAATTCACAAGTCCCCTGGGAATAATTTGATAACTGATGTATCTTAAGCTATCTAGAGAGTTTTTGTGGAAAATTATTCCAAAGGAAGTCTCCGCAGCCACTGAAACTGTTTGTTAGATTAAACAGACTTAGGTAATACTCGTTTGATATCTGAAGGTAAATAATATGATTAATAAAAGGGTGTTCATTTATTGGGCACATTAACTGCGACCATTTAGCATAAACTCTGAGTAAGTGGTAAAACTAATAGAAATGGATTAGTTAAGCATTAATTATAAAAATACATTTTGTCAAATAATGCTCATAAGAGATTTTTCGCATAAAATAAAGACAAAATTCCAAATAATGTTCAAAATGAATTTTGGCCATGGAGTGTGAGTGATGACATGGCATGATTCTTTGTTATATATTTTCCGTTTGTGGCCCGTGAGAAGTAAAAACAAATTATTTTTTATTATTTTTGGAAGAACATTTCCGTATAACAGCGTTTAAAAAAAAGTAGATTCGACCATTGATGTGTTAATGAAGTAGTTCAATAGATAGTGCATAAAGTTAAAATTTTAACTAGATAGGTTGAATGACCATTAGAGAGGTGATTTCAATTGGAGATGACCTCTCGATAAGAATTTATTCTTAGAGAAACGGGCTGCGGGAATCAAGACTATAGAGGGATGGAACTTGGGTACTCTGACAGTAGCGCGCGAGATTAGAATGCTAGAAACAATGGGATGGAATAGCTGTTACTTTCACGGAACGGGAGGGGATAGATTGAAAAGGAGGGACAGAATATCCTCTCATTCGAAAGAAATAGAGAGTCAAGAACCATATTTCATCCTCTCCGTAAATACTACTTAAGCGTTTCCGTTAATATTCTTGAAACTCGCTCTTCTTTTATTCTTTATTATTTGCCTTGCGTATTTCTCTCCTCTAATCTTCATTTTCACCTTGTACTCAATGCCTTACCTCGTATTTTTTTCATTTGAGAACTTTTTTTTCTTATACGGAGAATAATAATCCATTTAAAATTTTAAAAAGGGGTTCAAAATCTAGTATTATGGGTTTTTTTACTTTGCTATAATGCTTGTATTCCATCCTTAAAATTCCTTTAATCTTCATCATGACGCTTTATTGAGTAATTGCATTCAACTAAAGTATGAATAAAGTTATATATATATATACTACCTTGATCAAAAAGTTCCCGGAATAACCACCGTGTGGCGCTCCCATCGTTCCGATTTGAGTTCTGTTTTTTTTGTTAAATTGGTACATCTGTTGTTGATAGTCCCTTTAAATCTTAGTGTCATAACTTGACATTTGCAAAAGTTACGTAGCCAAGAGTACATCTCTCTCTGTGTGTGTTGGCGATTTTTTACAATTTCAGAAATGGATTTAAATTTGCAACAACGAACTTGTATTAAATTTTGCGTAAAAAACGGATTTAGTGGCGCACGGACGTTGGAAATGTTGGAAAAGTGTTTCGGCAACGATTCTCTAAAAAAAACGGTCGTTTACCAGTGGCACGAGCGGTTCAGAAGTGGTCGTGAGTCAATCGAAGATGATGAACGCAGTGGCAGACCATCGACATCGAAAGTCGGTGAAAAAATTGATAAAGTAAAAGAAATGTTGGTCAATAACCGCAAATTAACCATCAGAGAAATAGCGGAGGACTTGAACATTGCCTATGGATCCGCCCAAGACATTGTGGTTAATGATTTGGGTTTCCGTCGTGTAGCAGCAAAGTTGGTGCCAAAAGACCTCAATTTCATGCAAAAAAGAGACCGTGTTGACGTCGCAAAAGACATGATTTGCGAGGCTGAATCCGATCCCACATTCATCAAAAGGATCATTACTGGAGACGAGACGTGGGTTTATGAGTACGACACGCAATCCAGACATCAGGCAAGTGAATGGCGTTCACCAAATGAGCCGAGACCAAAAAAACCACGTCGTTTTCAGTCAAAAAAGAAGGCAATGCTGACGGTTTTCATGGATTACAACGGTGTAGTGCATCATGAATTTTTGCCAGAAGGCCAGACAGTAAACAAGGAGTATTATTTGGGCGTTATGAGACGTTTGCGTGAAGCAATTCGCCGAAAGAGACCAGAAATGTGGGCAGAAAACTCGTGGATTTTGCACCATGATAACGCACCGTCGCACAGTGCTATCACAATTCGTAATTTTTTGACGAAAAATGCAACAAATACCATCCAACAGCCACCGAATTCACCTGATTTGGCTCCCTGTGACTTCTTTCTGTTCAATCGAGTTAAAAAACCATTACGGGGAACGCGTTTTAGCAGCCTAGAGGAAGTAATGGAAAAATCGCAGGAAGCACTGATGGACATACCGAAAACCGACCGTAACTTTTGCAAATGTCAAGTTATGACACTAAGATTTAAAGGGAATATCAACAACAGATGTACCAATTTAACAAAAAAAACAGAACTCAAATCGGAACGATGGGAGCGCCACACGGTGGTTATTCCGGGAACTTTTTGATCAAGGTAGTATATATAATATTTTTCTGTTTTTATTACTCATAATAAAATTGTGATAAAATATGCCTTCCTTGCCAAATGTTACTGAAAGAGGGATACATCTTTGGAGCACAACACGTAAATTACGCATCACCTCGTGCTTTGAGGAGAAACAAGGTCACTGGCTACGAAATTCATTTTAAGATTCATTTTTATTTCAACTAGAGGACTGTAGAAAGAGACAATAAAATCAATTTTAACTGACGCTCACATGCGTTACCCATCCCGGAGAGACAGTCTTCTGGTTATCAACATACCCCGATATCCCTGTCGCTTAAACTTAAAGCATAAGTGACGAGTTATTTATCTGAATAACTTAATTTCGGTTTTCTGATGATTAATGCATACTTTAATATTGAAACCCGCACGTATAAAAAAGGAAAATGTTAATGTTTCATTGTTGGCAGTAAAAATAATGTTTTTATTTAATGATGATATTGAAGTGATATGTGACGGTTTATATGGAAATGTAATCTTTCTAAAAATTAGTGAGAGTACTTGATATGCTCTTGTAACTCCACATTTGCAACAACAGTAATGTATAAAATTTTAACTATGTGATAAACAATAATTCGCATGCTAACTCAGGAATTATTAATCTTTTTAGTAGCGTAAATATTTGTAATAAAAAATAACGTCAAACATCTGTTTCTATGTTATAAGTATATTTTAAATAAGGGAAAATTTCAGTCGTATTCAAATAAATAAATGGTGCAATTCCTTGCGATATCGCGCCAGGACCTTTTGAATTGATAATTGCCGATGATAGGACTGATGTTAGCGTATATACTTGGAACTGCCTGTGGACTACGTACACAGGTGACGCAATTAAACTTAACTATTGTTAAAAGGTATCACACTTCTAGAACCAGTGCTTTCGTAATCCGTAACCCTTTTAAGAGGCACTTGAGACTCAGATTTCAGGTTTATTTTTTCATTCAAGTAGAAAGTTGCAGATATTCATGGTTTTCTATCTAAAATTTTCTATTTGAGTTCATAAGCCTGAAATGTAAGTCGTGTGGGAGGCACCGTGTTTTATTAGTAAAGATATACTACGGTGTTTAATTTGGTGATAGTTAAGAGGAAATGAAGTAGAAAAGTACCATATAAGAGAACAGGAAAGTTTGAAAGAATAACAATGCCTTACTCAGAATCGAAAGAAATATTTTATGGCATGGTACTAATAACTATATTGGTATTTGGTGAAATTAAATAGGTAAAAAAAATCCAGAACATTATAAACTGTAAATCTCGCACAAGATGAGACCAAATATAATAGTATCAAATGATTTGAGTGTTAATGACGAAAACACTAGCGAGCACTAACTAGCGAGCAAAACTAGTAGAGCACATAAACCACCTAATACCGTGATACATTAAATGGAAAGCATGATTGGATACAGGTGTCATTCTAAATTTAAGAGCCCTTTGAAGCCATGGAGGTTTTATTTCCATAGAAACCTTATTCTACCTATAAGATAGTTTTTATGAAAATATTCTCCGTGAATTTTACATTCAAATCATGGAACGAACGAGCTCTGAAATAAAGCGGCATCGCATCAGCCGTGGGGCCGCCTTATGAATCAATAATATTTCCAAATTTTACACAGGCATTGCAATTTTACCATTCTATAGATTTTCTGCCATATGAGACATCTGGTTGTGACGGGTGGCACGTGACAATGTAAGATAAATGGAGACAGTCTGTACATTAACATAAGTGGTCGGAATCCCAAGTTGATTAACCCAAATTTGTAGACGATTCCATGTATCGATTATTTTTGATTTAGAGGTGCTGAACTGCTCCAAGGAAGAGGTGTGATGCGTAGACAGAATCGGAGCAGTAAAGAGGAAAAAAGTATTCAGCTTAAATTCAGGAACGTAGTATTAGGGTGAAGATGGGTTTGGAGAGGTGGGGAGGATGGAAGCAAATCGGAGATATGTGGAGGCGGAATGGGTGATGGGAGAGGATCTTGCAGGGCCTGTAGAGGGGAGCGGGTGGAGGAGACAGCTCAGTCATCGTCGTCTGGGAGAGGATTACGGAGAGTGGCGAGTCACTCCAAAAAATGGAACGTTTCGCGGGAGAAGTTGTATCGAGAGCGGGGGAGGGGACGGGAGTGAGTAGGGAAGGCTGGAGTGAGGAGTGTTGGGTGAGCGGCAGCACGGCTGCCAACCGACCGCCAAATGTTCGCGAAATTCTTCCGACTGGTCGAGGAACATTTTCATCATGCACTTGAAACATTTAGTCGGCCAGGAAGATACGGTTGGAATTATCATGAAATGTGGTCCATTATATTCAACAGAATGGTACGTGGTCTAATTCAGTGGTGTCAGGGTCTCGTAAGGAGTAGATATAGTTCGGACAATACATTCATTATTTTCCCCGAAATCCTCCTTCCGCATTACCGCCCCAAGTTCCATGCGTGACGGGATGAATTCGAATGCGAGATTATCCTCGAGGGCGAGAGAAAGTGTGAGATGAACTTCATGGTCTTAAAAGCGATGCCCTCGGTTTTCTTCGCACTGATTCCCGGCCTCATCTTGGCGAGTGGGCAGTGTGCAATCCATCTATGGGCCGGCCCTTGGGAAGGTTGATGACAAGCCGATCCAGGCTTATCGGTATCCCACGGGGCACATGGGCTGCCCATTCGTGTCCAGCAGGCAGAAAAAAATAAATGTGGTAAACCGCAATTTTTTTCCCATGGTGACCGAATAAATCATTGCCAGCGGTTGGCGACGCCGGCAGGGAGGTGGAGGGAGGACGAAGATGAAGGAGAAGGGAGGGAGGACTGTAGTGGAGGGAAGTGTGGTTGACAATGGCCGCAGGGCGGTCTTTAAGAGGAGAAGGGGTCGGAAGAATTCCTGCAGGACATTGGTGAAGGAGGGTTGGGGCGGAGAAGCTGGGATATGCGAGCCCTTCAATAGAGCCTGCCTACTTTCACTCGCAGCCTCGTATACAAATTCTTGATATGCGCAGTTTCACTTTTAATGCGAGTATGGATCCCTTTTGCATCACTCCCTATTTTATCAGCCTTACACTGTTGAAAATTTTTTGATGAGTCGGAGTCCGCTCTATATTCCAATGATGAAAGAATGCGAGATGAAGCCAATAAACAGGAAAACTCTTTCCTGATCTTATGCTCTATATTCGTAACACTTTCATACTAGATACGCCATTTTTTTAGAACCTTATGAGTAATCTATCGTCTTATTATTTCTGAAATTTCTGAAAATTCAATAGATGTATTTTTCGACTAATTCTAATGGTAGGAATCCATATTGTGAGAGATTAATTATTTAAAGACACTTGAAACTTAGTCCTCAAGTATAAATCTATGTAAGCTACTGAAACATGAGTGTTGAGTGTTTCCAAATGTGTACTGCATCGGCATCCTTCCTTTTAATTACCTTCTGAAAGTTTGTTTGCTGTCATTGGTCTTGTAAAGTCATCAATTTACTGCTGCAATTAATTTAAATGTCATATTAATAAGATTGATGAACACTTTTGTTTTTTTTTTAATTTTCCATTATTGAGACCCTTTCAATTTTCTTACATGATTGGTCCCTTCGATGAGTAACACAAGAAAATAAGTCAGGATTAGTTTCCTTGTTTTCATTAATTTAAAAGTACTTTGAAAGCCAAATAAGTCACTATAACTTTGTGGAACTCAGATAAAGGTATTTTTTAGTTAGCTAGCATTTTCAATATTATCGTCAATTGGCTACAATAGTCAAATATGACGAACTATCTTGATATTTTTATCCAATCTGTATTTCAATGCAACCATTTCAGAGTGTAAAAATCATTCGCCTTGACTGGGATCCCAGTCAAGGCGAATGATTTTTACACTCTGAAATGGTTGCATTGAAATGCACATTAGCGGATGACTCCGTTAAAAGTTACTGATGCGGCATCTCCCGCAGTTTCTTTGGAATTTGCCAATCTGTATTGTTTAGCATTTATTTCCAAATTGAAAATTTAATTTTTATTCTAATGAATATTTCTAGCGAGTACGGATTGCATTCTCAGTTTGGTCTACTTAATGTTTATGTCATCGATTCTTTTTATTTTATTTTAGTTTACTGAATTTTATCTAGTAGTGCATTAAGCTTTATGATCAAATAATGTTGGTGCCGATATCATCCCCAAATTACTTCTTTAGTCCTTTATAAACCCTGTTAACAGGGGTTTAAAAAGTTAACAGGGGTCTATAAAACCCTGTTTTAAAACTATTTCACAGCTCTAATCTTGTACCTGTAGCGTAACTATTCGTAACTATTTAGTTTTTAACGGCGTGTTTGGTACAAAAAGTTTGCTCTATTGCTCAATTCCAACTGTTTCACTACTATATGGCTACATTTCATTATACACTCAAGTGTACCTGTTTTAGATGGGATAGAAAAACGTGTTGATCATATTTTATTATTGCTCGCAGAACCACAACAAATTTCCTTATTTTTAGTTTTTTGTGTTAAGATTACTTATATTACCGGAACAAATGGATGAGTTGTGAATAATATGGATTTAATATGCTTAACAAGGTACATGTATGAAAGAAGTGTGCTGCGCTGGGCCTGTCACGTTTAGAGAATGGATGAGGTTTCCATGGATGTATGGGAGTGGTGCGAATGATTAGGGAGAAAGGAGTGAACTAGGACACATCTTTGACCAAGGACGTCATGCGTGAATTTATTCGATGACACTCTCAGGCCAAGAATTTTAAAAGTCTCTGAAAAAGGAAAGCATTCATGAAGCAATGTGACAAACGATTGAATGTGGCAAACCTGAAGAAAGCATGCGAAGTATGCTAGGTAGCTTGAAAGGAATTATTTAATGAGTTTAGGCTCCCTGGAAAGTTTGCATAAGACACCTACCTACTTTTTTCCCTTCGAAAACATCTGCGACGGCTGTATTCAGAATTAATAGATCGTATTCTCTTTACCATTTTTATTACTTCCGTGGATCATGATACACATTATCTCATGATCATCGACGTCCTTTATAGGTTTTTTATTCTCGTGTCGTTATCCTCGGGTTCCATGTTCCTCTTCATCATAACGATATTTTTATCGAATCGCTACATGCCACACAGACATAGTATGGGGTGTGCAAGGAGTCATGTAGAGATGAATTGTAGAAGTTCTTTAGTCAGATTGAAGTAGTCTTCAAAAGCATTATTTCCATGTCCACATTTCCATTTAACGAAACTATGGTTTAGCTTATATGTACAAAGTTCTCTTTCTTCGAACAATTCCATTTAACTAACGCTTAAATCAACCCACTCTTATTTATCTTGTTTCCAGTTTTAAAGTTACGCAGGTATATACTCAAATTAACTCGACATTCAAAATATTTATGCTTATCTATTTGGTGTATTTATGTACTTTCTAATGTGTTATTAACATGATTGAATCATGGATTTCGTTTTTCATAAATATTTTTCCAGTGAGACATTTTAATAAAAGTTCGTTAATTAAACAATAAAAATTGCATAAAATGAGCTGCATCCTACTACGGCAATGAGATTTAGTGTTTCCCCTTGCACATCTCACTTCATTAGATATTGCAATTGCTATATTAATACGTCTATACAACCCTATACAATGAAATGAGTGTCTTTATAGTAATCTTGATCGGAAGCATGTCTGCTCTTATGATAACTGCTGTTTTTCATTAGGTAATGGCTGGATTTTTCCAGTAATTGAAGGCGTATTGATTTTGGCATTCGTAGACTATGTCACGTCATTTTTGTGGGTTTTGTTAAAAATATATAGTTCCAGCCAAGGATAGGCATTAAGCTCGACTGGACCACTATGCTAACTACAGAGTAAATTGTGTTGATAATCACTTAGATTATCTTATACGAAACTATCTTTAATCCCGTAGGCATCAAGTTTTAGTATATGCATATAATCAATTTGAATGATAAAATAGATATTCATTACCTACTGACTGTTTTGGTAGAATATTAATTTCAAATAAAACTGGTAATATTAATTTGTTTTCAGTTATTTATTGGTTATTTCATCCTTACCAGGAGTCTTACAATTTCTAAATACCTTTTTACTGATGATACCAGAAGAAATAATATTCATATGGGTGCAGAACCACAAACAATTACCAATTTAAATATAGTCGGTCGTAAATGGACTTCAGCCAGGCCAAGATAATATTTTATTTACGATATTTCTGTCTTTTTTACCAACCATTTTGGGTAAAATAGCCACCTGCTTAAATATTGAAAGCGAGTTTTTTGTCTTGTTCCGAGTTTCGCATGAACAAAGCTAGTGTCTTCCCCCCTCAGGCTAAACAATCTAAGAGGAGTAGATAATCTCACGTGTGGAAAATGTTTACACAAAATTGGGGTTAGCGAAGGATATTTTTTTACTGAAAGCTTTGGATTACCAATCCCTTTCGAATGAAATTCAAGAAATGTGTATGGAAAATATTCGCTGCCGAGGAGAGAAAAAAAACCACTCACTCAACCCTCAGAGTTATACTCCAGAAGTGATTGCCGAAACGGCACTGGAAGTGTGGTGTAGCGAAGCGTAATCCTCAAATTTCAACCACTAGCACAGTCCACCGCCTTCGTATTTATTGGGCAAAAACACGCTGAATGTAAGCACCGCGTGATCCACTAAACTCCCAACGATCCAGTTAGCTCGCGCCGCTAAAAAGCTCCTCGTGGGCGAAAGGAGTGAAGGGAGGTTAGGAAGCCCGAGATGAGGGGGGGGTGCGAGGACGGGGAAAGCACAAGGGCGGTGCCCGGGAAAGAGAGAGAGAATAAAGAAAGAACGAGCTTTGGGAGGAAATACAACCTTCACGCGCGGGGGACGTCTCCTTTTTGAAGCATTCATGAGAGTCCTCTTGAGGTTACGACTCGAGCTCAAGACTTGAAGATAAAGGGGGGGAGGATTACTCGCGGAATTGCTAATGGAGTGGAGCGCAAGGCCCTCCGCTCCCTTGTCCACTCAAAGGGGGGGGGGGAGAGGGGGGGACGTTTGCTCCCTACGTGTCCGCGCGGCGACGTAACAAAGGAAAGACGCCGCTGAGACGGGTTAACGGTCGGTCGGTACGGCCTGTCCGGGTCAGGCGGGGGCAGTGGGGGGTGGCCGAAGGGAGAGGAAATTCAGGGGTTGGAGGAAGCGATCGTGGCGAGACGGCATTCGAGCAGAGAGAATGCACGGGGCGGAGGGGGAGAAGGGATAGTTACGGGGGTTATCCGTGGGATGGGGCCGAACCAGGGGGTGGGTGGGAGGCCAGTGGGTGTCGTTGGGGTGGAGGAGGGAACGGGGATGGGGAGGCCAGCTAAGCGAAACGAGGAAGGCCCCTGGAGGAGGAATTTTATGGAGCGAGCGCACTCCCTTCTCTCTCTTTCTCCCCCTTTCTCTCCACTCCGTCTTCTCTTCCCTCTCCCTCCCTCCCTTTGGTGTCTTCCACCCTGCCTTTCTTAACCCTGAAGGAAAAGGGTGCCCGGGATTATTTCTATCGTTCTCTGAAAATGTCTCATGGTCTTGTGGAAGTTTCACCTTATTTTTCAATCTCGGGCTCATTTCTCACAATCATTATCCTTTTCAAATATTTGTCATTCTTATTTAAAATGTTGGAACAAAAGTAGCGTTCTAATTAAGGCATAGTAATGCTTCTATCCTAGATATTTTTTGTAACGAGTCTCTTTTATTATATGCCATCCGATCTTTAGTATTACATTCTTTGACTTCACTTCCTCAACCACAAATACTTCGATAATCCACTCAAGCGACTGCATTTTAATGTTATGCAAATTATTTTATTCTAGATTCTTCAGATTGATTGTTATTTTTTTAATAATTTCATTAACGTGGCAACATCAGGTGGTATAAATATAATTTCCATTACTATGGCTTAAGTCTGAGTGACTATGATTGAAAACTGGTTATTTCACAAATTAACAGAATTGGCTCCGAACAATGGTACTTGGTGCGAAACAATAAACCATCTAATAGAATCGTATTATTTACAAACGTTCCGCGTGTCCCAGCGCGCGCAAGGGGAAGAGAATTGATATATGCGGGTAATTTTTCTTGAAGTCCATGAATATTGCATTCCCCGCTTCATGGGTGCAACATGTAAAACAATTGACGTAATCAAAAATATTAGTGTGCGAAAAAAGGACACTACGTAGATAAGAGAAGTTGAATCAAATGTAAATATTAGCCAGCCTCAAAGCTTGCGATAGAAAACTTAAGATAACATGAAATGCAATACTTAGCTAAGCTAAGAAGGCGCCCATGAAGAAAATAAAACTCCCACTTTCAAAAAATATATGATTTTCAACGAGGAAGCAGTACAAGCTAAAATTTTTGTGAAGTTTGATTGAAAAGGCACGTCAGGTGGGACTGAATTAACATTGGTGAGAGTTAAAGGTGGATTTTGAAGATCAAAGTAAGTGATAATAAGTTAAGCGAGGAATTATATTCATAGATAAGTGGCAATCATCAAGGTCTTATATTACATCATGCGAAGAAAAAGAAGATAAAATGGGCACGTCCGGAGTTAGAATGGTAATGAAAATAAGAGAAATAGGTGGAATTGCTCCACGAGAAGGGTGAAGTAATTAATACGTGGACCTAACTGATTGTGCTAATAAGGTTCTGTATTCGCAAACTACTTAGACTTGTATAACTTGCTTTGATAAATGGACCCCAGATCGATCGAGTAAGGGAATTTCATTCTCATTGCCAAGGTAATATTGAACGGTGAATATCAACCAATCTCTGTATTTAAGGGCTGAGGAGTACATGTATAGCATACCCCAGGTTTATGCCGAATGAGAGAGTAAATAGTAAAGTAGCGGTAATAATGGAGGTCATTATGCCGCATCCGATAGGCTGGTCTTTTGGCTAAAGCGAAATAATATAAATTCAGGGTGAAACTATGCGATTCAGAAGACAGCACTTCATTTTTTTTAAAGGATCAAAATTACTACCCTTTATTTAAAAATCTATCGAGGAAAAGTATTTAATCTCTTCTTTCTAAAAGCGATATATAGTATCCATTTCATTTGGCCACAGATTTGCTCATCACGCACAGCGAAATGGGATAAATGCTCAACGGGGCAAACGCATTTAGTTCCATCACTGTATAGCCCATTTCCCGTATTCCCTCTCTCGAATCTTCCAGCTCACATCTCTCCTCCACCAAGCCCTCACTCTTCCATCTACTCCTATCTTCCTATGCCTCCACCCACTCTCTTTCTCTCTCTTTAACCACCCTTCACCTAAAACCACCCCCATTCCTACTGCTCAAAATCCCTTCTGCAAAAGGTTCCACGGAATGTGATCGCTTGAGCGGTAACAGTCCACTATTGCCGCCGGAGCAAATACACTTAAACTTATTCCTTGCTTATTTTTACTTGTCATGTTTATGCGTCCAGGATTGTTTCGAAAAGTTCCCCTCCGAGCCATACACGACGGAGAGATACGAGAAGATTGGGTGCGACTGGAATCGGGGGGATGTGATTTCTTTATTGGGAAAAAAAGGAGCAAACACACAACGTTCTTTTCCAGTGTCGTCGTTGGCGGCGATACGTATGCGATTTTAATGCATAGAATTCGGAAAGGGAGGCAACATCCCCTTTTCCGTATTTTTCGAATGTTATGTTCCCATTGGAAAAATTCTATATGGCAACCCTTAATGGAAATTTCCAAATATATCTTTGACTCAAATGGAGTATCTGTTATGCATTTTACGTGGTATATTTTCCATTAGCGAGAGAAAAAAGTGTTTTTCCAATCTCGGAAATTAATCGCTTGTAATTAGCACATCAGCAATTGTGAATACCTGCACATTTAATTAACTTTTACAGACACGCTCAAATTTGATTGGATTGAAAATTATTAATGTAGGCTATTTTAGTATCTTCGGATTTACCAATACCCACCCAAACGAATGGTGCTCTTGACCTCTTGGAATTTTCCCCCGCGTAGTATGTGCATCATTTTATGTTCATAGCTGATTAGAAATGAGATAAACAGAGACTATTAACTGAATTCCAATCAATGAGCCAACCGCGGCCATACTTTTGACAAAAGTATTATGGATATAAATTGTTTATTGTCCCTTTTGGTTAAAAAACAAATATTCTTTCCTACTAGCAGTGTCATTCATGTTTGAGTAATACTTCATATGTTATGACGCTTTTGCACCAAGTTCGGTTAGAGTTAATTTTCTTTCCCGAATTTCCTTGACAATACCAGATATCTCTTTTATTTAATTGTTTTTATCACCAGAATAAATTACCATAGCTTACTATTTTTATGTTATTATAGAGTCTGACGTTATAGCATCTGTTATATTTTGGGTTTTCTTAAAATACGAGTATATAAATAATTTATTGACACAAACTTTATGTAAGTAAACTCAATGTAGTGCAACACTTTCTTCGCATAAAACACAATATAATAACGTGTTCGATCTCTAAAGATACAGTCAATATATAAATATAAGCATTTACACATAAATATGTAAATATTTTTCTTTAGAAAAACTCAAAGCACTGTGGAAGATGCCGCGACAGTAACTTATGCCGGAGTCATCCGTTAATATGCATTTTCAATGCCTTTTCAGCGTGAAACTTTAACAAGGTAGAGAATTAAGAGCCCAATTAGTTATCCGTTAGCTTGGCTTTGTATAAAATATATATTAAGATTGGAAACATTTATTTCGAGTCTTGTTGGTTGAATTGCTATCGGTATGTGCTTCTAAAAGTATCTTCAGTTGAGCATGAGAGAGTAAGTAGCACAATTGCTTCCGAGGATAATTAAATTTTTCAACTGCTTGCGTATGACTAGGTTTTGATGAATTGAAAGGGCTGCGAGAGATGCCGCGGCAGTTTTTGATTTTGATTATAATATCAATATTGCTGTAGCTAATCCATACTTCAGACAAGATTTTGATCCAACGAACTCTCTTTAAAGGTATCTATTTTGTGTTCTCTTTGAAATTCTCTTGTGAATTTCTCTTGGAAAGGTTTTCAATCAGTGACTTCGCCAAACATTTAGTTTCATTATTACTTGGAAGAATGTGCTTAAAAAATACAAATCACTAATATTGAAAATGACCGTTTCTTTAGTACTTTTTGGTATATTTTGATGACCTTATATTGTGATTTAATCGATTAAAACGCTATTAAAAAGTCCTTCTCTTTAGAGAATACTGTTTTGCTAAACTATAGTGTAAATCCTAAATATTTCTAGCCTCACTATTACTAAAAATCCGTACAACTACTATTCCAGTCGTATACAATTCAAAATCCTTCTTTATATTTTGCACTGCTCTTATTTCAACATGGTAAACAATGTTAATCGGATTAATGATGCTTCAAAATCTCTCCAGCTTCTTCCCCTTGTATTTCCGAGTATTTTACAAGTTCATTGTTAAGTTTACTCCCCCCTGATCGTTATTTATTCTTACTTGCTGTCCCAGATAACGTCTTACTGGAGAGTTTTTAATATTTTCATTATTATTGGTGTTCTACTAATTACAAAAATTCGATGTTAACATTTTCAAATTATATCAGCTCGGACCTCATCATCTTACTTAAAATCACTGCACCAATACTACACTCTCTGACTTCAAATACTTTCATCATTCCTATACTTGGACTGAATTTTAAACATAAATGAAACTTGGATGTATATTTTCCCTTATTACGTTTTTTATTCACGCTGAAAATTCCGATTCTTAATTCATAAATTTACTAAAACGACTTTGATGGGTACATTTAAGTATGCTTAAACGTTTGTAAGTAGGATTCTGAATGGACAAAGGTGCCAATACTTTTGTCATTTAAGAATATTCGTGTAAGATATATTTGTCTGGATCATTTAATTTATTTTTACAATTAATTTTATATTAATACAAATATTACCAGAAAAACTTTATAATTGGAATGAGCTTAATTTTAGTTCCAATTCTAATACAAATTATTATTTTTTGAAACTGCTTCATTTTATGGATTTCCATAATAAATTGCATTTATAGAAAGCGATGTTTCATGTTCTTAGTAGATTTTGGTGATTTATGCTAAGAAAATCCCTTTTCTGATATCAGGAAAGACAAACCAGAATACGGAAAATTTGGAATCAAGGTGAACACATCCGCCAACTTTCATTTACTTCCCCTAATGGGATCAAAATTGATAATTGAAGCATTACGGTTAAATAAAATTCTCTCGAGATAATCAAATTCGTCTAACACACGTTATTGGTTACCTTAGGGTGGAAGTAGGTCCACGAGTTGGGCCTCAGTGGTGTCGTACTAATTACGTGATTTACTCTATCGCGCCGAATATAACCACAGAGGTCTACGGGAGAGAAAAGTTTGTACAGAAATGCTCCGCTTCAAAATACTTTCGGGTACCATATCTCTTCTGCATTTTTTTCCGGTATTCAAGGCCAACGGAGGTCGTTCCCGCATCGAGGGTAATGAGAGCACTTTGTATTTTTTTGTTAATATTTTCCCCCCCCGACAAAAGGAGAGAGAGAATAGGAGTCATTTAAAGGTTTCCGTTTTATTTATGACCTCCTCTCCCTTCAAAGAGGGAAAGGGAATGAGAGGGAGAGAGAGAGAAAGGAATAGGTGGATATGAAAGGAGCGAGAGAGGGATGCCGACGAAATGTGGGGAGAGGAGCATTGATTGACACGAGTACCGCGGGAGGGTAAGGTAAAGAGGGGGGAGGGGGCCTCGGGCGAATCATCTCTGCTTTCCGGCACCACCCTCCCGTGCGCGGTGTCATGCCAGCGGCAGCGTATGCCACGCGGGTCGACTCTGTGTAGAGGAGAAGGAGTTCGTCATCGGGGGAAATGGAAAAAAGAAACCGGATGACGCGGGGGTTGGGTGGAGATGGGTGAGGGATTGGATTGGGAGGGGGAGTCCGCGGTGTGTTGTGGAGAGGGGCTTGGAAAGTGAGGTGTTTTTTTTCTGGAGAGGCTAGTGGCCTTCTTCTACTTCTTCTTCTTGTTCTCTTCTCATGCGAAAAGAGGATAGGGAGACTGGGGAGCAGGTGGGAAGCAGTCTAAGGGAACGGCTAGCAGACGGAGGGATAGGGTCGGTAGGATTGAGGGAGGGCAGAGTGTTGTATAGGTAGGTATATAAAGGAAGAGCGAGTGAGTAGTCCTCGAAGACAAAAGGAAAGGGTTGAAGTGAGAGTTCTCTCCAAGAAGAAGGCTGCGGAGATGGCGTCCAGGTGGTGGAGTGGGGATGCATGAGGCCGAAATCACATGTCAGGGCACATGTACATGGGAACAGAGGGAGGGCTCTCCATGGAGAACTCCACTGTCAACACGAGAGTTCTGTGAACTATACGTTCTTGGTATATAGCAAATATTTAACCATTTGAGTGCAGGGAATTATTGAATCCTACCCGATATTATTTCAGCATATGTTCAAGATATATGCTGAAACATTTTAAAAAGTACATAAGTTAAATGTATTAAACTATGATAGCTAAATGTTGTCGAATTAATTAGGTAGGAAAAGGTTGTCATAAATTGAGCATCAAATACGTTTTTAATCTGGGTTCTTTGGCTGTTCTATATCCGATAGCACTATGGCCCCATATTTCGCCGCAATTGACCATGCTTTATCTTGTCAAATATTTTCTATTATTTTCTGTGTAACATAATTGGAAATATAACCTCTCCTAAGAAATTCTATCGACAGTTTTTATACTCTTCCATTTTTCTATTTATCTATTCAAAGAGTTTCACCTCACGGAGACGTCGGTCACCTTAATGACCTTAAGTGCTGATTTTAAATATATATACATGATATTTTATTAATTCATTTAACATTAACCCGAAAAAAGCAATTTTGGGCTTTTACATGGAATTTTTAAACTTATAAAATGACAAACAGAACAGTTGCAAGCACCAAAAACCTAGTTGAAGGAAGATCTTCATCTTCCTTCAACTAGGTTGAAGGAAGGTATTTGTCCTTGAAAATGAAACCCGCAACCTCTTAGTTGGCAGGCAGAGACGGTACTCTGCAAAATAATTTCTAAGATAGACGTAATTTTATAAGCATTATTTTGGTCTCATAAAATTTGATTGATCTGATAATGGTACTATATTCTAAAATTAAAAGAATTATATTTTTTTTCATTTGAATATGAGTACTTACTCAAAAAATGTGAAGTTATGATATGAGCTAGCATACTAACAAAGCTGTGTACAACTCCGACTAGAAAATTTATCGTGAATAGTGAACAAGGGATGCACTCGGGGGGTGTGTTGAATCTGGGAAAATGCGTGTAGATATTTTTCACTGTTTTGATTTTTATCCCAAGCAAGACTTTTCCATGTTTACTGCAGTGGCACGAGTATGCTTCCTTAGGAAGAGTAAAGTGAAAGGAGCAAGGGGGAGCGGGTCGGAAGATGGCCCTAGGTTAGAGGATGGAGTTAGGCGAAGGGGACGTGGAGAAAGGAAGGAGGGGAGGGGGCGGTTTTAAAGGAGGAGCGGAATGGAAATGGTGAAGGAAAGGGAGAGGTTGAGAGCGTTGGGAAGAGCGAAGGTCGAAGAGAGATGCGAATAAAGAGACATGAAAAAGGCTGAAACAATGATAGGAGAGAGAGTGAGATAGGAGCAGCGGTTGACGGTGTGTGCATTCAATAGAAAGCTGGGTGATGGCGGACAGGTGAATCCACCAGGGTGAATGCATCTGCATCATGGGAGAGTGAACAATTGCATTATTATATAAGTGGTCAAAAATAAAGGCATGGTAAAAAATCATACCATAAAATGGAAAATCCTGGAAAAGCATGCTGCTTACTGGGAAAAAGAGTAGATCATTAATATAAAACTTTATGATCGCTACCGCCATCATTGATAGATGAGATCGCTACCATCTTGGTTTTTATAATTTTTTTATTTTAGATTTAAAATTTTAAGAAGGGTTTATAACTCTATTGATTTTTGAATCGAAAAATTTATAAGTACTTTTGATCACTAATTTTTCACGTGTAATCAGTATGTAATTGCATCATCCGCTTCCGCAGCCTATGGAATTAACACTTTCCTTGGTTAAATGGTTTATCATGAATGGTATGGAGGATATTTCTGGCATATAAAAATACATATCAATTGAATAAGTTGAATTAAATGTGTGGAAGCCATAAGACCTTATGCATGAACCACACAAAATAAATAAATCAAATGTATCATAAAATAAGAAAATGGAATGAACACTTTTAAATCTAGGTTTCAATGTTCAGTTTTATATGCTTGGGAAGCTATTTTAAAGGCATAATGCCACTTTTAGAAAGAAAATACGAAAAACTGGAAATTTTTAAATGTGTGTCTGCCCTTGGCAAAATTATTTTTGTTTTCTCACTTTTGCGTCTGAATCTAACTGTTAACTGCTGATGAAATGTTAATTATCCTTATTATCTAATGGATGGACAAAATATTTTCTGTGAAAGTTTCATGGGAACTCAATAAATGATTTCATTATTTAATTCTGAAATTTGGCTTATGAGACCACGGAAGAATATTCACGTTCGAATTCTTTCTCCAAAGTATGTTCACCTATCGATTATTTAAAGAAGAAGTCAATCATAAAACCTTCCTCATTTCCCATTTCACCAATTTTACACATTTTTATGTTTTTCACGAAATTTAGATACTACGAGAAAGCTCTCTGTTATATTCCGTACCATATGTGCTAAAAATTTGAATGTTGTTTCAATAATTCATAAAAATATCTTGAAAAAAAAATAATAATAATGAGCCATTCACAGTCGTGAAAATAGGTTTATAGGACCTGAAACGCGACACCATTTGGATAATCGACGCTGGCGTTCTTTCATGGAGCAAATGAGATAGGAGCGAGGGAGTCATGTGGCGGGGTTCTCTGCAAGTGTTGAGGTAGTTATTGTGAAAGGACGGAAAGGGCTTCGGGGAAAATTAGCACGGCCGTACGGAAATAAAAGTATGAGATGTCTGATGATGCTAGACAAGAGGCGAAGGTTAATAAGGCATATTTTTACTGATGTAAGAATCGTATCTAGATGTATACGATGTAGGACTATATACGTCACATTACGCACTCCGCGATACCTACACTTTAAAAGCGCCTCAATGGCTGATTATAAATAACACATTTCATATGAGGAAAGCAATCTGAGTGATAATAAATCCCGTAGTCACAAAACTGAGGGCTAACTTGGATAAATGAGAGTGAGTGAGTTCCCGTCTTTGTAACCATGAATATTGAATAGCAAATGTGTTTGGAAATATCAATAGTTTCACCACCGCTTCCTTCATACGATTGGGGAGAGATTTCATGGGGTTGGAAGAATTTATCAGTTCCACTCATTCATTAATGATGCTGCGTGCCTAGAGTAAAATCACTCCAACCCAGTACTCTCTGGTAGTGACTAGTAGAGTGCCATTCAACTCTTGGTCGCGGTCAGTAGCAGCAAAATATCCGCCGACCTTGAGATAGTACTTGTAACTATGAGTAACCATTTTCAAGCATAATACGGATTTGGGGGTTAATAGCCAATAAAAATAACTTCAACAGTTTTTTATTCACCCATCGCCCAACCCTCATCTTAATTAAACGACAGCATAGCGTAGTTATAATGGTCTGGATACACCGTTTTAAGCAAACACCTCCTATTTTTGCTCTGCCCATGAAAGTAGCCAAAAAATAATAAAATCACACGTGCGTGTCCCAAGGAAAGAAGGCACTGTGATAGAGCATAAAGAACTCTCGACAGACAGAAGTGAAATAGGAGAAGTTTCCAAAAAATAAATCATGAAAACGTAGACGGGGAGCGTGCAAAACGATGGCTGCGAGGAATGGGGGAGAAGAGTAGCAGGCGGTCGTCTTGCAGAGTGGTGGGAGTTGGAGGGAGTGCCGGGGAGATGAAGGAGGGAGGTGGGAAAGGGAGGGTCTGCACCGAAAAGGTGGCCGAGGAAGGAAGAAAGCGAGGGGCGCGGAGGCGGAGGGAAAGGCGGAAGGTGAAGGCGGAAGGAAGGATGAGGAAGCGACGGGAAGGAGGTTGAGGGAGGATGGGTGGGAAGAACGGAGTGCGAGTGAGGGAGAGAGGCAGGGGAGGGGGCCAGAGAGGGAGAAGATATGGAGAGTGGTGTCCCAGATGCGGTCGTGATCGTTTAGAGGCGCTCCACGTATAAGATGGAGAGGGAGAGAGAGAGAGACGGGGGTGGGTGCCCTCATGGGGTGGGGGAAGAGGGTGAGAATAAGGATACTTCGGGTTGGGGTGAGTTGTGTGGGGTGGGTGGAAGAGAAAGGAGGGAGGGTAAGGGAGGGGGGGGCAGGTTCGGAGACGACCGGAGTTGGGGGTGAGGGCTGCTTTTTGGACGCTTGAAGTGTGGGGGGGTGGGAGTGAAGGGGGTTAAAAGAGGTACGGGGGAGGAGGGTGTGGGAGGTGAGAGAAGGGCCCGAAAGGAGGAGACATTTCGCGGGAGAGGAGAAGATTATGGTGGCAGGGGTTGGAGGAAGGGGGCGGCGAGTGGGAACAAGAGAGGGAGAGAATGAAACAAGGAGGGTGGAGGCTCCACCCCCGTGTCTTCCATTCGGGGTGCGTGCGGGGGTTTTGTGTGTAGTCTAGAAGGTTAGGGGAGATGGAGAGAGGAGGAGGAGAGGAAGGCTTCTATGGATCGGTAAGAGGACAAGAAACAAAAGAGGAATGAAACGGGGGAGGGGGAATGAGACGCGGGAGTGAGAGGAGGAGGGTGCGCTGAGGAATAAAAGGCGACACCAGTTGTTGTTTTCCTTGTTGTAGCCGTTCGGGGAGAGATGGCACCAGGGGTATTCGCGCTCCTCTGCGAACGTGCGCGAGCGCACGCGGCTGTTCTATGGGCGCGTTCCCATGCGTCCTTTGCACGTCTAGGGATATGCGAGCCCGGTGCGGTAAAGCTTCGGATAATAAGGAAACAAAATGAATAGACGGCGTCATCGTTGTATCTAAAGAAAACGGAATAGCTGGCGCTAGGTACGAGTGTCTGAGAAAGGGTGAATATGCTTTGCAGGGGTGACAGGGGAGATAATTTGCATTCTCAAGTAGGGAAGGAGGTATTCTCGCGCCTGTACCTCACACTCCGTACGTACACATATGCACACATCTGTGCGCTAATTTTCAAAGGTAATCGAACTCTTCTCTCAGTCACAAAGTTGAATTTATGATTCTGTTAAGGGTTCCGAGGTGAAGTAAATTGCAAATCAACCCACCTTGTGTAACGGCTACAGAGATCGCCGTTACATTTGAATGTCTTCACTTAAAGAATAGAAAACAAAGTAACGATCTAACATGGGAAAATAAATTTGAAGTTGAAGTTAATCATACATTATTTCTATCATTTCTCGTGAAAAAAATAACGCCAATTAATTCAGACCCAAGAAAAAGTTTTAAAACTAAAAATTAAAAAAATATTTCAAAGTAAGACATTTGGATTGAGAGAGGGAAGGCGAATGAGAAAATAGAATTTGGAAGCATTCAGCAAAACATAAAGAAGAGATTACCAGTAAGCAGTGAAAAAATTGAAGAAGAAAGACGGGTGAGACGGGTATATTAAAAGAAGTTGAGAACATATCAAAATTGGATATGGAAAGCCGCAAACAAAATTATAGCAAAATTAAATATGAAGAAACAAGAAAACCACGAATTTCAGACAAAACTATTAATAAAATAGATGAGAGCAGAAAACGAAGAATTTTAACTGTAAACTACGAAGAAGGAAGTACCAAAATATGGCTAGTAAACTGAGGCGAGAATCTAATTTAGCGAAAGAAGTGTGATGGAAGAAATTGGGCAAATGTATGGAAAATTTGCAAAGGAAGGGTGAATTGGTGTTTTGAAAAGTAAGAGGACTATCAAGAAATAGGATGAGAAAAACCGTTCACCCTATAAAAAATACCGCAGGTATATTTTCAACTTAAGGTAAAAAGATTCAAGGTAGATGGATAGAATGCTTCGAGTATCTGTATGTTAAGGATATTAGGCCAGCAAGTTCTACGCAGAGCCAAAGATGTAGATATCTTAGGTCAATGTGTAAATGATTACGAGATAGGATGGTCATTAAGGGAATTGAAACTAAATAAGACTCTCTGGAAAGGTAATATTTCCATGAAACTACTTAAGAGTTTAGAAAAACGTAAAAATAAGATTTTTACGGTCAAAATTGTGTAATTAAAATAGCACGAGGAAGAAATTTGTCTGGAATATTTTGTCAGATCAGTTTTAGTTCCCATCCCAAAAAAAAGAAATGCGGCCGTATTGGAGGACTATAGAACATTTTGACAAAATTTATTTCACATATAGAAAAGGTTATGCTTAGGATCATGTAAAAGAATGCATAGGAAGGCAAAAGAAGCTTTCTTAAAACGGGAATTGATTACAGGGACTTTTGGCAATAATGTTAAGAAAAGAAGAAACCTAAATATGAAATAAATTCCTATCCGGCTTGAGGACTCGGTCATTGAATTGAGATGAAGAGTGTAGATTGGAGACTTCACAGATATGGATGAGAAGAAGAATTGAAAGGGTACAATAGCCGGGAAGAAAAACAAATGAAGATCGGTTGACATTAAGTGAGGATTATTTGGAGAAATCCAAATAAAAATGAATGCTAAAAATTTTGATTTACGTTAGAATGCTGAATACCTTGATGCAGAAGAGAAAGATAGGCAGGTGACCGAAATGTAATACCGTTAAGGGAGGAAATGTATTGGCATATTGAATGGAATGAAAGGAGGTATGCAGTTTCGAAGAAAGTTAATTGTATTTTGGGCTGTCAGCAATTTCTAGTTCGGCGAGGCTAAGAAATGCGCCGACGAGCAGTCATTTCCATCCAAAATCTTAATTGGTAGAGTACGAAATGGGTAAATTTAGAGTGACTCGTACTGAAGCAGCACTAATTCACCATTCTTTGCAATATTATATGATTTCTGTGTTTAATAAATTCAGATTTTGATACAAAACCCCTGGCGATAATGTGACGGTAATGTCTTTTACATCCTCCAATTTACTGATACTGTTCTCATAATTAGTTAGATTAAATGAGTTAGATGGCTCCGTGCGTTTAAATTCTCCTTAACATATCACTACTGTAATATTGTTGGCCCAGGTGCGTTCATTTTACCTAACCTACAAATCTGGGGGCCATGTTTCTCCGAATAAACCGTCATCTGTCATCACGTCTGTAAGGAGCTGAGCTGATAAAGTTCTATTTTGAACCATTTTGATAAAAAGTAATCATCATGATTTTGAAAAAAATATAATTAAATATTCTATAGAAAAGCTTTCACTCTATCATTATTTAGGAGCCCGATTATTGGAAAAACTGTAGATATGTTCAATTTTAGAAAACGGTCACGACCAATATGATGCCGAAATTCGTGATTTGGGCAAGCAAACAAAAAATTTAACCACTGAACCTAACCTTTCAGAAATTTGTTGATAGGTTTTTGAAAATATTGAATTATCCATCGATAGGATGTTTAGTTATGCATTAAAATGCAACATAATCCTTTGAAATCAGTTTTGTTGCATATTAGAGCTGTTAAGCTTTCCTGTGTTAATGGATAAATAGGTGATTCGTTATTTCCGTATGATTTTATTCCTGGAGGGATTGACTGAAGTAACTTGCAATACTTAAATTAAATGTTTATATTGATAAAAATAATGTCCGTGTGTTTTAGCATACTCCGAAAAAATGCGATTGCGTTCCATTCAATTCACATCCTTATCAACTTAACAAAGTAGTGCACTTTTTTATTCTCCGAAATATAACAGAAAAGAGACCATAATTACAATTTTAAAACGTAAATGCCCTCAGAGTAGAAACATAGTCTTCAAATTTTAAGTTATTAAGGTTCCTAATCGATCTCATATCAATTGAAAACAGGCTTTTGATATTACGTACTCGCTTTCAATCACGTCCGTACTAAATATTTGTACCATTTACGCATACATTTTTAATATAATTTTAAGAGAAGAATAATATTCTATACCTTTTTAACGTGTCCGGGAACCAGTGGGGGCAAATTAGTTTACTATATAACAGAGTAACAATTGTAGAAGTTACAAAATTTTATTATATGTGGTATGTGTCACATCACATCTGAATGGAAAAGTGGTTGATCCGCCGCCGTCAGTAATTCCAAAAATACAAAACTGTCCTTATATTCATTCACCACGCCAAAACTTTGAGAACATGACTTGTAATTTTTATACCGTCTTCCTTCCCAAGTCTTGTAGGGGCCTTGTAAATTGAATTTCATTTGGGAAAACTTCAAATTAGAAATATATCATGACAACGGTGGCCACCGTTGCATAAATAACAACGGGGTTGTTTGGCAATGTTAGCGTAAATCAGATTTCCCATTATGGAAAGTGGTTGGCCTACTGCACAATATAACAGGAAAGTTTGTCGTAACACTCACAGGGGTGATGGTAACCAATCTGATCCTAGACTAGTTGTTTTATTTCACCGTTTCCTCCTTTTATCACCATTGATCCCTTAGCGACTGTATGCGTAGGCTGTTTGTCCATAATGAACCGTGTTTCGGGGAAAGTGGCCCTCGGATGGGTTTAAATAAGGAAGGAAGGGCGTCGGGATGGAGGTTTCTGGGGAAAGAGGACGAAGGAGCATACGGCGACGGCTCGGGAAGGAGAAAGGAGCGAAGGGAGCTGGGAGTAGGGGGGGGGGGGTAGGAGGAGGAGCCGATGGTGCGTCGGGGGACAAAATGTTAGGAGGCAAAAACGTTCGAAAGACGTGGGAAGGATTCGCGGATGGGAAAGGAGAAAGGTCGTGATGGGGGAAGGAAGAGAGGGAGGGATGGGAGGGAGGCTGGGCGGGGAGAAGGTGGCTCGAAGAGCCGACGCAGGACATGGAAATGAAGTCGGGAGACGTAGAGAGAGAGGCAGGGGAGAAAGAGGACGGTGGGAGGAGGTATTGGAGAGGTGGAGGGGAGCAGGAAGGACGTAGCAGGGGATGAGTAAGAATGAGATAGGGTATGCGTTGTTTCGAGGGAGAGGGACCGGTGCGGCCCTGTGCATCTCTGAGGGCCAGAGAGAGGGAATATCATTGGGGATGGGGAAAGGAGGATGGAGGGAGGATGGAGAGGAGGTGAGGAGAGGGGGTTGTCCCGAACGGCGTGGCGTTTTGTCAGGAGGGGGATGGGGCGTGGGTGGCACGTGAGGGCCCCCATCCCCGCCCTGGCTCCAATCGGGCGAAACTGAATGAAGGCGACGGTGATGAGGGAGGAGGGGTTCGGGACCTCTTCCTTGGGGCGAGGGCTGGATGCATGCACGTCGGGAGTAGTGATGGGAAGGGAGAGCGGTGCGCCGGTGGGGGGGAGGAAACCCGTGAGGCCCTGGGGGTCGTGGGCGTGCCAGCGCGCATGCATTTGGTATGCTCTGCATGATCGGGGCGTTCATAAAATTTTAGGTTAACGGGAGAGGGGTTAGGGGGTGGGGTCCCTTCCTTTCCATTGGACGGTTATAACGATTTCCGTCCCGGCGGGCTCCGTGGTAGGTGGGAAGGGGCGGGAGAAACTGGTCATTACCTTGTGATAAACAGCGGATCCCCAAGTGTCATTTTAGTACCAACGCATGGTAATGGATTCATTTGAATTTTCTCTTACATGTGAGAAAGGAGAGGAGAGGCGTAGGGATGGTGGACGGTATTTTTGCCTCGTGATTACCCTCTCTCTCTCTCCCTCCTTTCGCGACGCTTCTCTCCTCACTCTTTCTCTAACCTTTTCGTTCGTCCGAGATCCCATTCTGCCACCTCCCTACCTCTTTGCCCGCTGCCTCTCCTCCTTCCCAGCCACACCACGCAGTTTTCAAGCCGTCCCATCCCGCCTCCTCTTTATTTTCGCGAGTTTTACGTCCTCTTCTTTATGAAAGGAACTCCACCTGTTTTCCGGAATTGAAAAAAAAGACATGTACAAGCACCTTACTTGCCCACGCCCACTCTCGCCTCGTCCCGAAAGTTATATCGTCTCTTAGACGTTTAATTGCGAAAGTAACAAATCATGATGTTAGTGCGTTCAAGGGTCTCGCGTTCGTTCGGAATGCGTAACATTCCTTTTTTTTCGTGTCATTTTTTTCCAAAGCGGGTAGATACAATTTTGGGCAAGTCATTTCTCAGCAGGGCAGAGATCGACGGTGAAGAAGGCTTGTTTTTTTATATTTTCCACTGTATGAGAGAGAGAAACTTCTGAAAGTTCGCGATTCTGACTAATCTGATTAGCCGCATTTTGATTCTTTTACAACTACTTGCAATGCAATATACATAGACGGACGTGCAATTATTTTCTCTCTCTTTTTTATTACCCAAGTGTATACTCATTTTCTTATTCAATTGCTGTAGTACTCACGCAAAAACAATTTCCTATGAGCGAAAAGCTGAATTTTGAAAAATTAAGAAATACATTAATTTTCGCTTACTTATAATCAAAAAGAATTTACTACAATTCTGCAGCGAAATTCCGTTCGATATATTGATATTGGACCTCTTTAAGAAGGTAAGATATTATATTTCTCTAGTAATTAACACGCTAGCATTAGACTATGCCACGTAAATTTTATTAAGTGGTGATGTAAAATATCCCCATTTAAAAAAATTATTATTTTTTAAAATAATCAAGTATTTGCGATTCAGCATAGTATCAGTAGATGCCTGACTAAAACGCCATTACGCCGAAAACGAAGAATTGCATGTTCACAGTCATGGAATTGAGAAGTAGGTTGAGAGATGTTTGTTTTATTGTTACAGTTATTTCATCAATGATTTTCCTACTATTAGTCATGCCATTGCTCATAGTCAAAATAAAATTATTGAGAACTACTCATAGAATACGTATACAGGTGTACTAATGAGTTTCATTTTAGTATCTGCCATGGATATTTAATGCCATGAAATTAGTAAAGTGTGCATGATTGAAAGAATGAGACCAGTTTTAAGCAATAAAATTGGTGGGGATTCTCAATAACATTCACCGCCATAGTTGATATTTAAATCGTAAATTAAGAGATACTCTACTAATATATTGCCAAGTATTTGAGAGAATGATGCATACATAAGTTTGGAAGATATTATGTGGTACAATTTTAGCGATGATAATATAAATGATGATTATGAAATAGATAAATCTATGACCTGTTTTGGAAATTGGAAGTACCATCAATAAGTCGTTTCAAGTATGAAAATATCATGATACGCCAGTTTGAGCATGTTGAGAGAACTGTGAATGTATGTCAAATCACCAGCCAGATTACGAGAGAAGATTGAATGGTTAGCATGAATGGAATGTATGAATTCGACATGGGTGAAAATAGCGGGAAAAATTGGAGCAGTGGGAAAGAAATGAGTTAAAAAGAGTACTTTCGTAACAAAAAATCAGGAATTAAGTGCCCTTAAATGAACGAACGTGAATGGAATGCATTTTACATATGGTCATTAGTTTTGTGATTATACGGTTAGACCCTAAAAAAGGCTTATGCTATAAAATGAAAGATTCTTTTGTTAATCAGTACACACCTCTTGCGCCATTGATCAAACAAAAGGAAACCGAACGAACTGTTTGATTTATTGCTTGAAAATACTTGATTAGTTTTAATGTGAAAAATTGTGAAATTCCAGGTACTCTTTTGTTAAAAAACGGAATAGAAACGGTTTAAATACTTAATATGTAAACAGTAAATTTATAAAAATATAAAATAAGTTAATGGGATACAATAACATACAAGTAATATAAATATTGCCAAACAGGATTTAAACTTTTGAGAAAAAGGGCTTTACTGTGAACGTTAAATTTTGTAATTGTCATAAAAATGATTAGGTTTTTGACACAATAATTTGTCATTGTTATGTGAAGCATTAGATCTAATTAATCTGTATCCAGGTACCATAAAATACTGAACACACAGCGGAAAAGTATATCTGTGAATTTTATTTTGAATGTTAGGAAATAAGAATTAACTTGTTGCTCTTCATTTATAGGTATGTATAAGAGTATACATACGATTACATAAGTATGGGTGCTGGTGCCCCATATATATATATATATATATGTGTATATATATATAGTATGTGTGTATATATATATGTGTATATATATATATATATATATATATATATATATATATATATATATATATATATATATGCATCCACATGATGAACGCAATGCGGATATCGTCGGAATCGATGACGATTTGATATGGCGTCAGGGAGATTCATGTGGACTGTAAACAATGAATCGTTTCGACTCATTTCACTCATAAATTTTCGCACAGCGCTTAAAAACGATTGTGTACACTTTATTTGGGTCATAAATAATAATTGGCGTTAATATCATTACTTTAGAATATGAAGGATAACCAGGTTTCCATAAAAAGCTCATTTTTGGATTGCATCGAGTTGATTTGCGTTTCCACTCTTCCATCCTTTGATCAGTTGCGACTGGTGAATATACTTTTACCCAACCCAATGACTGTATGGGATTGAATTCACTTGCAATTAGCTTTAAGCGTGTTCTTTTATTTTCAGTATTTTTTCTCATCAGCTTTTGCTGACTTAAGTTTGATGTTATTTTCAGTTCATCAGGTTTCCACGGTTTTTTTATCAGGGGCCAAAATTTCATCGTAATATCTTAGGAAATTAGGAATTTTTTATCTCATTTACCTTCATTACCAACAAAATAATGCGCAAGCCGTTACAATGCAATGCGATACGTTATCAATGAATTTGGCTCGGTCTACGTATTTTTCTTTGAGATTATTAAATTTTGATTTTTATCTAAAAAAAAGCTGTAAATTAAGTTACAAAGAAGAAGTTATGACATTTTAAAAGTGCCGATCCCTCTAATTAGTGAAAAATTAAGTTTTGAAGCTATTTAATAAATCACGTGGCTAATATAATTATATATAGATGATTGAATCTCCTCTTAGTTAACACGGAAATTAAAGTTAAATGAGGACCAGAAAACCATCACAAATCAAAGTTTCAATTCTAATTTATTGATACACTTCATTAAAACTGATTTCTTGACTAGGATTTGCTTTGATTTTGAATTCCAATATTTTGGAAATATTGACTCTTAAATGATGGTTTATTGACGACAGCAGCTAGTATTATGAATAAGTATATAAGAACTGGTTAATTACGGTTAGCGAAAGGTTTACAAAAATTTTAGCAATTAAATACAACTGAAAAATTTACCATGTTAAGAAGATCCATAGATGTCCAATTAAATCCTTTTTAACACTCTTTCGATCTTTATTTATTCTATCATATTTTTCCGACACTCTTCCTAAAATATCTTCATTTTCTTCTATGTATTTTATTATGCGTTCATTTAGTAGAATTTGTTGTAGCACAATTTTTGTATAGCTGATTCATTTCGCCCACTATTGTCATTACATTTTTGTTATTTTTTCAGAGTTTAACTAGTGCTACATGTTGTGCGACGTCAATTAATATCTGAAACAATAATTATTGCTCATTTCTATGCTAAGAAATATTATGCCAATACTTTGTCAAACACTTACTAGCTGTCAATTTAGTGATCTTCATCGCACTTATACTCGTATGTTTAGTCATTTTTACCCTGATTATGCTCAATTCATACTCTTCTGAAACTCCACACCGTGTTGTGTCATTTGGGTAATATTAGAACTAGGGTGTAAAACTTCGAAATATCCGCTAATTTTGCAGTCCTGATAATCAGTAATTTCACGTGTGATAGGCCAGCTGAAAATCTACGTCGTTACATTTGACAAAGAGTAAATCCAATTATGGTAACGTAAAATGAGTAAGCTAAAACACTGTGAATCAAGACGCAATAGTTATTAGAGATAGCAAAGATTTCGCATACTAATCGTAGTGATTTCAGACTGAACATTATCATCAATAAAGAGATTAATAAGCGAGAATCAGTTTCCATAATCGTATTTGCGATAAACAAAGATTTTGTATCCATAGAAACTACACACCCAAATTAATACTTATAAACAAGCCATAGAGGTTTAATATGAAATTAAAGTCCAACAGCATTGCATAGTTTTTTGTTTTGTGTCGCAATCCATATCAATTTAATGGAAGTGAGGATGAAAACTCTAATTGAAACTCAAAACGCTACCTACCTGTATTAACAACATTATAAATAAGTTATATGCCTAATTAAAAAAAGACCTGTGAATTTGGTGATCAAAGCTACACGTTATAGCTATTTAAATTGTAATAATTGCGCATCTTTTTCTATAGGAGTTATTTTTAGATATCCAGATGTCGTAGCATGATGACATCTAACAAAATATTAACTTAATTTAATTTTGGTGCAACGCGCATGTATGTTAAAACTGATTCAATAAAATTCATTCCTACTTATAGTTTCTTATGCCAATTTTCATCCAAAGAAGTTTGCCGATGGTCAATCCAACAGAAAATAATAACTCGGCCATCTGCAGGGAATGGAAGAACTGTGTTGTCCAAATTATATTACCCTCATTTCATCTGATTGAATTCGTGCAAAGCGGGCATCCGGTTTGAATGTTGCATTTTTCACATGGAGTCGTTGAAGACACGGCGCGAATGTTAACGAGAAACAGAATTTTAGAATTTTGTCATCCCTGCCTGCGGTGGTGTACGTTCCGCAGATACTCCATCCCCCTCAACTCAATCCCGTCCATCCCCCCTTCCCATCAAATCTCTACATCCTTCCACTTCTCCTCATTTCCCTCGCCTCCCTCCCCGCCGTCTCTGCACCCCGTCCCATCCACTTTACAGTGCGTCCAGTTTTGAGTTAAATTAATTATTCTTGCGTTGCCTGTTCCTTGTGTGACAGACTGGTGAACCGGGAAATCTAATTAAGCGACGCTAAACTGCTGGGTGGCAGAGAAATGTTAAAAATTACGTTTAAATATTACTGTGCAATTATGGGGGGCTTATTAAAAAAACTGTATTTAGCGAACTCGAGGATTCGGTCGGATTTTTATGTGACAGTGTTATTATAACTATTCAGCTAATGTTAAATGTTGCTTCGAGGTCGGCAGGACGAAGATATCTTGCGATGAGCCAGAAAGATTTCTTATGGAAAATGGTTCAAGGCGCGTATATCAAATACAACACACGTATTTTACCATGCATCATGATTGTGTAACGCATTTTATTTTACTTAACGCACTTTATTTTTTTGGAATCATTTCGTAATGATGTATCTTAATTTTCAAGTTTCCTTCTTGTAGCCTATTCTGATGATGAATTGCGTCATAAAACGCCAAATGCAGCCGTATAGTGAAGTTTTAAACCATATTATTTTTTCATTTCAATTACGGTTTTAAATCGTGATTGAAATGAAAAATTACTTAAACCACATTGACTTTAAGGAAAAGCTTGCAGTAAGTTATGATAACTGTAAACCATTGTGACATGGTTATTCATTTTTTCATCAAGAAGACAGAAAATCCAAAGCAATTTATTAGCAAATTCACGAAGTCTATAAATGATTACTATCTATGGAGTCAGCTTGGGTGGTGATACACACGCTCAATTTCTTAGTGTAATAATTTATGAAGCAAGTAGGTACTTAGCCAGCGCTGATAATTAAGAGGGTAGTGTGTACTTAAGTAAATTGGAAGGTGGGTATTAATACTTCAATAAGAGGGAAAGATTTGACACACTTTGAAGGGCAAAGTCCATTCTCTTTGATTTTTTGATCCCAAGCATCAATAAACTATGGAACTATATTCAAGTTTACAGCTGACATCCAGCTATTCTCTCTACAGCATATTTCATATCATATATTTGTAGAAAATCAATTTCTTAGTCTACCATGTCAATGCTAATTTCCCGCGGAATTTCGGCAATCCAGCATTCAGGGTTCAAAGTTTGGGACATTTTACGTATATCACTACCAGGGTTCTGTTTTCTACTATTTTTGTGCATACCCGTGTGGTCACGTAATTCTTATATCTTTTTACTAACAATAATATTTAACCAGTTTGCTATCTTTATCATTTAAGTATTCCTGTCTCATTTTCTAATGTCCCAATAGCAGCTCATTTCATTTTACAATGAATCATTTCCATTATATACAAAGAAAATTCGGAGCATAACAACTCATTTCTCACAGCACGTATTTGGTATGCTGTTCCATTATCTGACTTTTGTTGGAGCCATCAAAATCGGTGTTTTCTCTCTGTGTTCCCGCTGTTTTTTCTTCCCTCTTACAGTTTTGTGTGCTGTGACCCTAGAATCACTGAATTTGCGCGCTGTGATATTTCCTACACTTGCTAACGCATTTTCTGTATCAGACTTTTGGAGGCTGTGAGCAGCCGGTAGTTTGCGTCGCATTTCGCGGAGTGGTATCTTTTTAAAGCCCTGCCGTGGTTTCCCCTCGAATGTTGTCTTATGTTTTCTCACCTCCCGCGTGAGTGGGCTCGCAAGAGAGTGCCTCCGCATGTGAGTGTACCATTCAGGTGGGGAATGAAGGTCATCGGGAGTGGGAGAGTGATGTGTCGGTCGTCGTGCGCGCAGCGGCGGGGACAGTTGCCATTTACGTCGGCCTATAAATCACGCATTTGGAGGGGTCTTAACGGCCAGGTGAGACAGAGGATCGGGCGATTAACATGCGACACGGATTTCCTCTCGGGAGACGAGCCGTGGAGCTTCATATCCTCCTGCGGCCGCCATCTCATCTTCTTATTTACTCCTCCCCTTTCATCCTCATTCCTCCACCGCGTCTTCAAGCTCGCTCTTTGATTTCCATCTTCTTGCCCTGCGAACAAGGTCAAATAGGTTAAAACAGTATATTGTTTTTACTGCTGGGGGTAAATGCGAAAACTAATTGCATAAAGTATTTATATCATGTATCCTGCCCCTGTTTTTCGTCAGATCCCATATCACATTTTTATGTAAATTTAATTTCAAATCCATACAATGCAAGGGAATTTGTGTTTAATCCCGACCTATTTTCCGTTTAGGTCACCTCTGGTGTACACGTTTTAACTTTCATGTACGCAAATATTTTATTAATGGTTTTTATCAGTTTTGACCATATGTTTAAGGAACCCAACACGTTTTCCGTAAGAAACTTTACTTAAGGTTGTAAAATAGATGCCAGTAGTTAGGAATGGTGGGATTTCAGACAGTTTAAATTATATTGAATGAATATGGCTATTGAAAAATGAAAGAATTTTGCAGTTCTCTGTAAGTTAGGATCGAATATTGCCGATCCCTTTGGAGAGTATGATGATTGAGGAAACTGTTCCAGGTTTGTACGCTGAAGGCACTCACAACCGCGGAAATGCTCTTATGTGGCCTGGATCGCGGAAGAATATGCTTTTAGGCACTGAAATTGGAAATACTATCTAAAAATCTTTGCTCACCCATGATACAACTGCTCATACTTTTCAGGAAAATTCCATGGTTAGTAACGGTTTTAATATTCAGGAACATGATAATGTTCATAAAGAATAAAATATTTTATTGTAATGGGCATAATAAAAAACTATCATTTATACATAATATTTTTAGCTATCATTGAATAAAATTAACCAACTAGCAGCTTTGTATGTATACTTTTATGTTGATACTAAATTTCTCTTGAAATTTTAGAGAAATCCAATATGCCACTGTTATGTCTACGGTATGATTATTTTTGTGTGTAAAGTGTGAATTTTCAGTTAGTTTTTTTTTCCTATAGGAAATTTATCACTCTCATTTATGAAGTGTCAATTTATAAAGAGTGTTAATGAAGGACAAAATACCTCAAACTCTGGCGTAAAATTAATCGTCTTTTACTTTCATAAAGTCACGAGTTAGGGGCTGGTGTAGAGTTAGGAGAGGCTGGAATGTGTTCATTACTCGTTTTTCAGGAATTGTGCAAAAAATATACACATATGGCAAATATATTGAAATCTGGTTTCAAATATTGTCTGAATTTGATCGTAATTTTCCCTTATTAAAGTTTAGGGGGTCCCCTTTCCTTAACGTCTTCCGTGCAAACTTCTCCAATCAGAAGCCACACAGTTATTATTTTCCTGAGAGTTTTTTAATTGCAGAAAATTCGAGCGTCTAAATTACTAAGGTACCACTTGGAAATTTTTCCTATGAATATTGTTCCTTGTAAGTGGAGGCGTCTTGTGCCACTTATTTCTTCTGTTTTGATTGTCTTGCAAAGGTAAATAATTACAATTATGAATTTAAAAATAGCTCTGAAAGAGTGTTTTCTTTGTCAAACCAACGGAATGAAGTTATATGATCAGCAAAGAGTATTTTATTAACGTTTTAAAAAGAGTTGTACCACTTTTCTGCTTTAATACTCAATGACATTGTCGTCCTTCGAGGACAAAAAACTTTACCTCCACTCATTATTTTTAATGCTCTCACATGATAGCCTCTTGCATTCGCAGATTAAGATTGGATTATAAATCTACTACCTCCAGGTCGTGAGATGATATTCTTCTTTTCTCATTCCAATGGACGGGTGTATACTAGCTAATATGTCACATTTGTCCATTATTTTGAAAGAGGAATGAAGAATCAGCGCGAATAATTCACTTTTAGAGACTGAGGTCCAGAAATGGAGTTTATGAGAAATAGGAAAAATCATATGATTATTTTTCTCTTAATCTTCATAGCTTTCAAGGAACTCTCCTAAAAGTCATATATCCTTCTAGTCTGTGGTTATTGCATGGCTGTTTCGCGTTAGAAGTTCTAGATCTCATTTTGATAAGGTATGTTTCAATTTTCATCAGATTTCCTTCGCTGCAAACAATGCCCTTAGACAATATACGAGGCTAATTCTAATAGCATTAAGCTATGAGGGCTTTTGCAAACACATTTTTTCTGTGTTTGAAGAAAGCGTACGCACTTATTTTTCTAAAACTATTATTATTTGTAAAATTCTAGTGATTTGCTACCCTTACTCTCAATCAAAATATCATATTAACTTGAAATAACGGAACTATAGTTGCAGACTGAGAATGATTTTCTCGAATCCCTAATTAATTCCCATTAATATCCACCGCTGTAGTTTTGCTGTTGGCACACAGGCATGAAAGCACGATAATTATCAGTGCCCCCCCCTTACTTCACCTCCAGTGTCCCTCCCCGTCCCTCGGACGCTAGGAGTGGTTCATTAGTCTCGAGTGCTCTACGCTCGAGCTCTTTCCTTTCGCCCTGATTCGCCGTCAAATTTCGCATCAGGGTCCTCTCGCTACTGGTTTAGCATGCTTTGAGCAAAGCGCAGTCATTCTTTGTACTCCAGTTCATGGAATTTAAATCCCCGTAATGAGAGGTTATGTTTCAAGTGAGGAATGGGCTTTAAAAGTTTTCGGTTTTCGCTTTGCTTATGAAAAAGCATAGCATTTAACACATAGTAGTATATCATTTAATTTTTGTCAATGTTTTCCTAGCAAAGTTGTTTATCCGTCAGTATGTATTTTTGTGGTATAGGCATGTCCTCATTAGTGTTAACTCTCCTCCTTGTCCATTAACATACTGTACATAAGTAGCGTACTTAGTCCCTTCTCTCTTTGCAGAGTTATCATCCATATTTTCATAGGGTAAATATCTCAAAATATGATAAAGTTCGACGCAAGACTGGGATCATATCCCTCTCAATTGTAAAAACTGTGCTTATTTTAAGCATACGTGTATGTGTGATAAAAAAACCAGAGATACAGTAATCAACCCGAAGGTCGGGTTGGTAGGGTGCGTAGATCGTAGAGTTCACTACCTAAAAACAAGTCCATCGAAATTTCACGCATAACAGAAATTAATTCATTGCTGGTGCTGGTCAACAATTTCTCATCAACAGAGGAAAAAAACACATGACAAGTGTGATTATCAGCGTGTTAATTATAATTAAAGCTCCTTCAGGAGTAATTGTCTGCCTTACAAATCAGGTGGATCAACAAAAATTAGCTGTAGACAGGACCATACAGGAACTTTGATTTGCATAATACGTTGTCGAAATAAATTTATTATCTGTATGTTGGTCTAACTTTATTTCTTTATTGCTTTCGTGCCGTGAAATAGATATGTAGTGTAAAGAGGCATAAATTTACGCAGTGGGGAAGTTCTTGAAGCGCAAGAATTTGCGAGTGAAAAATATTGAAACAATTGTAATATAACTCATCCAAATGGTAAGTATTCTGCTCAGGTTAATGAGCAGTAAAAACATTGAAATGATTTAAATTATGAGAAAGATTCTCTTATAATTGTTTTACTATTTTGTGCATTGAAAATTAAGTTTCAAGGTATACCATTAGTCCAACATATCACAACATATCCATTTGGAACTTATAAAAATGAATTTATGAAAATCAAACAAAACGGTAGCATTAGTATTTCGTACCACATTATTTCCTCGGATTCATAGACCAAATATGCCAGTCAATTCGGATGAATAAACAGCTGTACTTTATAATGGCACATGTTTACAACTTCTGAGTGACAATCATAAAAATATCTTTAACTCTCGAAAAATTTGTATATGAAACGAGTAATGACATTGCATACTATTCAGGTAGAGAATGATAGGGTTTAGTTAATGAAAGTTTTAAAAATAGTTAAAAGTGGAGCACACTAATTAAAAGCTGCGCGATTCCTTAGGTTACTGAAAAGCTAAATTTTCACCATAGTGTTTTTATTTCTGATATGCAATACTCTGGTTAAACTCTGGAGAAAACCATTAATCCTTCCTGCAAATGCAAATGGTAGATGAAACGCTTTAATGTAATTATTAATCAGGAAAATTATCACCTAATGTTTGAAGGTTCAAAGAACTCAGTCGCATATCAGAGGAGTGATCCTCTGATGTGCAACAAAATTATGGAAGTCCACATTGTAAATAGCATTCGCGGTCCTGTACAACCCGTTCCCGATTTATTAAACCCAGCCAGATGAAAATGTAGGTTATTAACAGTATCAATATATTAATAATTTCAAATTCATTTGTATTGATAATTTCTTCATTCTTCTAGGTGTAGCTATGACCCAGATATAAAAGAAGCTAGAATTAGCTGGATTGAACAGAAGCTATATTGAAAGAAAAGTAGCGCAGTATTGCAGCATGCTGCTTGTAGCTTTGTGTAGGTTTGAAAGAATAAACTCACTTCACAAAACTTGATCATCCTCTCATCCCCTACTATGAAACAAATTTTAGTACCCCTAGCTTGCTTTGAAGTCTTTTTCCTTTATATGTCTTCTATCTCTTTTGAAGAGTTTTTAAGTTACTCAAAAAGCTCTTTCTTACATCGACTCTTAACTCCTTAACGAATTTTCCTATTCTAAACTCTTTCATTTATTATTTCAAATAAGATAGTGTATGACGAGAATCTACATTGACAATGGTGGAGTAAAACAGTGGTGATGGTGGAGATAAACGAGATATGTTGGACTTAAACCCTTCTCGGGAATTTGGTGGAATTATACTTCTTAAATGACATCGAATGTAATTGATTTTGGTTCACCCATGATGAAAGTAGTTCACTGTAAAGGGAAAAGAAATCTTCAATCTTATCTTTATAACTTTCAGGTGGAATTCAGATCTGATAATTTACAAAATTTAGAATGAAAAATAGAATTAATCCCACAAATGTAAATTTAAATACTACTTATCAGGATTATCACATCAAATAAATCGACTCCCCTCGCAAAAGATGGCATTTAAAACAACGGGCTACTTATAAGAAAATAATTAGTCTAATTTTTAAGAGCATATGAGGAATCTTTACTTTAAATACGGCCTTTCTTTACTAATCAGCAACTTTGCCAACTTTTCTGGCCAAATTATTAGAACAATTGAAAACAGCAATTTCTATTACTATGTTTAAGATATTTAATTAATAAGTTGCAAGAGATGACCCGATCATTTTTAGGCACAGTTCAAGTTAAGTTAAACAAAATCATGTAAAATATTTCATGATTTTCAATTAATATCTTTTCCATGCCCATCTAGACCCAATAATTTTATGACACAACCATCTAGACATTGATTCAATTGCATAAGGAATTTGTCACACATACGAGGGTAATTTGTAATAATATTTTCGGAACGGAATAGAAATAAAGGACTTACCTCAGTGAAACATTTTTATTTTTCAATGTAGTCTCCCTGGACAAATTCATTTGGTCCAGCTATGTTGTAATGTAATGATTTCATCTCGGAAAATAGATCCCTTTGCGCCTGAAAAATACTCGTTTACTGCGGCTGTTAGTTCTTTGTTTGAAGAGAACCTCCGTCCACCGAGGAAAACTTTGAGCTCGGGGAAGAGATGAACATCTGATGGAGCCAAATGAGGCGAATAAGTTGGTTATGGCAACAACTTGTATCTTAGTTCACGTATGTTTGCCATGGCAACGACACTTGTGTGTGGACGTGCATTGTCTTGATGACATATGACTTTCTTCCTTGCCACACCTGGTCTTTTCTGTATATCTTTTGCAGTAGTTGGTCCAGGAGGTTGACGTTGTATTATACTGTTCGTTTGACCAGTAGGAAGATAATCCATCCGCAGAATGTTTTCGAATCCCCAAAAACTGAAGCCATCACCCTTCCGGCCGACCGTATTCCTTTTGCTTTCTTTGGTGGAGGTTAATCAATATGTTTCCACTGTTTTGACTCTGGGGTATAGCAGTAAATCTAAGTTCCATCTATGGTCACAAACTGGTGCAGAAAATCTTGTTGATTTCCATTGAAAAGGGTCAAAAATTATTCGAAAATTTCCAATTTAATGCGTTTGTGATCCTCCGGCAGTCACCTAAGTAGAAGATAATGTTCTCATGTCCAACTCTACTGCTAAAATGAGAGGCCCGTTCAGTTGAAATCCTTGCATCTTCTGTGGTTTCTCATAAGTTCAATTTTTTAATTTTCAATTTTATGCCCTTTTGTAATCATTTCTGGGGTAGCAGCACCATTTGGCCGACCATTACGCGGATCATTATCTAAGCTATCCCGACCCAATTGAAATTTATTTGTCCACTTAGGAACAATTGAATATGAAGGATCAGGTTTTTCAGAGAATTCTGAAAGTAGACTTTTTTTGTTAGGAACCCCTGTTTTAGGCAGCAAGCCTCTTCAGGGAGGGGAGGGAGGGTGGTAGGGAGGGAGGTAGGGAGCTTTGCTTTTATACCTTTCTTTACGAAGCAATTGTAAATCATTTAATCTCTGCTCTTCTCACAATTTTTCAATCTTCACAAATCACTACACGGGAACAAGAACAGAGAGGATTCTGCAACACAGATCTCTTCCCAGAGCTTTGACGTGATAGATGTTTACTCATAAAGATTCAAAAATGACTACTAATTACTACGCGGGCAACTCGTTGCGTCTGCGCTGACTTCTGGTGGTGATTCAGGGAACTTTTCACACTAACCTCCTATATCATACTTATGGCATTCGGAATAGAGCTCAGCTGATTTTTACGGTAATTCGAGTAAATCAAATAATATTTTTAGTTGAAGTCTACTAGGTTAGGGCAAATGTTTGATGGTCTCTGGAAAATACAACTGTTCTTCTTAAGTTATTAGCTATACAATCAGTATCATATACTACAAACTATCTTAGGGAATTTAAAGCAAAAAATATTGAAAAGAGAATAAAATAATTAGGTAAATATTTTTCATAAAACATTCTCCCCTGTTATCAAGTCAAAATACGCTTGAAATCTGAGGTATGACCCTGACTAGCCCATGAATAATATTAAAACCATGTTCGGAATATTACAATGATCCGTAATTTATCAATTTATAATTCCTCCAAACGTTAATTTCACCCTAAATGCGTATTTACCCAATCTTGCTTTCCTACCAGTCTCTCCTATCCGTAATATTAACTTCGACATCCCTTTGGCTCGCAGTATCTCCAGCATCCACTTGCCCTGTCTTCGTCTTAGTTCACAAAACAGCCATCTCTATTCCCCTACTGTGCCTAAAAATGATATGCTTGTTTTCCTTTCCCTCGTTTTTATTTTTTCCATTTTCTCCACATATATGTCTCAGAATGCTCGCAATGTACGCTCATCTTGTCTCATTGATCAAATCTGATAGCCATTCGAAACAATGTTTTATTTTTTAACTCCATCGGCTGATAAATAATGAAATGCATTGCAATAGCTTGCGTAAATGTTTTGCTAAAACTGGACTAATGTCATAATGAATAAATATACTGTAATAAAAATAATTAACTCCTAAATCAATATGTATTTTATTACTCATGTTAATATTTAAATACAATATGTATATATATATATATATATACAATACAATATGTATATATATATATATATATATATATTTATAAACACCCGTTGATATTCACCAGTAAGAAAATTGTTGCACGATAAAAAGGAGGATTAGCTTCAATGACTATGGAGCTATGGAGCTGGACTATGGAGGAGGATCTATGACTATGCAAGCTCATAGTTAAATGATTAAAATGCAAATCAAACTTCGAAACTTACTGGGGGTTTTGCTTCTTTCATGTATCGGAGGTGATCTGTTTTTTTTAAGACTCCAACAATTTCCTCCCTGAAGTTGATCACTGGACGACCGATATACAGGGTTCGTCCGGAAAATAAGTGTACTGAGCTCAGGAAAAAAAATATTATTACACTTTTACATATCTTAAGCTAATACTCCTCAAAATAGGACCCTTGTGAGTCGATATACTTGTTCCAGCGGCGTTCCCATTCCTGGAACGCTCCCGCGAAGGCATCATCGGGAACCTCTCGAAGACACGTCTTCACGGCCTCTTTGACGGCGTCCAAAGTCCCGTATCGCGTTCCTTTCAAACTCCTCTTTATCTTCGGGAACAGAAAGAAGTCCGGTGGTGCCAAGTCCGGGCTGTAGGGCGGGTGCGGCAGCGTTGCCACGCCGTGCTTGGCCAAGAAGTCCGACACGACAAGCGCGGTGTGAGACGGCGCATTGTCGTGATGCAGCCGCCAGATGTTTTTGATCGCTGGCCGGACGCGGGCGACTCGTTTTCGAAGCCTGTCGAGCACTTGGACGTAAAATGCAGCATTTACAGTTTGTCGTTCAGGTACAAATTCGTAGTGGACGACTCCCCTTTTGTCAAAAAAGACAATGAGCTTCGCCTTGATCCGAGATTTGTTCATGCGAGCTTTCTTTTGACGGGGTGATGATGGGGTGTGCCACTCCGCACTTTGTCTCTTCGACTTCGGGTCGTACTCAAAGATCCACGTCTCGTCACCCGAAACAACGTTCTCTAAAAAATGTGGATCATTTTTGCAGTGATCCGCAAGTTCTGTCGCGATTTCCAAACGATTGAGTCTTTGATCATCACTGAGCACTTTCGGCACCGACTTTGCACAAATTTTTCGCATCTGTAATTGGTGCCTAATAATCTCGTGCACTATTGTTTTTGGCACATTACACTGCTCTGCTATCATCCGAACACTAAGACGACGATCAGAGTTCAGTACATCGCGAACTTTTCGCACATTTTCGTCGGTGAGTGTCGTTGATGGGCGTCCAGGCCGTGGTTCGTCGTCGACCTCTTCTCTGCCCTCCAAGAACATCTTGTGCCACCGAAAGATCATGTTTCTGGACATGGCTGACTCCCCGTAAGCCTGGTTAATCATACCGACAGTTTCGGTAGACGATTTCCCAAGCTTTACCGCAAATTTGATGGAATAACGCTGCTCCAAAAACTTCGGCATCGCGTTCCGTGACGTGGGTCGAGCGTGGAGGTTCGCGTTAACAGAGCTCCTCACTACACCACAGCTCAGAGCCGACTGCCTTTTTCAGCGTCGCTTGCCAACATACCCCCCTCCAATCGCAGCCCGTCAGAGCGGTGCTGGGCGCGCCTGGAGCGGCGGGAAAAAATCAGTACACTTATTTTCCGCACGAACCCTGTATTGATATTCGGTTAAGAGTCACCCAATATGTATATTTTTATAGAAATATCCTCCGAAAATGTTTGTATTCAAGTATTAAACTTGGCCAAAAGTCATTTCAAGGTTTATTATTGTAGTCCTCCCGAACTTTAACCCAAGGACGCATTGAGTGGACTTGCATAAAATAAATGTTTTCCCCTTCTGTATCCTTTCATTAGTGAGTGATGGCCGCTCTTCCGGGGACTGGTCCGGTTCCCCCCCGGGAAGGATCAGGGTCTCTGAAGGAAGCTCAGCGACCGGGAAAACAACCGAGGAGCCTGTGCCGTCGGCTGGGGCCCTCGCGTGGTGCCACCATCGCCATAGCAGTAACCCTCCTCACGCTGCTGATGCCACCAAATAATTTGGGTGAGTCGAATAGCATTCATCGAAGCGGGAATGGGATGCATCATTGATGCATAATTGCGCCGGTTATTGGATTTTTGCGTTCTGTCTGCCAACATGCCGAGCGCAGTATTAGATGAGAGTGTAGTCCTCGTGTATTTTCAGAATCTTTATGCACACGTATGTGTACATTATACTATATCGGAGGATTGTGCCTTGGATCGGCATTTTTCCGTAAAATTTGGTCTCAGTCATACTGAAAGAAGGGGAGTAGAATGGCAAATCTTTCCCGCATTGTTTTCTAAAATTAAAAGCAACTTCTTTATTCCACGTTAAAATTCATCAATTATTATTTTAGGAGGACAAATATTAGCAGCCCAACTACATGCATATATTCCGGCTTCATGTAAATAGGCACCTACAAACGCACATATTTTTATCAAGGACAGACAAATTAATATTTTTGGAACAAGTGTGAGGTGCTTACACTGCAGAATTGATTTTCAGAGTTAAATAAAATGATCTTTAATCTATGTATAAAAAATGTAAATGGATTTACATACTAGCTCAAATTAAAAAAGAAATTTGAAAAAATGAGTATATCTATTAAAGGAGGGTAATTTTTGAAATAGGCTAATGAATGTGGAGTAATTATTCACTTCCTAAGTACTTGGAAATATTTTCTTACCGTAAAACGGTAATTAGATAATGTTTAAGTATTGAGCAAAAATCAATATTATCATTAAGAATTATGAGTTAGTTATTTTAAATTGATCCTAAAACAGGACTTCAGCCTTTACATCAGACTTTTACCAATAATATAGACAATTACAAAAACCTAAGCCCTAGGTGGAGAAAAATACACATAGACGGATATGGAACCCACAGCCTCTGGGTTTGGCAGGCGAAGACGTTACCCCGCGGCCACCGGGGTTGGAACAAAAAGGCACCGGGGAGATTCGAACTCCCGATCTCCTATTTACTAGACAGGCGCTTTACCCAGCTAAGCCACGGCGCCTAATGCTTCAAGAGAGTTAATTTTATTTTAGTTACCCATGCATTATGTATAGTAATTTCAAAGAAAAAATTAAATATTATTTTCGTTCCAAAAAATTTATTTAAACACTACATGGATAAAATAATTCAAACAACATATGTAATTCGTATCGCCACTTCAGTTTCAAACGAGGTGAAACTTAGTTCCTCATCATCACGCATTATTCAACACACTGTGCGGCATATTACGACTATGATCATATTTAAATTTAATTGCTAGAAATTATGTTAAAAGAGCACAGTTTCTATGGTTATATTCCCTTTTATATTTGAATCCTAATTCGGAAGACGAGCGATATGAGCTTAATGATATTCAGTGAGAAGACCATTTTTCTTTGAGACGTAGTGTTAGTAAAATTGGGGAGACGTTTGAAATTAATGAAATGCAAAATACAAGTAAATATATCTAAAATATTCGCTAACAGCGTTACCTGTTTGAATAATGTTAAATGCCCGTAAAAACGGTCGAAATGTTGAGAACACTGAAATTTCCTTCGAGAAAGTATTAAAATACTTATACAAATTATTAATCCATGATATACAAATTCCAATGCTTCACATGCTAAAAATAATTTGAATAGATCGGAAATACGTCACTGTAGAGCAGCATTATCCTGTATCACAGTTTTATACATTGTAATTCTGTACCACTTTTGATTGCATCAAAGAATTTGCAGAACTATTTACGTGAAACAATTTTAAAATTTCCCTGGATATTATTTTGAGTCTCTCCTGGAATTTCTTTTCATTAATTTTATCCTAAGAATGTGCAGTTAACAAATGCTGGGATAGATCTATTACATAGACTAATTGTGTTAGAAAAATATTATCAAATTAAAGAGTTTCAATGCCTTCTAGGATTTCGCGAACTTCCAGCGTCCGAAAAATATGTCAGGGGAGTATACGGGGTCGAAAAAATCACGCTGAACACGTACGAATCCTTTTTCTGGGGAAGCCCCCGACGGGCTCAGTCCTGTATTTTATTTTACCATCCCCTGCCAGAGACCACCAGATATAGGATCCAGTCGGAAATGCAGTCGAATGCATTCTGCGGTGAAAAAAAAGAATTCTCGAATCTTTTTCTCACCTCTCCCTCCCCCCCCCCCCAGCGGACGAAATTTTTTCCAACAATATTCTGAATGACGAAAACGCATTTTTTTTGCGTGTCCCGCCGTCGTCCTCCCTTTCCCCGGGAAGCCGAGCCGCGCCCCGGAGATGGTGCTCCGGGGATAAGAAGGCCCGCGAGGTACCCAGGGCGTCGCGATATGCCAGGCGGAAGGGAAGGCGGGCGAGCTGGAGAGGAAGGAAGGACGGAGAGATCCATTTCCATACGCGAGGCCATTGGATTTTATGCGTCTTATCTGTTTCCTTTACTCTTTTATTCCACTCGCCCGCGATGGTGTCCCGATCCCGGTCTTGTTCGAAGGAGGGAGGCAGTGTTTTTATATCTTTTCTGCTATTTTTTCCTCTTACATGTTCGGATGTGTATGGGTGTGCATCCGATGCTTGTGTGCGCAAAGTGGGACACGGCACTCCCTCTCTGTATCTTTATTTACTTTCCTTTCTTCCTCCTAAGAGCTTCCTGTTCCACCCAATTCCCAGAGATCGCTGGAATGTGAGAACCCCGCCACCGGTTCGTCGCGACTAATAAGCCGAGAGTCCTTCGACGTCCTCGCATTCCCTCGCCGCTCCCCATCCCACTTCCAGGCGGCGTCCTCGTCTTAGCGTTCACCCCGCGAGGGAATGGGGGATGGCCCCTTCCGTCGTGGGTTGTAAACTGGACTCTGCCCAGGTGGCGGTGCTGGCTTTCTTTACCCACGTCCGTCCAGTTTCAGGAACTCTCCACTCGCCAGGGTTATGATCTGTTGAAAAACGTTTCCATTTTTTTATTAAAAAAAATAAAAAAAAGGAAAATGGATGCAGTGGCCGAAGACGCTCCGCGAGATAGAAAATTATGGAAAATTATGTGGTTCCCAGGGGCTCTAGAGAACGGTAGGATACGGAGTTTCCAGTTTGATATTCATGGTTTTTTACGCTACCAGTAAATGCATCTACGCGCGTGTAGGTATATACATGGCTTGAAGAGTACCCAGGATACTATGTGAACGCCGGTGGATGTTTTACGGCTTGACCGCTCAAGCTTGAGCCTCGAGTTTTTTTTCATGTGAGGATCCCTGAAATTTTCCCCTTCACCGCGGTCCGTGTGCTGCTTATCCAAATCTTCGCCCAGCACAAACCTGCCGGCGATATTATTTATACCCGTTTTCACCTTGTTGCTGAGCACTTGAATGAAGGAAAAAAGATTGAATATCACGCGATAAAAAATGCCCATCAACCATGCATATGCTCTTCAATGAATCAAGAGGGTTTCGGTCCACTTTCTTCAGTCACTAGATCTCGTTAACTTTTAATTCGCACTGAAAATTTGATCAAACGCGTCTATGTCCATGCGCGAATGTGGTTGAATTCCGGCAGTATTTATCTTTCTGTCATTGAGAGGGGGCACACTAGGGGTAAAATAATTTTATGTGTATTATTTGGGTGCTTTTGAAGACGATTTTGCTTTTATGGTCCAAGATGCCATAAAATTACATTTTTCATTTGTTTTTCCGCACAAGAGTCCAATTTCTGCTCGGGAGCTTCAGTTCTATCTTTCTCGGAGACAAACAAACGCCTCCTTGCTGAGTTTTATTCTTATGGCATAATCTTTCCACTGCGAAAAATTTCGTCTGGGGTTGATAACGGTCTTAACAGCCGGAACTGAAATACATATCTCTGTTCCTTCCGCCCAACGTTCTTAGGAACGAAAATAATTTAAGGATAATACCATTATTGTATTTTGAGCCCTGCTACGCATTATTGTTCCCCTTAAAGGATTTCTCGGCTTATATGATACATAATTATTATTTAGTTCATAAACTATATTGCGCATGAGCCTATCCCTCTCTTTTGGATAGATTTGTGATTTAAAACGTAGGACAGATAGAGCTACTAAAAGATCAATAAAGAAAATATTCTATGTGCTGGACAAAATTTAGAGACTTGAAATTTGGAAGCGTGCGTGCGGGAGCAATGTTAACCGCTTTTGGATAGTATGAATACAACGCAAATAGCTAGTCTGCATCGTGGAAATTCCTGTGAAAAATTAAATATTTTTCCATTTTTCGCACTCATCAATATTAGAATTGATTTTTTGTTTTCATATTCTTGTAAATTCTCACGATTTGAATAATTTCTTTAGTCATGCAACTTGGTATATTTGAGTAGGTCATCATCTCTTCTATCCTTCAGATATTATTAGTTGATGAAAGTTATTAGATAAAAAAGTTTTACTTTGGAATCTCAGATGAAATTTATTGGATTAAATTCACATCAAAAGTTATGATAATCCTACATTATGATCTAATGCACCATAGTACACGTAATTACGCAAGCAGTTAAAAATAGTCACCTCATTTTAATTTTTCTGACACGCATAAATAAATACTTATTAGTAGGCAATTCGCGTTATTGTTTATTTTTATGTAAATAACGACACAGATACTTCGAATGTCGGTACCGTTGTAGACAAAGTGAGAATTCCAGAGTCCACGGCTGTGTACTCCTCCTTCTGCCCGCATCTTCTGATTACCGAAGGGGTAACAATTGGGTCATTCACGCGGATTTCTCATGGGGAAATGTTCCCTCTCCCCCAAAGCGACGGGATGAGGACGCACGCAGGGACTAAATAAAACTGACTCGTCTTTAAGGCAACAGAGAGATGGGCACGACCTTTCTATTTCCCTGTTTCTCTGCTTGAGGAGATGCGAGAGGAAATCATATCACGGGGCGCATTTGCCTCCTACGAGGAGTTGTGACCGTGTTCGTATATCCCTTCTCACTAACCTCTTTCTCTCCTCGCTTCTAAAAATATTCCTCACGGCAGCGGAGTATTATCTCCCGGCCACTCTTCCTCCCCGTTCCCATCCGCTAACCCTGCTAATTCCCCCACGATGCATGATGCCCCCCCTGCCGCCTTCTTTCTGTTTTCCTCTCATATCTATGCGTTCATAGGGGCGCGCCATGCCTGCTTCACCAACACTCACTGCATTTATACCAACACTCCTCCCCGTGCGGAGGAAGGAAGCGTTGGTGGCGGGAGTTCGTGAAGGTATTCCCGCCCGGAGGCGTCCGTCGTGTGTCCTCACTCTCTCCGTCTCCCGTTTCTGCCACGCTACCACGTCACTGCACTCTCCGTCATTTCCCGGAGGAGTCTTAGAATCCACCGTCTCTCCCTCTCTCCTCCAGAACACTTCATAGAGATGCTCTCGTCCTATCGACTGCATGGTGTACGTCTCTCCCGCACCTCTTACCCCATCCGCCACCCATGCCCCTCCATTCGCATCGCCCTCTCACGCCCTTCCCCTTCGCTCCTTCCTTTCGTCCTCAGTAACACGTAGAATCATGTCACTTTTCCCCTGGCATTCATCCGTCGTGAACCACATTCACGCATACATCATGCGCACTTGATTCTCTCCTCAGTCCCTCTCTCCTCATTGAAATATTTTTGCCTCCCCCCCTCTTGCTCTCCGCGTTTCTTTTATTCCAAGCTTTTCTCTTCTCCCTCTGCCTCCTTTCTTTCGGAACGGGTGTGCGATGCTGCTCCCTCTACTTCTCCTCTTCATCTCTTCGATTTGCCCTTCACCTCCTGTCGTCGGTCCCCCCGCACCAAAGACCCAAACTCGCTCTCGTCCGCTGCACTCAAAAAGCTCGCCCGCTATGGAATTGCTGTGTGTATTTGCAATGCGAAGATTCCCATCTCACTTGTTTCGTCCATTTTTTTCCTCTCGGTGCACTGTTTTGCATCATGTGTCTCCTTCCACACGCTCATCTTCATCTTGCTACATCCCTCATACCTCACTCTCGTCCTAACCCTTCCCCTATGAGTTTCTCCCTTTCCCTCTCACCTGCACGCTCTCTGGCACTACATCTTGAAGATCACATGCAGTGGTTTTTGATGAACCGTGATTTTATTACAATTTAAAATTCAACGGGATGCTAAAAACTAGGAGGTGATTTTGGCACTATTGGTGCCGATCTCTTGATAAAGTATGTTCATCTTACATACTATATATATTTGATAGCTCTCGAAATTTTGTCAAAGAAGGTTTTCCAATCAGTCGTAACTGATGCTGAACGTTTTTATTATTCAACGCGTTATAAATACTGTAGGCACTACTTTTTAATTATTTCAAAATTTTCAGTAATCAGTACAAGGGATCATATATGTACTATGAAAATAACTATTACGGTTGAAATAATTTCAAAATTCTTTAAATGTAATAGCTTACAATTTTATAGAATAAATGTTTTCTACCTTTCCAGTTAAAATTGCGAGCTACCGAGCAAATAATTCGCATTAGGAACAATTTACCATAGTTGCTTAAATATACCAATGGTCTAAAGTAAACCGAAAGTATAATGATGGAATAACTAAATCTCCACAAAGATCAAAGCCGCGTAGAATTTTATCTTCTATTTTTTCACTCCATCTCTCTACCGTTCCTCCTTTCTTTTACTATCTCCTTCACTTCTAGTCATTTTTTATTCCTGTATTTTGACGATTCTTCCCGTCATCACACACACACACTTCTATCAAACGAATCTTTGGGCTTCGTTCCGTATTTCCAATCCCCCGCGGGAGTGCAATGTGCTCTCTCATGTCGCTCAGCTTACTTAGTTGTTCCAGTGTTTTCATAACGAAATTATGTGATAAAAGCTTCCGTTTTGTATGAATGCGCCGACGGTCTCCCTACTCTTTCTCTTTCTCTGTCTGTAACTCTCGCTGTTTCGTTTTATTTTTCTCTGCTCCGCAAAATCACGTCTCCTAGAGTAACCTCGTTTGCTCTCTCCATCTTTTTCACCCCTACTCACCCCCCCCCCCACACCTCTCTGTCCCTTCGCCCTCATCATTTGCCCACTTCAGCACTCTTAGACTAGCGATGAAGAATTCATACTCGTTCGCGAAATCCCAGAATGATGATTCGCGTTACAGAGAGGTGCATCGTTTCACCTTTTCCGCTGGAATTTCCTTCGAAATCTTTCACGGAGAAATTAGAAGAAATGGGAGAGGAGAGCTTCCTTTAAAGTTTAATTCTCCTCTCTTCCCTCTACCCTGCTTTATATACTGAAACTCTCCCACTTGCCATTTGGGTTTTTTAATAGATCAATTTTGCTTCCGTTTCGTCGAGGATATTATATCGCTGCGTTCTCTCTTTCCTTTCTGTCTTTCTCAAACTCGACTATCGAGGGCGTTCTGTGGCCTTCCTCGAATCATGTATAGTTTCCATTTCGCTTTATATCTCACGATTCTCGCGTTGATGGCAATATGCTTGGTTTACTTTCCATATGTATTCATTTGAAGAGCATTGGTATCGTGTACGACTTTGATGGTGGTCATAAAACCACATCCTTATGCTTATATTCTGCTGAATTCCTACCTCTTTGTGACTTTTCTCTAGGCAAACGGAATAGAAAAGAGTAGAATTCTTCCATGGCCCAATAAAGTTTGATCTGAGCTCTATCTAAGTGTAAGTCTGTAGCAGTTGACCTACTTAACTTTTAAAACACAGCATCGGAAACAAAACTATTAATACTATTTATTAAAGCTTTCTTGTCTTTTGATTACCAGGGCATCCAGTTCCAAATGTATTCTAATAGTATTCAGAAATTTCTTTAATTTACAAACTAACTCTTTATCCTCAGAAGGTGTCAGTTATAAATTAGGTTTTGTCGGACTGCGGAAAAATAGGGCATATCAATCTTTTTCTTTTGAAAAAGTCGTTCATTCGATAACATTCTTCTAATTTTTTCTCTTTGTGTGAATTTATTTTTAATCTTATTTAGTATTTTCTTAATTTCTGAATAATGAATTCATTTTAAAGGTTATTACCAGTCTTAAAAAAAGAATAGAGAAAAAATTGCTTCATTTAAAGGGTAAGATGTTGCATTTTCTGCAAGAGCCTACTCTCGTAATAAAGCTATTACATGATATGAAGATCAATTTTAAGTACCATTCATTCTATCCTCGGTTCCACTCTACGATGCAGCATTTTGCTCGATACCCATAGATACCAGACTGTCGTGGTACTCCCAGTATTCATTTTACACCATATTCTTTGTACTTCAACTTCTCCAATCATAAGAGTTTCAACTGAGCACCGCTTCAAAACGTTTCAATGGGAAGTGGTAACAGTTGTCATTGATGATCACGAAATACAATTGCAGTTATATTGCGGACATATCCGTTTATTTCTTTAATATATTTTAATCAAATTGTTCACGTTCCAAAGGGCAAACTACACAAAATGTCAATACTAACTGTTTTCTATACTCGTTTTTATTAGTATAATACCTTTTTTCTGGTCTCAAGACTAAGAAAAAAGAATAAAATGTGTATAAAGACGTGAGCGTAATTTATATTAAAGTTTTGTCTTTAATTTATTTTTAGGGAAAATTATGGCTTAAAGTTAAATGAAATCACTCTTGCATATCCTCTTAATTTTTTTACTTGCACAATGATAAGCTTCATATAATAATTTTTGGTTGAGAAATGATTTCTTAGGAAATCTATAAAATATTTGCATTAGAGTTCACTGATGTGAAATTTGTGCTGACTTTATCTAACATCGTCACTTACGTTAGAATCGTTTTCTGCATGATTAGAGTAAATTCTATTGTAAACACGTGTATATAGGTTCGATAATACTAATAATGTTCACTATGCCATTATCTCCCTTTAGAAATATTGGCCAAATCTTATTCCGTGAAAGAAAAAGATATGGATGTATGATGGAATGAAAGAGAGTAGAATGTACGCAGACTTGAAGAGATATTTAACGTAGTATAGTGTGCTAGTATGTCTTGTTAAGCGAATTTGGGAAATGTATCTATATTAAGCCTGTGTTCATCCAAAACCTACCTTAAATGCCATACACTAAATAATAATAATCTCTAGACATTTTAATATTCAAAATATCGTATTCCATAGCACATTATCTTTCAGAATACGGTACGGAGTTTCTATAACAAATCGCTTTAATGTAAAATCGTAGACAAGTGTCTCATTTGGAGCATTTAATTCCTGATTTCTGATTGGCAAAATTTATGAATACTTTTAATAACTGGTGGTTGCCATTAGACTTTTAGGTTTTCTTAGATTAAAGTTAGGGGTTCAATATTGTCGTTAGTCCAGTCAATGGGTATTTGTAGGTTAATTCATCCTAACTCTTTAACATAAGTGAAAATAAATACGAAAATAACTGTCATTATAAATAAATGAGACTGCTTATTAACGGTTGAAGGATATTCGATATCAACATGGATCTCTATAAAAGTAGTCTTTGATTATTTTTTCTTTAATGCTTTTTTTACGCAGCTATTAATAAAGTTGTTCATTACTAGTTCCGTTTCGTTTTTAAGAATGCACATCGGTTTTTTCCCGAGGTCAATGTTTACGTTATATTACTAAAGGTTGAAAATTCAAATTGGTATTTATCATCAAAGAAAAGAATCACATAATGAGTCAATTTTCAAGGGAAAAAACTTATTCCCAAATCAATTCGCTTTTTTTTTGTTTAAAACAAAAACATAAGCTCAATTTCTCCCTTATTAATATTATTATTTTTCGACAAGCATATGCAAAGGGAATTACCCTTGCTTCGATAAGGCGGCTTCCGAGCGAATAAATTTCAATCGCGTTATTTATGAACCACCGGGGTGAGTTTTTGATGGGAGGGATGAATGGGACGGGAAGTGAGTGGATTGGGGAAGGGTCGGGTGGGAGGGAAGAGAGGAGAAGGGGTGAAATGGGCAGAGGAAAGGAGAAGGGACGCAGTGGGTCGCGCAGTTATTCTGAGAAATAAAACGCAGGAACCTTTAAAAGTTCTCCGCGAGTGCATATGGGTATCGAGAAATCTGAATTTCAGTGGGGGCACTGAAACTTCTTTCTTTCTTCCATTTCCTTTCTCTTGAAAGAAAGAACCGGAAAGGGGGAGGGAGAGAAAAGAAATGGAAAGGAAGAGAAGGCGAATAAGTAGGCGAAAAGGAGAGTAAGGGTGATGTTGGAGGAATGGGTGGAACTGGGATGCATACACACACACACACACACATACATATATATATATATATATATATATATATATATATATATATATATATATATATATATATATATATATATATATATTTCGATTATATACAGTATTAATAGCAAGGGGGAGGGAGAGAGAATAAAAGAGTCTCATGTGATATTTTTTTCTCTCCTCCCTTTGAGAGAGAGAAAGAGAGGTGGGATTTCTGTCGAGGAGGGACAGCTTGCACCATGGGACTGGGTTTGAATCCTCACGACTAAAAAAGTGACGTGGAGGATGGAGCGTAGGGGAGCCTTCCAGATTGAATTTAATTTATTTTTCTCCGGAGTGTCCGTCGGAGGAAGAATGGGCGAGAGACTGTGGGATGCTAGCGGAGGAGGTAAAGGGTCTCGACCTAGGGGTCTGAAAAGGGGAAGGAATAGCAAGGAAGGGAAGAGCGGAAGAAGTGGTGGGCTCTGAGTTTCGAGGGAGGAAAGATGGTGAGAGCGAAGACATTCGGAAGAGGTGCGGGTGAAAGAGGGCGGAGGGTGTTTGGGTGTGTTTGTGCGACGGGAGCTGGAGAGCGGTACTGCGTATGATGGACTCCCTCTCTTCCTCTCGACTGGGGACGGAAAGAATAAGCGGGAGAAGGAGGAAGAAAAAAGGGAAGAGACCCACCAACCAAGTAAGGAATCGGGCGCTGCTGAAAGGAAGCTGTGTAGGGGGGAGGTGGACTTGTGCGTGTGGGGGCGTGGAGAAGCGCGCGCGGGGGTCAGGAGACGCAATATTTATGTGCTATCCGAGCATCGAAGCATTTGTCTTTCGAACGGCGGCCGTCGTGTTTATTGACTCCGAAGTGGAGGAGGGATTGGTTTGAGTTATACGTATTATTTTTGAGATGGGACAGAAAGCGCGGAGTGGAGGGATAAGGGAAAAAATAAGAATGGGCGGCGGGGGATAAAATGGACGGTTGCCGACGGATAGGGAGAGAGTGAGGAAGTAATAGAGGAGTTGAAAGGGGAGAAGGGGTTATCTTTGAAAACTGGAAGAGAGGAGAGAGCGATGCAGGAAGAAGGATGGAGGAGTAACGGGAGTTGGAGGAATCAATGAAATATGGAGTGGTCGAGGGAGAAATACGGCGGAAAAGTCAAATGCATATAATGCGGATGGTGCGGGTGTGTGTGTGTTGCAAGATGATTCGTAAAAAAGTCTTTCATAAATTTTGGGACGGACTTCTGGGTCAGAATAAAATGAAGGAGCCCACATAAACTTCGAGTCAGGAATGGATTCCTTTTTCGAGTTTTACTCAGCGGAAGTGGGTTTCGATGCCCGTTTTAGGAGTTCAGAGAAATGTCGAAGTAAGAAGTTGATTTGTTTTTCAAGTGTGCGAGAGTATAGGAGGTTGACGATGTTTAATAGTTCTATGGAGTTCTCCTGCCTCTCTCTCTCTCTCTGCGTGATTACTGGTGACAGATAAAACTGATTCAATGACGATACACACACCGGAAAACTAAAAATATAAAAAATTGTTTAATTCAGGTATAAATGGAATATTTTTATGTTAATTTATTAAAATTAATTCATAAAACGGTATAATATGATCGTGGTCTGCGTACTTAATGTTTAAAAACTAATTGTAGCAGTGATTTTAGTATTGCGGCCGGATAGTCAGTCGATACATCATATTTGTTTTTATATTATATCTAAAAAAAAGCGTAGTTGTGAGTATAGCACAGGCATTGCAACATAAAGGTTCAAATTTCGATTCCCACTTTGGGTATGTTGATATTTTATCATATATATAACCAATAAAATATATAGGCAACGATTGAGCAAACTCAATATTTGAAAATCTGAAAATAGATTTTGATACCTGGAACCAAAAAAACGAATAGTAGAGCAAACGATAAACATAATATTTTTTTTTAACTCATCTTCTTTGTCAATAAGTTAATCATTCAGGAGAACTCGGTTTACTAATAGATTGGTTGGGAAAAAAATTCTCCTTTACACTAACTTCTATCATTCTTTTTATGGGCTATTTAAACTGATTTCCTCACGTGAGATTTGAATACGGTGGCTATATCTGCATTGAAGTGTACGAATTTTGATCTAATTGCTTTGCTATGACATGATAACATTTTTGGGAATACTCATGGTACCTCAGAATAGTATCATTTTAGTTTATTTTTCTTATTCAAATAAACCGTAAACATCTTCGAAAAAAAGCTAAAATAGAAAAAAAGGTTGACTTCAATTTATTGAAGTGATTTTGTCACCCATGTAGAAAGCTAACATTAATCTTTTCTACGAATTATTTCAAATTTATAGGAACTACGATGACTTATTCATTCGGACGCAGATAATATGATGCAGTTTAACTAAAAAATCGTTAAAAATAAATATGATACTTATAACCTAACAAAACCTGCGCAGTAATTGTATTACCGATGCAGTAATTATCTATTGTTATAAGTTAATCCTTTTTATTTTGAAAGACAATTTTTATGTCATTTACCGCTTAGTCATTTTTGACGCGGAATGCGAGTAATAATTTTTGTGAGCTTCAATTTTAGTCTTGAAAATGATTACTTAATGCGTCACACAAAAATTACTTGTTTGCGATCGGTTTCGTCAAACGGTATGGAGAGTTTTAATTCTAACAAATAAGAATCATCCGAAGAGTTAACGGTGTTGTATAACTAGTCATTATTAAGTCATTGCTCCGCGGGAAGCTGAATATTTACTTGATTAACCTTCCTTTCCTAATTGATGAATTAAAAAGACGAAAATCTACGAGGGATAATTTTCATCAAGTTTTCTTTCATCATTCGGATAGTTCAAAAAGAACTCCCCTTATTCGTGCTGCAAGTGTGCAACGTGATCCGAAAAGATGAATTGGGTGGATGGCGATGAAATTAGTCGCCTGGTAGCACGCAGGGCCCTCTCGGTCGCCTCCCCGCCCCTTCCCGCCAAGTGATGCTGGAGGGATGAAAGTTTGTCTTTGAGATCGGAAAGCAGCAAAGGGTTGGAGGACGAGACTCGGGACGGCGGGAGGGAGAGAAGCGGCTGGGAAAGCGAGGAAGGAGGTCGGTCATTGGGCCTCGAGATTCCGAGGAGTGAATGAGGAGGGAAATGGGGGACTTGGTAAAGAGAATGGAAGTGAATAAATGGGTTGAAATTCAAGAGAGGGAGGTGTGAGGAAGAAGGGAGAGTTTTGAAGTGGGGAGGGTGGGGTTCAGGGAATGGAGGAAAGGGAGTGCCTTGGAGATTTCCGGAGACAGCCGCGGAGGCAAATATGTAAATCTGCGGCCGTGAAAATTGAAATGAAAATAATAGAGATATTTTGATGACCGAGGCGCGCGCAAATCGTTTTTGCAAATTTTAAAGGAGGATTAGGTGTTAATCCCACACAAGTAGGGAATACGACGGAATTATTTGCAAGAACTTAATGACTAACGTCGGTAAAAATAGATCTGTAGGACGTTAGCACAAAACATAAATGGTATTTACTACTGATGATGATGTTTTCAATCCAGACTTGGAGAAAAGGCTTATTTAAACAATAATGTTACGTAACTTACGAGTAGAAGGCAATTCCGTGGGAACAAAACTTCGTTTTCCTCAAAAGTAAAACTATTTCCGTACTGTGAAAAATAAAAGGAGTTGTAGACTGATCATGAGGAATAACCAAAATTTAGAGTAATTAGTGGTTACTAGCGTTGTAGTGTAATTTATTTTTAGGAAATATTGGTGCGTGATATTTCCCAATGTCACTGTTACGAATTGAGCGAATGTAAACGGTATAATGTAGGTCTAATTGGTAGAAGGCCTCTCTTAATATAACGCTCTAGTCCCGCCCACTAATGTGATATGGAGCTAAAATTATTACATGAATTCAAGGATACGTGACTCAGTCAGATTTTACTGTTCACTATTGGATATAGAATTAGAGTACTGAAATTACATTAATAAAAATTAACTTTATCGACGTAAAAGAAGATTCAATTGGACAGTGGTCATGACTACGGTTTTAAAAATCAACGTACTGACATGTTAAATGTGTTTCCCCCGCGCGTATGTTTTCTCACTAACTCCTGATAGCCATAAATCCACCCGATCTACCCTTTTTTGATGTGGTCAGATGGTAGTATTCATGGTGATATATTATTTTCAAAACTTCCCTTAAAGGTAAATTATAAAGCATTAGTTACTGAGTATTACTTGTTGTTAGGGAATTAACCATCGCAGCTTGTTTTTGGACAAGGAAAACTCACGAGACAAAATAGGAATTATTAAGATGTTAATCCGAAATCCTTGTCTCAGATAATGGCGAAAAAACCAATAGCAGCCCAAAATGTACTAACGGTGGGGAATATGTGACAAATTTGGAATATATTTTGAAACTTTCAAATGAAGCATTGTTGATTTTTTTTAAATATAAAATAGGCACTATGTAATCTAAAAAAGTAATTAAATAAAAATTTTGAAAATAATAAGTAATAATTTGTCTCTTTTCACTCCAATCAAATTTTGTGATTCAACTACGGAAAAATTACCTGTTGCTGTAGACATATCAAATTAATGCCTACGGGAATAGCTAGGCTGCCTACTATCTTTATCTGTGAATTTTTTCTCACCGCCTCGCATTGAAAATAATCTACGCTGCAATATTGAAAATAAGTTGAACGGAAGCATTGGGAGTAAGTGTAGTGTGTGTATTGAAATTTTCAAATATTTTTTTAATACTCTAGTGACAAAAGAGTAAATAAAAGCATCCCTTAATATGCAAATACCACCGGATTAAAAGTGCACCTTACCGCGGTGAGCGATGGACTACATATCAATAGATTCGGATAAATAAACGTTTGCAACCATAGTAGGATGGTTGCAGGATCGGGTGATCTGATATCTATTCAATACTCCATGCTGCTATCCGAGAATTACCGTCGCGTAGGTTGGCTTGTTGGACAACAGTTACGCCCCGAGTTCTGGAGGTGAGATTTTCATGTCAGACGCCTCCAAGACTGGAGGTCAAACTTTTGTCCAACAAGCCAGCCTACGGGACGGTAATTTCCGGAATCAGCATGAAACATTCATCCGATAAACGTCACCGGAGCCTTAAGATTAATTTATTCAATATTTTAACTCCTATCTTTAGGATTTCAAATATTAATAATACAAATAATAAAATATAACACATATACAAAAACTTGCAGAAATAGTTTTCTTCCTTTCCACCAACTTCCTCTTTATATTCCTGAAAGACCCATTATTGGGACTCATGGTGGAGAAACGTATTCAGCGAATGCAAGAAAGCTTTGTAGAAATGTGACGAGAAATGCCCAAGCTGCAATTACTAAATGCTGCCATTACATTGCATGAAATAGCGACAACAGGGTATTCAGAGTTGTGAGCTACGAATCCGCCAGTAAACGGACGATCTTGGAAGCTATCGCGGCGCCATATTCCCTCAATCCAATAAATATTATAGTTTTATAAAAATATCCATCGTCTTTCACGTATTACTCGTAAAATTTGATGCTTGATATTTCGGATGACGAGATGTATCAATTTGGATAGTTTGCACGTACAGGCAAACACAGAGAATCCATGAGTGGTGAAGAATCCACTCTCGTCCTACAAATTAAATCAAGCCTGGGACGACACGACGCAGATTGACGTGGCTAAAGTTGAATGACATCTTCACAGTCGTGTCGCTCTTTACACCGTTCAAATCCTTCCCTTTGGATGGCAAATAGACTATCCGGTTACATCGTCTCCCACGCGCAAAAACCTAGACAAATTTTATTCTTACTTAGAAAAATACTTATGAAACCAGGAAGTCCATTTCAGCATGCTTTAAAATAGTACAATACTTGCTGGTTAACTCATTTTAGGCTAATTATACCTCACTAAATCATTTTAATGAGTTTAAATTAAGGTTTTAGGGCATATCGTGAGGTATACGGTATTCATGTACCTATCAGAATAGTAGTTTAAAAGTGTATTTATCTGTAAGTGGTTGAAGGTAAAATATGTTGGCAGAACTTGCTCTGTCATAATAACAATAATTGAACTATACACTGGTACACGGCTTACTAGCTTGAATGCACATTCCCCGAAAGTTGCTTTATTAGTGGTAGTTTAAAACTTAGACGATTAATTTACTCAGAAAAGACATGTTTTCATCTTCGGATAAGTCAGTCGGCATACACGCGTTGCTTCTCTGGGGCTTCTGTAAACTATTTATTTATGAATTAATTTAATAAAATCTTTAAGAATATTTTTAAATTTCTTAATAAAATTATTTAACAGGTTTAATGTACCATACTGGATGTCATCCCAATCTATAATTTTAATTAATGTGGAATTTTATTTCATTTTTTTCCTTAATTTTACGTCATTCCGTTAGTGTCTTTTTCATTCATGAAATTGGTCTCCACACGTATTCGTGCGCGGCGAATTTAAGTTGATCTCCGAAATTTGAAGTTAATCGGTAAGAACGCTCTTAGAATTGATTTAGATATTGGGTGCATTGGGGGGTTAAGGTCACCTAGCACTTTTGAATTTACTGCAGATGTTTACGAGCTTATGTTTTCATATTAGTATATAGGGTAAAATAATAAATGTAAATTTTCGACTTACCCGTACAAATGTTGCTATCAATGATGAAATAAATGATAGGTCTGTTTATACATAACTTGGAAAACGAGGTGTTCTAAAAGAGGTATTTTCTGTATGCAGAAGTTCAAACCCGTAAGTAAACCTCAGATTTCATTAAAAACTTCAGAACGGCGTCTAGGTTAGACGCATCACCACCTTTAATTTAGCCAATATCGCCTTGGATGCCATATTTGTTATGCATTTCGGTAAATCTGTAACATGGAGTCAGAAGACTTATTTTTAGAACAGGACGTAACAAACGTCACATCGGAGTTGTTCCTAAAGGCTAGCCAAGAAGTAGAAATGAAGTACGCAGTGCAGTACGTCCTCTTTGTAACCGAGTGATGACTATTTCCTCCTTTCTGCTCTTAGTAGAAATGGGTTTACTTCGGCGCACCGAATACTAAGACCATTTAGAACCCCTAACAGCCTATTAATGTTTGTGAGAAATGTATGAAAGTAGATGCTATTAAGTGCATTTTCAAAATTAAAAAAAAAACAGAAAAGCTAAGGCCAAATTCGTACAACACGTCATTCACATGTTGCAACAGACGTAAGAGATCCTATTCCTTTAAAAAAGCAATTACTCGTCTAAGGATATTTGGGTTATTCCCTACCTTAGAAACTAGGACGCTCCTCATCTCACTAACTTACTGCCGTAAATTACCTTAATCCGATAACATGGACGAAGGGATTTCGAAGTGCTGGCCCCACATCATCTAGAATTTGTTAATGTAATCTTCAGCAGCGTGGCACATACTCTAAGCAAGCATGCATTCAGGCGCATGTCTGCCCATGGAACGTGCATTGAATTTTGAAACCTAATGCTAATTTCAATGCGTTTTCTTTTCTTACATATGACCTCAATTTACTAACGTGACGTATTTCTCAACGTTAGAGCTATAACGGGAACTAGAACTCACGTTCGGAAATGAAATAATTTTAAAAGAATATTTTGCATGCATATCATTTTGATTATATTGATTAACTCTATTCACCTGTATCATACTATATTTTTAATGGCTAGAGGCATTTTATTTTTCTTATTTGATTTCTGTATTATCCTTTCTTTGGAGATAACATACATATCAGAGTACTTGCCGTTAGCCTTTGAAATTAATATAAATAGTTTTGTTCGCGCTTTGTTAAATTCACCTTATTGTTAAACAACCTAGCGGTACTAAGTCGTAAGCGGTAATGTAATAGAAATTGACCATGTTGCTTAGTGTTTTTTCCATAAGTATTACGTAAAATTGTTTTGTCTCCACCTGTCCCTTATTCAACTCCTCGTCTGGTCGCCTTTTACTATCATTGGCCATAGAAAACCTTAATGAACAATAATCGTCCCTCGACGAGTGAAGTGTTTCTACCATTTATTCGAAATATTTATACCAGAAGGTAGTTATAAATATTTGATCGTATGAGATCGAAATGAGCTATGGTAGTAATTCATGCACGTATTTATTCTAAAATTCCATAATCTCTGAAGTGTGGGTAATTTAGCAATGATAGTTTCCACATCAACGTTGCCCCTGTAATTCGGTAAAGTGTTCATGACTCCGGGGGCTTCAACCTAGTATGAAGGGAGACGGAGCGATTATGCGAACGCCCGCGTTCCCGCCAAGTGCTTCTCGATGCACTCGGGAAACGATGGGTTACTAGTTTTGTCCAAAATGTGAGCCGCAGAGAGAAAAAAAAACCATATCCATCTACCGCGAGTGGGAGTCAGTCCGTCCGTCCGAGCGGAGCGGAAGTTGACGGAAATTGGAATGGAAAAAAGGGAGGGGCCGCTAGGGAATTAGGTTGGTTTCGTGTGTTAGAGGGTCGAAGGGGGGGAGTGAGAGAGGAGGTTATGGTGTTAGAACGGCCTCGACTGGAAGGATTGGTGGTGGAAAAAAGAGAGAGGCGGTAAAGCACACACATAAGGTGGGAGAGGAGGGGTGAGGGGGGTTGAATCCTGGGTGGAGGTAAAGGGAGGGAGGGTAGGAGGAGAGACAGATGGAAAGTGTGAAGAGGGAGATAAATGGCAGTGCCGGTGCGGAAAACAAAACGCTGAGCATTTCACATTGTTGCGGAAATTTGATGCCAGCGGTGGCGCTTGAGTGATGGGCGATATTTCGGGGTCGTCGCGGGGTTCTGGAGCCGAATTCGCGCGTTGTGGTGGGGGGAGGGAGGAGTGGGAAGAGGAGGTTCAGGGATGGACCAATTCGGAAAATAAGCCATGCAGCCAATGCCGCGCGTGCTCGCCTCGGTTGGTCCAGGGGAGTGCGAAAATAATACGACTGATAGAGGCGCCGGGGAATGAATATGGGAGGCAGGAAAGGAGGATTGTGGGTAAATTGAAGGGGTTAGGGGATAAAATTGAAGGGGTAATATGACCAAGGGGGTGAGGGCCCGGTATGAATGGAGGGGCAAATGAAACCAGAGGCCGGACGAATTTTATCACGACGGATAAGCAACTTGATCAAACTAAAATAAGAAGCATTTACTCGTGTGCTGATTTTAACCTGATGATATAATCTACTAAAATGAATTCAGCTTTCTATTTGGTGACTGTTCGTATTATGAAAATTCCGTGCACTTAAAAGAAAGTGCAAATTTTTGTATTTATTTATTCTACCCCTTATGCCTTCGTTCTAAGCTTGAATAAAAATTTCAATGGGGAAAATCAAGCACTTCAATTTCTTTTGGAATTTATTCCGTATATTTTAGTGCTTATTTATTTGAATAACAATTTTCATTGTTCCTATGCATAAAAATTCTTTCGTAGTGGTTTCTTACAGGAAACTCTTAAATTATGCATGATTTACTTATAGTTGTTTGCTATGGATGTGATGGTAAGATGAGATTATCTCTATCATTAAGGACGATTTAAGACTTGTAGGGAAAGGTGGAGAGAAACCAGCTTGGACAAAGACCTATTTTTTGTCCCAAGACGGTCTACAGGTTTGCCTCCGTTTCGAACGAAAAAGTACGTACTTGAAGTGCTCTGCATGCACTAAGTGTGGTTCAGAAAAACCCCTAAATGCTAAAATTTGAACCCAGACCCTCACCATGAGAAGATTATATAAGTACAGTATCAATTCGATATCAAGCCATGTTTTTAAATAATGGAAATGTTGTACCCCCGGATTTTACATTTTTTCCGAGGAAAACTTAATCGCTACAGGAACGTTATGATCGTTACCTATTTTTTACTGCGAAACAGTCAAAGCTCCTACATTTGTGACGACTTCAATTAAGAAAAAATACACAAAAATATACAGAAAATCATGTGGAGGGAGCCGAGGAGTTTCGTGGCAATTATCAGATAAAAATCTCTTAGGCACCAAAACTTGCGAGTCTTACGCAGGATCATTTCCCCCTCTTAAAAACCTCGAGAATGTCTTTAACTAAATACCCCATCCCCCGCTCGTTCAATGACGTTTCAAGAGACTCTTTGCCCAGCTATAATCCCTTATCAGCCCGAAAAAGGCGAATTTTTATGAGTTGTCACCCGTTCCTCGAAATAATATCATGGCTGTTTCTTCAGGGGCCCGAGAACGAGTTGGAGAATGGGAGGTTAGGGGTCCCAGGGAAGGAGAAAGAGAGAGGGGTTAAGGAGTTTAAGGGACCGAGTTTGGAGTAAGGGGTGGATGAGGAGGAAGGTTGTGAGGGGGTAAGTGCTAGTCTTGAGAGTGTGGAGAGGAAGGATCGCTGCCCGAAAAATAATTGCCTGGCTGAGTGCTAAACACGCAACCCCTTCTCCCCCCTCAACATATCCTCCTCCCTCCGCCCCCCGCCATTCCCTCACTCACCTCCCCCCACTCCTGACACTCCTTCATTTTCTCTCCCCACTCTCTTTACCCCTTTCTCTTTAGCTTATTAAACGCGTCCATTATTCTCTCCACTATCAACTTCCCGTCGCATCTTGGCCGACCCCCAAAGCGCCACTCCCACCCCCTCAGGTCCAAACCCCCCCACCTCATTTTCTCCTACCCCTTCCCTCTCACTTTTCCCTTCTCCCTCTCTCTCTCTCTCTCCCCGTCTCCCTCTGCTCCTATTTCCCTCCATCTCCCCCACTCCTCGTTCCGTCGAATCCTCCCCTTCCCACCTCCGCCTTTTGTCGAGGCAGAACCTCTCTTCCACTCCCGACAGCCCCGATAACAATCTCCGACCGCCCTTCATTAAAACTTCCTCCCTATGGTTCCCCAGTCTCAAACGTCAAAGCGAGAATTCAATTCCTCGTTCAATTGGGAGGGGGGTTGGGTGGGTTGGGACGGTGAGGGGTGAATTCGGGGGCAGGAGTGGGAGAGAGGTCAGAGAGGAGTCAAGGAGAGAGAGAGAGAGAGAGAGAGAGAGAGAGAGAGAGAGATATAGAAGGAAGGGCAATGGTTCTGCAGATACGGAAGGGAGCAGATAGGGTGATGCCTACTTGCGGGTGGTAAGGACAAAGGGTTGAAATTGAAACCGAGTGTTTATACCGGTTTTTATTTTTTTTCATCGGAAATGAACTCAATATACCTTGGAACAAGCCCATGCACGAATTGTAATCACGCCTTGCTTGTTACGTGGCTCAGGTTTATACCTACATAGAGGAGCATGTAATAAATTCTTGAAATAGAAAAAAAACATACGTCCTCGACGAAAAATTAGTTTGACTATGAATATTATCCCTAGTTGTATCCCTGAACAAGTTAATACCATGTTTCTATAGCAGAAGTAATGCAGTAACAAAGGCGTAACAACCAAGCAGAGCAGGTCGGGACTCCTACCGTTGTTACCTTATTATGAATGTTAGGAATGTATTAATTCCAAATTTTCACCAACTAAAACAACATAACTTAATTGATTTTATATTTCATAGCGTAAATATTTCGTCTACTGCAATTAGGTGTGGTTAGATTTTTTCCAGATTACGATAAGGACACCAAAAAACTGGCCAGGATGAAAAAACTAACTTTAGAACATTATAGTATTCCAGAAGTTAGAATTGAAAACTGTGCCATTGATTTAGCGTTAAGAGGTTTTATATAATAAACCTTAAAGGTTTTGCTCCTGTGAGAGCTCGGAACATGCATTTTCAAAGTAGTTAATCCTGGGTTGAATGGAAAATTATGTAAGATCTTTCCTCAGGAATGAATAATGTAACAGTCAAAGTGTAGGTTTTTATTTTATGTTATATATTCCTGGTCTTCTTTAATGAAGCTTGAATGATTAACGGTTATGTTTAATAACGAGGCTCACAATTCACAGAGGTTTATTGAAAGATTGCCAATTAAATGTATTGGTATATTACGTTAAACCAATGATATTATTTTGTGTTTACAAATCATTCAGTTTTAGTGTGTTCTTTGACTCCCGCAAAATATACCATTGTCGCCGTCGGCATCTGCAATAGTACTGGGTATTTACTTCTTATTTTATATAAGATAACGGAAGATAGCGTGAATACATCCCAGTCAAGGCGAATGATTTTTACACTCTGAAATTGTTGCATTGGAGCGTGAATACATAAATACTTGGATGAATGAAAATACTCGGTTGTATCAATGAAAATATAAAAAAACAGAAAAAAGTGAGATGGGTAGTGAAAAGGGTTGGAGGTTGTGAGAAAGTGATGCACTTGCAGAAGGGAATAGGATGGGAAAAACCACGTGGAATATACGAATAGGGGAGAGAACTTGGGAAAAATCACGGACATACAAATGTTGTACAATATGGTTTCCTGAATTGTTTGCAATAATTTATGGGGAAGTGGCACATTTTGGTAGTCCACTATCTAAGCTGTTGTTTAGACCACACTTAAACTCGTTTGTCCAACGGCAAGAGTTGAATTTGAAGGAGCACAGTCCACCAGAGCGTTCTGAAAGTCGGAATGAATTTTCTTTGCTTTCATACTTTTATTTACGAAATATTTAATTCCTTCTCGAATCTCAATTTTTTCCATCTTCGCAAATCACTACACGGGAACAACAACAGAGAAGCGTCCCCACCACAGATCTCTTCCTAGAGTGCATGTGCGTTACGCGTTTACTCAAAAAGGATTGCCTGCTACTACGCGGGAAACTTGTTGCGTTAGCGCTGACATCTGGTGGTGATCCCGAGAACCTTTCAAACTACCCTCCTATCAAATCTAATATTTATCCAGTGCGAGGAAGAATGCTGATTCCAAAGGTGTTTGCCTTCTTCTTCATGGGTGTATGACGCATTCCTTGTCTCTCTACCTATAGCCCGATAACCGATTTCTAACTGACCCGATAGTATACTACTTTAAATTTTTGGTAAATATTTTCAGTATTAAAATGTATTTGAGAGGAATGGGCTGTAGCCGCAAAATATGGCGAAATTTGGAAGCGAAATTCGGGAAACAAGTTAATGACGGCATATAGGTAAGATGCCGTTGCTACGGTATGAAGATTTTGGTTTTTAAATACGGTTAGGGTGGACAGTTACTGATAACAAAAATGCCAGTCTCATTGTTCTTATATCATAGTATGATGATGGTGCGCAGTAAAAAGGAAAAATATTATTGTATAACACTGGCGGAGAAAGATTTTTCATGCGATTATATTTGGAAATTTTAGGCACTTCGTTGGTGAAAGCTTACATTCATTCTAATTATCAAAAATATTTAAGGTTATTAGTAGTTATTTACGTATTAATTCAATGCGTGCAAGGTCAAAATCGCAGTCATTTTATTGTCTGAATCTTAACTTATTAGCAGTTCTAAGGCCTAAAAGCCCTAATTCTATCAAATATATTTGAGACATGATCATCTCACTGGTCAAAAAAATTATCTGTTTGGTGAAAATCAGTGTGTAATCATCATCATCATAAATTATCATTCCAAGGGTTGATTGTTAGTAGCTCTCTATAACCTTTCCTGTTACCTGTAAGTATCCACATTCCTTCATAACTCTGAGCAATGGCATATTGCGTAACCTGCTTCACGTAATTCACTTTACCTTCACTGACCTTCCTCTATAATTTTCCTGTCAATGGTTTCTTCAATTATTGTCATCAGTAACATTTCATATCTCACTCTTTTTTCAACCCCCCTTTCTTTGAAAAAGCAGGCAACTTAAATTAGCCAAAAATGAATGCTGTGACTACACAGAGATTCATATTTGATGTATCAACATTTAATATCCCTTTTAAATCAACATATTAGATGCGTGGAGGCGATGCCATTTGCACCGTAGAAAGTAATAGTGAAATGAATTAAACAAATTATTTTAACCAATGATTGGTTCAAATTGGCATAAAATATTTGCAGGACAAGTGGGAAACTATTTCCAACTGCTCGTAGTAGTAGTAGTTTTGAGGGGAGGCGACCGACAGCTAAGGTCATTTGCGCCATAGGGGATGGACAGGAAAGGATGAAGGGTGGAGAGAAACCCGGCGTCGGCATTAGCCAACTCTTTACGAAAGGCGCCAAGGGGTCCGCAGTTTAACGTCCCATCCGACGGACGGCGTACTTACTCAAAGTGCCCTCCACAAAGCACCTCAAGTAGGGATCGAGATACCTCTGAAAAATATTCAACACCGCCGGGATTTGAACCCGCGCCCTCAGGGTGGGAAGCCTGTACGTTAGCCACCGCACCATCTCGATCCCCTCCAACTGCTCGTGATATCCGATATGGGATAGTAATAAACATAATTTTTGTGGAAATATTTTGTAACCATATGAATTAATAATAATCGGATGTAACGTCAACCGAGTTAAGAGCAAATGTAAAGAGTAAATGTGTATACATCATCGTCATTGACACAAATGTCAACAAACGTTTTCATTTTAAAAAGTGTTTCGTATGAATTTAGGTGTAGAAGGGTGAACCTTCTATTAACGCGGTAGATAAAAAAAAGTATACGATTTTAGACAGAGAGGATGCAGGCAGCTATCGCGAGGAAATGAAGAAAAAATAATGAAAGATGCTGCAGGATGCTTAGGAAATAATGGTCAACAGGATGCGATCGAAACATCATTAATATTAGTGGAATACCTTGAACGAAATGTATTAGTAGAAAATTTAGATGATGACTAAACGGCCCAAATTAAATTTGCTAAAGCTATAATATTCGAAAAAATAAAGTAAAGAACGTGACAATTTTTTTAAGCAAACAGAGAAGTATAATTAGTAGCGAATGCCCAACAATTTAAGAGAAGATAAATATTCCTGGGTAGTGCCAACATTAGGTGTCGCCGTGAAAATCTCTGTTCTCTTTTATGTAATCCTAGGGTAAAACTACGTGTTCAAGCAATTTGAATTGTCTATATATGGATGAGGTGGAGTATTGACTATGAATACAGTGAGAATTATCTTGGATGTGGTGACTGAGTCAGTTTTCTGGGCCATGCCGCAGGTGGAAAACCGTTAAGAATGTTTCCATCCTCGCAAAGCTCTTAATCCGAATCCTCGCTCAAGTCCCAACCTCATTAGGGACCGAATTCACTTCTCGGAAAGGGGTAGTCAATTGAACCCATCCTTGTGCAGTACAACATTTAATGTCTACAATTCTAAATTTTGTGGCAAAACATCATCTCCATTATATCTTTGGCCGGAAGTAGATTGCAAGTTTCTTTTTGACGGACGATCTACGATTAAAAGTAAAGTTTCTCTCTTTGTTGCCAACTAATCGGTAATGAGTAGGAAAAATACTTCTTGGTCTTTCTGCAGTTCAAGCGAGCTTGTTGCCGTTTTTTTCGTATTGATAGGTACAAATTTTTTCGTTGGCATGGCTCGTATTAGTTACTGCCAAAATTGTATCCTTGCTATATTAATTATTTAAACTTTATGGTAAGGATAATATAATTGTTAAAACAATAATTTTTTTCGCAACCAAACACAGAAAAATACATGTACATGCAGAAAAATGAAATGTTCTATGGCACCAAATAGGATCTTGTTTGATGGCAGAAAATGCCGTATTAGTGTCTACCTGAATTCAGATTTATGTCGAAGACAATTTTTCTTCCGAGATAACATTACTATCCACATTAATTCCCCCAAGAACAATATTTTATATATATATATATATATATATATATATATATATAATGTAATGGTACGACCCGTATTGTACCGTACATAGGTGCAACTCTTAGAAAGTGTATTCTTATTTCTTCAATAACATCACCTTGCAACGCTTAAGCATAATAGTAAAACTTTCCCCACGTTAGATTGCTTACTGACAGTCTCTTACTCTTTATATTATTGTAAATATCTACTCTTCCACTTCTTCAAAGACTCATTTATCATTCTCTCGTCCTAACTAAATATTATCTCTGCATTACTTGGACTGCAAATTATATCTCATTTTAGTCATTTTTATCCTGGGGGTATAGTTTTTCTTCCGTTTGCTAAAGGAATGTTAATAAATGTTCAGATCTTCTTTTATTTTGTAATATTCCCATGATCTTCGTATATTGCGGAGTCCTCGTCCGTTTTGACATCCGCCAAGGCCACCTATCATGTTTTACTTCAATTTTATCCCCTTCTTAATTTCAATTTTTTGAATCAATTACCCATATTGACTAAATGTATTTGCTCTTATATTCATAGTTTCATTAGTGACCATAATAGAAAGGAATGGAGAGGAAAATGATCATAATTTCATGATGATATGATCATATTGGTTGAGAATGTAATATTTATTCGAGTTGGAAAATCATACGGGAGTTACCAATAAGCCTTTTCCCGTTTTAAAAATCGAGCTCCAATGCTCTTTCAGAATGATACGAGATACGAAGGCAGACGGAAAATAGCAATGAACCAGTGCATGTCGAGGGTTTTATTGATAAATAAACTTTTGCAAGTTAGAGGTATAATTAATGCTGTTATTACTTGATAGTGGTACAGGTTAGAGAATATAACCTGTAACTGTTTGAGAGCAATACCGCATCAATATTTATTAAACGTGTCTGTAAACCTTTGAACTCTAAATTAATTCCCCCGGTAAGACCATTAAATGGATTACGTATGGTAAATGCCACGACCCCAATTCATCTTTAATACATTTTATTCCCATGATACCGATTGTAATAAATGTAATATTTGACCAATCTTGCAGCCCCACCACTGGGCATCCGAGTGGGTAAAAATTGAGTGTCACTCGTAGATGGAGGTATAAATTTGTCCCAAGGGTGTATTTTGTGAAGCGCTTATTCCCAAGAACGAAGAAAACATTTGCAACTCATTTAGTTCCCAGGAGGTCAATTCTTTCCAAGGTCCCCAAATAACTAAATTCATTTTCGGATTTACAAGTGAAAGGGCAAAGGATGGGAGGAGGATGGAAGAGGTTGGGAGGAGGATGAACTTGGTGGGCCGAAGAGATGGAATGAAAAGGATTGGGTTCCGAAGGAGGATCTGGAAGGGGCCTATCGGCGGAGGCGGCAACGAAGAGCCCTTGATTACCACTTCAATCCCACCGTAAGATGTCGTCTCCGCTTCCCCCCCTTCTTCCTCCCTCTCTATCTCACTCCCAATCATCCATTCTATCTTTATTCGTCCGGGGAGAGTCGTCCTCTCTATCCACCTTCAAACATATATGGTATGTGGCTGAAACATTTCCGTGTGCCTACGTGGTGCCAGCGATACTGATCTCGAATATTACTTTACCCGTTAATCACAAAGGCCGCCTGTATGAGTCTTGAATTAAGTAGGAGGCATTCTCTATGAGTTATTTCTTTTATAAATTGATAACGTGAATTCTTTGCCTACTTTGCGTATGAAATGCATAAATTCCTTTGCGGATAAGAGTTTTTCTGAATGTATGAAATAAATTTGAAAAACTAGATATGTGAATCATTTGTCGGAGTAATATCCTCATTTTATCTTGGACTACATTACATTTTTATAGGTGTAACTCAATTATCCTAAGGAGAGCTTTACAATCTTTTGAATATTAATATTTATTCATATTATAATATTATGGAATATTAATTTTTATTCCAAGTGAGCAAAATCCTTTAATTACGTGGATCATATTAAAATCCGTGGTTACCAGCTTATGGTAGGTTATTGCAAAATTTCCAACATTTTTGACGTACATATCATTAAAGAATAAGGAGGTGGTATTCTCACCTGATATCATCTTCGATTTTAAGATTTAAGAAAGCCATTTATCTATTAGTAGAAATGTTTAGGGTATTCCTTGACTCTTACGTATTTTGCTCATAATCATGTATTTCTTCACCTTGGATGTATTGAATATTATATCCCAATTCTAAGCTCCGAGCACTGGATTATATGATCGTTCTGACATCATTTAGAGACGCTCAGAAACAAAATTACTATAGCAGACGGAACTAGAACACTTAATCTAACTTAACAAGTGCCTAAATATTTATCGATTGCCCATATGATATTAAAGCCTCTAGCTGTATTTTTGTTTGATATGAATATTTTTAAATATATTTTCATTCTCTAGCCCTAGATTTTGTAACAATATATTTCTTTTGACACTATAGGAAGTAATTATATCCGTAGTTGATTTGAGAAAGACCTTGCCTTTGACGCGGGTGTCGAACGCAGTTGAAAAATGGAAGCTACGGCTCTTTCTCTTTATCATCCGGTCATCACTTGAAAAAAATGTAAAATTGAGTCCCATAAACCTGTCGTTATCCGTGAACTGCGTCAAAGCGGGAAATACACAGAATCCTGAAAATGAATCACTATCAAAATAATTTTTCGACTGGAAACAGCGGATATTTATCTCGATTACTGTCAAAAAATCACTTCCGGGGAAAGATTTGTTTTGGTGATGAGGAACATAGCAAAAGGAAGGGATGTACGATGTGTTGATAAACAACAAAGTTGAGTGCATTACTTTGGGTGAATATTGATGTAGCTTCATTGCAAATCTGTCGTGAGTAAACAGAATAAATCAACACGTAGAGGGTTTTAACTCTCGAAGTCAGAAGAATCAAATATTTCTTTAATACAAATCAAATGGTATCAAGAGCTAACAGTGGAAACGTTTGTATAGATGCTAATCTGAGAATTATTTTAAAGCAGCACGTATCTGCTCCTTTCTCCGGCCCAGTCCCTTCCTCCGCGATACCATACTCATGACCGTTGTCGTAAACCCTCAAGCTATTTCGGAGACCCATTCCCTTCTGCTCTTTCCTGAGTGCATCAATTCCGAAAGTACGACATGGTTTTTGCTTGCGTACCAAATATTTTTCCAAGGCGAATTCTTAACCGTTACTCTTCTCTTTGGCTTGATCCAGCAGCTTAGTGTACCTTCACCTCACAGAATACCCTTCTCATCCTCTGTTTTTCCCCTTACATTTTCTTAGCCATAATATTTTGTTGTTTCCATCCCACTCCTTACCCCCGAGTTTCCAAATTCCAGTATTGAATCCTTCGCGATGTAGCCATGCCTTTGATCTTTGATTGGTGCTCCAAATCAAAAATGTGATGCAATCTCAATGAACGATGAAAATTAATGAGTTACATATTTTGAGAAATTAGGGCTTTCATTAGACAGAATTTACTTATGGAAAATTGCACGTTTTTTGAACGTTTTATTTTCTGATATATGCTAAAAAAACTCCCTATTTTTAAAATCGCTGAAAATGTCACATTGTAGATGATTAACTGCTTCATGACTGACAGCTAACAAAACCACTCCTTATTAACTTTTTTATAAAGAATTTTAAATGTCATTAAACTTAGGAAATGCGTATTCTGATCATATTTTTGTGATATTTCATAGAACTAAGAATTTAATTCACAGAAGAGGGCATTTTAAAAAAGAAACGTGAAGCATTTGTGTGTACATTTGTACCTTAAATTGATTTGAAAACAATGTCTGAAAGAGTGTTAGTGTTTACGAAACTTAGGATTGAATATGAGTGCTTAAAATAGCAATATCTATGTATTTGATGATATTTGTCTCGGAATAACGATATTAAAGGAGCCAGCTGTGACGCACTGATAAGCAGTCATCAAAGGCATCGATAAAAATGCAACACTACGGACAACAATTTAAAAACGACTGGATATTTAATTTTCTATCTGTAAAAATGTAATAAATTCTCTTGTTTAAATTCAAATTAAATTTGGCTCTCCTAAAATGCGCAGGAATAAGAATCAAAGAACATGATATTTAATATTAGGTGAAGTCCGGAAAGTTACAGATATCGCTCTGTATTTCCCGAGAAAAAAGATGAATATTTGAGCGCGATGTTTATGCTATCTAAATCAATTTCTTCAAGAACTACCGCACAAAATAGAGAGTAACTCACGAGAAGCTTCTCACAAAATTGTTATTTTTATTGTTAAATGTAGTCTGGCGATTTAGGGTAAGTTTTTGAAGGACCTTTCCACTACACACTAATTCAATCGTCAGCCATAATTGACATGATACCAATTATTCTTAAGCCCCATGTAACAATAATTCATTAAATAGCTCTTCATAATTTCTGCGTTCTTTAATTTCATCGAAAATGCCTCTTATTTCCCCCCTTCCTCTTTGTTTTCCTATGCTTTTGTTCTCCTCACTATTGCCGTCTTCAGCGTCCCATAGCCTCTCAGTATCTCCTGCAACCACCCCTCCTGCCTTCTTTGAACTTATCCCAATGTATTTCCCTCAATTCCCCAACCATGACCAGAACTTCATCGTTTGTTTTCATTTTCGTATCTTTTCTGTTATCCTCCACACCCACATCTCAAAAACCGTCAATCCAAGCTAATCCAACGGCCTCAACGACTATTTTTCTGAAACATACAAAGCTACGCTTCATTTAAAAGTATTTACTAGCTTTTTGTGTTAATCTTTTTTTAGGTGTCTCTCATCAACTTTGTGTACGCCTATTTGTGTACGCTTCTTTATCTAACGCCATTCATCTTTTGAAATCGTCCACCACTCACCGACCCTCATCCAAAACACTTAGGGGAACTGTTTGAACTTTTTATGTGCTCACCAACTTTATTGATCATCATATCCTTCCTATATCTTGAGAATCTCATTGCCTTTGTTTTCTCATAAATAATTCTAATCCTATGCCTAAAAACAGAATCTTCAATGCACTAAGTAATAATTGTGGATAATTAAACATTCAATACCAAATCAAATAAATGCCATTACATTGTAATGGACTTTGGCCCTCGCTCATCCCCAGCAAAATTTAGAATAAAATGAAAGTTAAATTAACATTTTTATATTTTTATTTTCATCTCGCCTTTCAAAAAATAAATCCATTACCCCCCTGATACAGCAATACAGATTTGGGCCCTAGTATGCTCTTTCCTACAATCCTGCAATGGAAGTCGCATTATATGGTGAACAGTCTTTTCCCGTATTACTTTATCTCCAGCTAATAGCTCTTGGAGGAAAGTATTATTTTTTAATTTTAATGGCATCAAGATTATTAGCTGTGGAGTCAATAAACATTTTTTCCAATTTTCTATACACTATTAAGAGCTAAAATAACTAAATTGGAAATAAGTTTGAAAGTTGCGTAATTTCAGCTTTGTGCTAACTCAAAACATAATAGTATTTCATATAAATTCCACAATAATGTCTATTTCCAGTTTCCACCATTCGTATGGGAATAAAATTTCGCAATACATCGTAGAAAAGTTTAACGGTATACTGCAATAAGTTAGGCTTCAGACTTAAATGGATTTCCAAGAAACTGCGGGAGATGCCGCGACAGTAACTTTTAAAGGAGTCATCCGCAATATTTGTATTATAATTCAACAATTTTAGACTGTAAAAATCATTCGCCTGTATAGGCGAATTCCAGTCAATCTCGGTCAAGGCGAATGATTTATATACTTTGAAATTGTTGCTTTGTAAGAGAATTTAGATGGGGTATGTTAGAGGTCAAAGTAAATCTTTAGTTATATTCAGTGCGGTTACAAAAAGTTTAAATATATTTTCATGCTCATAATAGTGTGATTTAATGATTTTTATCGATGTTTTAGTCTAAAATTTTATTTTTTTCACTGCATTTAGCTCTGAAACCATATTCGATTGTTAACCAGCGTTGTGACTTGCAGCTAATATTGCTCCCAATGCCGTAAAAATATGCTGTAATGTAAGGGGACTAATAGACAAAATTAACTCAACCTATTTCCCCATGCAGGCGCACATGTGTTTTGCCTGGCCCCTTGCCCTAATTATGTTCTCTTTTACCCTTACCGTTTTTCGCTGATAGCGGTGACTCCTTAGCCACAATGTGATATCAAAATAGATTATTTGTTTTGGCAAGATTGTGAAATCCATCAAAACATTTCCGGTAACTTTTTGGGCTTGGAAATAAATGCTTCTAACATAACAAACTATGCTATATGGTATAAATTAGGTAGTTATTATAATAATGCATTACGCTATAAAATGTCATTTGAATCAAATGTCTTTGAGAAAGTATTCCATTGAGGGAGTTCCGATAAATTTTCATGATTTTTTCCCAATATACTTCAATATTGTCTGCTATCTTTCATTTATTGTTTACATATTTTGTCTGTTTAGTCGTTGGAGTCCCATCCTCCCTGTACAACTAATATCTTAAACACCAACATCCTGTCACCTCTATAAAAGTCAAAGGCCTCGTCATGCCTTTTCCTAAAGCCACCCACTCCGCCATTCCCTCTTCAATTTTTTCTTCTTCAATTTTCTCCAAGTAACCAATGCTATTGAATTCCGTTTGTTTTCGATCAACGGTTTACCACCAGAGAAGCAGTAATTGGACTTTTCATTTTGGTCATTCGAAAAAAAAATAGTGATTTAAGGAGAACTTATAGAGCATTGAAAAATGTCAAATTTTAATGCCTTACTAATGAATGTACGTGTGGAGATTTGAGTTGTGACGAGGACATAGTGATATACTTCCTCCCCTGAGTAGCGACGTAATTATACTTTTTATGCATTGTTCTGGCGCCTTATATGAGTTTACGTAATGAAATACTTACTTAAATGCTGATTATTTTGAATCCCTTCACTAAAATACTCACGTATTTTCCTCTAATGTACCACTGAGCGCTTTATGGACTTTTGTATTTCCCCGGGAGAGGTATTAATTTATATTAAATGTGGCTCAATCACAATTGTATAAAACTAGGATCATTGATAGATTCTAACTTTTTGTGCTGATAAATATTTAGATCTGTAAGAAATACTCGTATTTGCAGTGACGAACGCTTTCACGGAATCTTTCACTAATTCAGGTCTGATAATTATTCATTTTATTTGAAAATAATATTCGTTACTTATAAATATTATTATATCATTGGACTGAGAAATAGCGTAATGGACCCACAGCCCGCAAAGCAAAGTTGGTCCTCAAACGTCTTCAGGATACGGAAGAATTGATGCCTTTCGTTTGGGGAAGCCATATCCTTTGAAATAGGTCCCTCTCGCAGTCCCTATAGAGGTTATTTAATTCAACTGTGTTGTACATTGGTGGGGTATTGAACAAATGCGAACATTATCAGTGATAAAATTTTGTTCTACATCGCTTGACTCTAAAATAAAGTCTTCTAATTCCTCGGCGACATACTTCTCTATCCGCCCGAGAAAATTTACATCCTGAGTGGTCGTTATTTCCTTTTCCGTGCTTTCATCGCACGAAAATACCGAGATTCACCTCGTCACGTCTGTCGACAACGAAGTACTTTCGAAAAGAGCTCACCGGCTCTCTCTTTTCCATGACGTTCGTCTCCACCCTCTCCTGTCTTCTTCCCCATATGGAGAAAACTCTCCGTCCATGATTGTGTGTTTGTTAAGGATTTCAGCAGCAGATTAATTTTATGGGTCAGGTACTCCACTAATTGCATGTAGATTGAGTGCATTAACACAAAACGGAGGTGGGCCGCTAAAACGTAAGCGCTAATGGCACCAGTCCGGGATGGGCACAGAACCCACAGGGCGAATGGTAGTCCAGAAGAACTGAAGTGAAGGAGGTGGAGATTCGACGACAACTAAAAATTGTGAAACTCGTTCCTTCACTCCCACTCGTTCGCGCCCTTTCAGATAACGGAGCCATTTTCTCAAAGCATCCACCAAGTGATTGCCATGGTGACTGTTAGACAAAGGGTCTCTCTGGATTTTATTTTCTAGAAGGATCGTTCCCCTGCCTTGGTACGAATTAGCGCTCCGGGAATCTCCATTCACACGCATCACATTTGCCTCTTTAACTTAAGTATTGAAGGTCGATTGTATTAGGGTATCCTTGATGTGACTTAATTGGAACAATGTGATTACATCGGCCGTAAAAATAGATTTGGTCAGAGGGAATCCAGACGTGGGAAATCAACATGAGAAATTATGCATTAATAACCCCAACATTTTCTCGCTTTTAGGAAATATAGTTTTAGCGCTTTAATAAGGCACATTGAACTATTTCAAGTTGCAAAATTATCCCAAAAATTTAGCGTCGGATTACTTTTCTTTAGCTTGTTTTATTACTAGACGAAAAAATCCCCAATTTGTCTTCTTTATTCGTCTTGTAACACCTTTATTCAGCATTCCATATGATTCATTAATCATTAAATCACTTGACTTCCAAGTACTCGATATCATATTACAGTGTATTTTGACGTACAATTCTCATTTGTGTAACCCGTTTTCTAGTTTTATTGATTTGAATCTAATGTTGTAATTTGCTCATGATTTACCATATTTGGAAAATCCGCTTACCATCATTTACCTGTCATATTGCTTTCCTATGTGCAAAAATCATTGATAAAATATTCTGTAAAAAATAAGATAATGGAAGAATCAATTTTTGGAATAAATTTAATTCATCTGTAATTAACTGATTTTTTATTTTTGCGTTATATATTGATCTTGAGTTACCTGTCAGAAAAGACCATACGGTCTATTTTTATCCAAAAAATTCAAGAGTATCTATTAACTACCTATTATTTGCGAATAAGTTCACTTTACACCAATTCATTTACGTTAAAGATATCACCTTGCGGCCAGAAATTATTAGATAATATGATACAGTTACATCTAACATATTATAACTAGATGATTAATATTTAAATTGAATCTTGTCCTCAAGAACTTCAAGATAAAAAATGTGGAATTATAAATTCATAATTTCTTGCGATGGAATTCATTCTACCTTTTGTTTCCATTTAAACAAAATTAAGATCTCATATCTTCCGGCTCTTTACCTTGAGTACCACCATCTTCCAAAATGCCTTCCTCCGTGAAGTCAGTAATGCCAAGTAATCTTACTTGTTTTTGTGCTTCCGCTCACAGCTTGTGTGCTCTAGACGGACTTCGATGATTGTAATTATAATTTCACCGAAATGCCTTTCCATCTCTCCGTTGTCAAGATCTCCCGACTCTCCTGACACCATTTCAACTGGACATCTCCTTGGAGCTCCTTTACTCAGTCTTCAACTCAAAAATCCAAGCTACACTTCACATGTCAATATCTTCTTCACTTCGGTGACACTCCAACTCTTTCTTTCATTCATTTTCAAATCTACTTCATTGCTTCGAGGTTACACCGAGGAAGGGGTCAATTGGCCAACCGGCTTGGTCAATGCACTGAATATAAAAATGTGTGCATTTATACCCACGTAATAAATGGAAACCCGTCAAATGCAATGGCATCTGCTCAATTACACCCAAGCCGTCGAGAGAGCGCAAGCCCACGGGTCTTCAGCGGATAGCTGGGGAAAAGGAGAGGGAGGAACATATAAAGAAAATCTATCTTTATATTTTACTACTCCGCTCTTTGCGCTTCTGTCGTGGAATTTGCGATTGAAAATTATTCTGTTGGGCGACTGATTTTTTTCATATAAAATAGCACGGTTGAATCTTCACCAGATGTTTTACCCAGGTTTGAATCTTTGCGCTCTCAGAACTTCGTTTCCCATATCTTTTTGCATTTGTTAAATTGTTTATTGTCTAAATATTGAAATCAGTGGCCAGGAGAAGGGGCTACTCTCTCTATGTCTTTATTCTTCCAATACTTGAATCAATCTTTTCTAAGGTAAATCTTCTACGACCGATACATATTTGTTTTGGAGCATAAATGAAGAAAAATTACTTTAATATTTTCCTTTCATCGCTTATTTCCCTACTATATGCTTTAAAACACTGTTTACTTCGTGGAAACTCCGCACATTTGTTTGTTTTCCCTTAGTTACGTTCAATCTTATGGTGACATGCCAATATATTGCATAGGCAGCAGCGCTAAGTTAAGAGCTTCAGTTAATTGTCTCTCTATTCCCGCAACCTTTTTTTTATATCTAGATGGAATTTATTAGGTTCGTACCTACAACCCGTGTTATATTATCTGAGAAAGAAGATAATATTAAAATACTGTATTTATGTGTTTCATTCACTGCGTCTATTTCCATAAGTTTGTGGCCTAAATTGGACATACTACCTGCAACTTCCAAAATATTTACGCCCATAATTTTTCAGATGCTCATTAAAAATATCTTATATTGAGTACGTAAGAGGAAATATGCCAATGAACTCTGCTATTCTACGAATTCGACTGTTTGATGGAAAAGTTCGAGGTAATTTGTCCGGTGAATCTTTATATTTCTTTTACCCCCGGAAAAAATCAATCGTCTGTCATGAACGAGAATAGCTCCGTATTAGGAGAAAAAAATCCTTTTTGAATGATAACATGCCAGGTGTTATACATTACTGTAGCTGCGTACGCCTTCTTTTTTTTTGGCCTTTTAATATTCACTGAAAGAGTAAAACTGACGTCCTTGTTACTGTGCAATTTGATAGTTAATTAATTTGGATATCTTCCAGTACAAATATTTGAGTCAATATTGTCTTATTGCTCTTCAAACTGCTTGAAATCTCTGGTCTCACAAAAATTTGTTTGCGAGTATATTTAAAGTAAGCTCCAGAATTAAGTGGCTCTTTATCAATAGTTCCTCCCCAGGTTACATTATATCTCGTGTATCTCATGAACTTATCCCATCCCAGGATACTTGGAGTTTGAGAACCGTAAGTGATTCGCCCCTTCAGTTTTGCCCTGTTCTTGCTCATATTCCGAAGTTGAACAGTGATCTAAGAAATTATGGCATCGCTTAACAGTTTTTCTCATTAAGAACGCTATTGAGACAACGGCTGCGTATTATATTAGTTCTAATTTTTTTGGAAATCAGCAAATATTTTGCTACTCATGCGTAAGCATTGAAAACTGAACAGTCTTGATATTCGACAAATTAGCGCAAATATGGTTTGAGTTGAATGAAAGTAGAAGAATCGTTTCTGTAGTGGTTTAAGCCTTTCTCGAACTATTTCAAATCACAAATTGACATCTAAAGATTAAATTTATTTGAGACTTTTATAAAATGTTATATGCTGTGCAATAACATATAGAAACGCTAAGTAAAATGCTCAACTTCTGCAAGATCAATTAACGGTATTTTTCCCCGTGATGTATTACTCCGACGCGGCAATTTCTCATTTATTTCTCCCTTATATATAATTGGAAAGTACATTTATGTAAACAGCAATGATGTTAGTTTCATTATTCTGTTTCTGGTGCATTAGGTTTTCAATTTTCCACCATATATTTTCTCATTATTCTCGTTTCACCTCATTCCTTGGTTTCTTTAAAACTCCACAATCACTCCAATTTTCATTTGACCCTTTCTACTTCCTTCTAATTCTCACTTCCTTTTTGGCCCTTTATTATGCCTCTTAAACTCCTCCTTTAAACTCCTATCTTCCAAAGATTCACGCACCCCCATTCCATATCAATCTCTCCCTGACAAGGCCTTCTACTCCGACGTCGCTTAAACACGGATATTATAAAACTTTTCAGAAAGGAAGGGGTCATATTCCTTTTAGCGGAATTCACACAAAAATTGTGTTTACCTTTCCGTCTCCCTCCTCTCTCTCTCTCACCCTCTCTCTTCAGCTTCATCCCTCGCTTCCTCTCCCATAACCCTTCTTTCCCTCCCGACTAACCCAACTCCATCCCTTTCTAAACGGAAGCTTCATGTGGCTATCCAGCTTTCATCTTTTTTTCTTAGGAAGTAATCATCATTTTTCATTATTAGTTCCAAATATTTGTCGACTGATACCATCATGATCAAGATAGTGGTGTTTGATTTTTTTTCCCCCTCTCTCTCGATCTTCAGTTTTTCATTTCGACCTGGATTATTTTCCCTAAAGTCATCGTTAAAACACAGGTAAAAAAGCAATAGATTAAAGTGATAATCTTTCATCTTCGCCCTTGTTTCCCGGTCGAAAAGTTACGTCGAGCAAGATCCCTTTCCTCTTTCTCATGTAAATCTCGCATAGCGTAAACAGCAAACATAAATACGAACTTTCTGGAGTTTTCGATATTTTAGGCATTTAATTATCCATCGCGAGCACGAAAGGGAAGGGATAAAATTGAATACGCGGAAATGGCTTTCCAAGGTGCTGTGATACTTTTAGATGATGAGGAAAAGTTCTCGGGAGAATAGGCTCGATTTAGAAGTTGGCTTAAGTTCCCACGTCCGTGTGCTCGGTGACTGCAGTGAGCATAATCTCCGGAATTCTGTCTGGACACCATTGCCGTAGAGTGCTGGCATTCACGTGGAAGCCGGGCTATCATTACGTTGTAAAAGTGCAAAACTCCGCATCGTGGGTGCGAATATTACACCTAAATCCCTTCTGTTATTTTCGAAACAATAACCGAGCAAATGAAAGGACGTATTTGGGATAGATATCTGCAGTGCTTTGAAATATTCACCACCTCATCTAACAAGGAATGAATATTACTTGTGTATCAGGTAAACCTGATTCTATGAAATGTTGAAGCTTCTTAAACATGTTAAACACTGAAATATGTTTTTATCCCACATTTAATTAATGCTTGATGTAGGACGTGATCAATTTAAATAAACTCTCATTTTATTGAAAATAAATTATCAAAAATGGTAAATATAGCTGTTTGAACGAGGGCCAAGTAAGCAACTGAATTATTTAAAATCGTTCATAACTTTTTAAATTTTAGAGGATTTACAGTGAACATACAGTGCTGCCCATTTGTAATTATCCTAAAACAAGTATGTGTAAGATTGATATGAATTATTTATTTGTTTAATGACTCTAAAGGGCTTTCTAGGTTCATAAACACTTATCGAGGTTTACTTATCAAATATGCAGAACAAATTCATAAACATTTTTGTATGATTAAAAATCCTAATTGCACGTCTTTTTTTTAATTTCTCGTGATTGATTTTCAATTGGTATTGGTAGAGTGATAAAATAGATTCCCTTGATACCAGTTTTGCCTAAATAGGTTTCTATTTACATTACTCATTAGAAAAGGAGCAAGTTAGGACTAGGATGAACCATGAGTTAAAGAGAATCCCAATTTTTGCATTTGGATTAGCCTACAATTGTCATTTTGGGATCCACAAAATAACATCCAGTCCGACAATCGGTTTACTGTATTTCAAGCGTTCTCCACGAGACGTCCAAGTGGGGATCAAAATATCGAGGAAGGAAAATGTCAACCCCAGTTATGGAATCCAGGCGTAATATGTGGAAGACAGTGCAGACACCCGCTATTCACATCAAAATGCGCCACGTCCGCGCAAATTGCTTTTGAGGGGTTTTCTCCGATGAAAGAGTTTCAAGTCGCTTCTTTCCGTGAAGCGGCTTGCAATTAAATCTGCATTGCTGATTAAGCGGAGTGATTGAATCTTTTTGGCATCATTTCCAAATGTCATCTCTAATTCCTAACTTGGTAGCTTTCATCTCCCGCTCACCACTGCCCTGCATTTCAACCTTTCGGCTTGGTCCGCTCCCTACCCATCCTCCACTCCTCTCCTGCCTTTCAAAATTAAAGGAAGTGGATGAGTTAAATAAATTAGCCAGAAAATTGGCAGGTTCTCTCCTCCGGACATATTCTTTCTGTTTGGAAAGGTCACGAATGTAGTCAATTTTTATAACTTCGATAACTTGGGTTTCTATTCGCCAAATATGGTGTCACTCTTGTTATTAAGAGTGAATTTTGGCGGCAAGAAATCATGAAATGTGGTACAAGTATAAAAAAATAGCTATGAGTTCTTCATTTTACTTTCTGCGTACGATTAATCATACCTTTTATCATATCCAAGATTTGAGAGGAACTGAAAAGCGTTATTTAACATAAATATAAATTCTTGATGCAGTAATTAATTAAGAGATTAAGATCTGAGATACCAGTATTTATGTATTCAGTCAGCCTTATACTATTACGATTGATATACTATATTCAACGATTAATTTGTTATATTTACCGATACCTAACTTATGATTAAAAATTATTATTGCATAATTTGTTTCTTCTGGTATTAGTTTGATATTTCAATGACTATTTTGTGAATGGTATGCTAAATTACATGGAATAAGACAAAGTATTCCATGCTTGTTATTTGCGCTTATTACGAGATTCATCAATCGAAGCATGAAAATGGAATTCGGCGAATACGCTAAGTGTTATCACCCTTTTGGCGTTTTACTTCAACTTAAAAGTGGTAATTTTTATCTAATAACCCGTGCCAGAAGGCAGTAATAGGTGCAAGAACAGAAAAAGTACATTAAAATAGAATAAGAATTAACTGGGCAAATGTCAAAATACGATTGAGATTCATTCGAAATCTTGCACGCATACGTGAAGGGATTGCAATTCAAATGCTTTAAAAACTACTATCAAATTATACTTTATAAAGAAGGAATTCGCTGACAATAGGGTTTCAAGATGTCTTTGGCACATTTTTTGGAAAAAGCGATGCATAAAAATGAAGTGTTGGGAGTGAAGGTAAGTTTTTAGTACAGGAATATATACCCCAGAACGATATTTGTAAAGGATAAAAAAAGACATGCATGTATTGGTTAAAATTCCAGGAAGTGATGGGGTGATGAGGAAATGATGACTTTTTTACGAAAAAGTTTAAAGCAGGCGCACGGAAGGAGCCTTATCTCGAATTTTCTTTTTGACGTTGAAAGTAGATTCATCGGTAAAGTAAAAATTGAAAAATTAAGGTCAAATGAGAAAATATGTGGAAATGACTGTATGTTAAAATATGAAAACAGGTATCATGTGTATATGGCTAACCAAAAGAAAATAATCGCATGGATGTGGATAGAAAAAAGTTTTCAATAGGCAGCGTATGCGCATATGAATAAAATCGCCAAATGCACTCGAGGATGAAGCGATGAATAGAGCAATACTGTAAAATTCTCAGTTTCATATTTATAATTCAAAGGCCAAGACGAAAGGGTATGCATGATTCGACCATTGTAGACTTATCCACTCCATTAACTATATTTGCTATATTGGGACTTGCAAGCCAATAATTAAAAGTTTAATTTAAAATGTAAAATGTGCCGTCGTATCAAGAGAAATCAAAATAAACCGCTCCTCACATAACTTAAATTATTTGCTAGAATTCAAATATTTAAATATTCATATCGATACAAAGAGTGCATATCTACTGATTTACAAATTAATGCTTTGGTAATTTATTAGTCATAGAGGAAATATTCAGAGGGTGGTAGATTAATATTTTCAATGTTTCATAATTATAAGGCGGTATTTTCAATTGTGACTGAAAATTAATTACACATTACGAATTTTGGTCAAGCTAAGGAAATACAGTAGATATCGAAACCATTACACAAATAGATAGTCTCACTCACAAAAACAGTGACCACAGGTGTCATAATGGATTTAACTTTAATATTATATAGCAATTTGGATTAAACAGATGCAAAATAAATGAAAAATGGTCAGCGTTGACGTTTACTTCAAGTACAAAAAATTTACCTATACCCATGATTAGATATCTTCATTGCAGATTTGACGTGTGTAGAACAGTTTTGCATAAAATTCAATTCTACCTCCACCAAAGGTAAACGTTTCCATCATTTCCGTCCATCATTCTCCAATAATTAAGTTTTGGTATCGTTATCATTATCCCTGGCAAATAAAAGGTGTGTAGCCCCCTGGCATTCTGAGCACAAATTTTTATTTTTAATTAGTATTTGTGAAGGAAGCTCATTTCAGTTCTGTAAGTGTGGTTTCATTTTCTATTTTATGCTACATTTCAGTAAAAATATTTTTACTGAAAATAATAACACTAAAATTAAACAGCATTTTACGTTAAAGATAATTTTGTTTTGTTGTAAAGCATTTTCATTAAAGTAAAATTGTTGATGGTTGTAACCTAAAAGCAATTGAAATATTCTTATCAAATGATGATACTTATACCATTTCCCATCAGTATTGAGCTAAATAAGTTAAACAAAATTAAAAGTGTTAACGCTAAAGTTATAACACTTTTTCTGGAATGCACTGATAAGATTTTGAGCTAACTGTGTGAAATTATGCTGAAAGATACCTTACCCTACTTATCTGTAGTTTCTTAATGCGTTTGCAAGTTGATAGCAGGAACTTGGTAAAACATCATTAAAGGAACTTGGTGATAAATTTTGGGCTAAGGGCAGAAAGAAAATTGGATGCTGTTTAAACACATCTCAACGGCGCACCTTTTAACACTCAGATTAAAACTCCTAAGGAATTGACTCAAACATTATTGCATGGACGATAAATATTATTTGCAACTTTTAAATTGTAGCTTGTGAATTATGACGGTTCCTTGCAGATAAAAACCTCAGTTCCTCACCGAAAGAATATAACACTTTTCAGAAAAACCAGAAGCTCACAAGGCTGGATCTCATCTTCATTCAATGTAGATGTTGAACCATGAGGAATTTTTCCGGTTAATTTTATGGTATACTAAGCTTCACTTAATAGCTAAGTGAGGAAGTAGCCCTTTGACATGTATATTTAAATGAATTGATGACTTGGTAGTATATCCCAACTGTTATACTGGATTTTACTTAGATTTGTTTTACAAATTTAATAAAACATGCCAAAGCGTCTTAAATATAATCAACACTTTTCTTATATTTTCATTCAATTAGGGAGCATAATGCAATTAGGATGGGACAAAATCTTTATGTCTACAATAAAAATTGCATTGAGGTATTACTACTACGATTTGGTAGAAAAGGACGATCGGTTTGACGTTTCTATAACCAATCATAACACCGAGTCAGTTGGGAGATTTCGCGAGTGATAGGAAACATGGGGAGAAGCAAGACTGTTTTCATCTCCAAATTATCAAATCGAGCACTGAAGCACGTGTGTTTGGATTACCTTACCGACTGCCACCACATCCGATCCTCGAGAAATATGTTGCCTGGCAACGTGAATGTGACGTGAGAGGGCAGGGAATGAGCTTTGGAGCGGGGTGAAGGAAGGCGTGGGGGTTGGTGGAAATTGTGATGAATGAGGGAAAGAGATATGAGAGTGGAGAGGAATCGAGATGGATCGGACACTCGCAGACACACAATGGAGTGTGGCGAGGGGCCGAGACTCAGTGGGCGTAAGCGAAGCCGAAGGTTGGAAGGGATGGTGGTAGAGAGGGAATGGACGATGCGTGAGTGTCGGATCGGTAAAGAGTCTGACGATGAGGGGATGATGAAGGGGATCGGATGGAAGTGGAATTTCTGTGGATGAGAAGAGGTGAGCATCTTCAATGGAAATGGAAAAAGGCCATGATGGACTAACTAACTACATTATCGATGGAAAACACGAGAAATGGATGAATTTATATCTCTCCATAGCAAAAATCATATTTACATATCACACGTTATGGCAACGTTGTGACATCATCTGTTATCATTTGTTAGCGCTGAAACATAAGTAACAAAATAAAATGTTACCCTGGACGACTTTAAGGTTACTCTTATTCAAAATATCTCACCACTGTGTGGTAAATATTTATGAAAATTACACCCTAATATCTGTAAAAACTATTTAAAAAAGAGAAAATCTCTCAAAGGAAGTAAATGCAATCTGAGTATACTTACATAGGTGTATTATATGCTTGAGTTGTTTTTTTTTAAATCTAGTTATCACTCATTCGTAAATTCTACATTCTTCATCATTTTAACAGCCTTTAACCGACGTATATAGACTGCTGTAATCATTACCTATGGTTGCTTGGAGAATATAATTACTTTTATTAATACTCCTGACTTACTTATGAATGCATGGGACTATATACCGAGTCAGCTTTTGAATAATATTTATCATTTGTGAACTAACTGTTCTTGAAGTAACATAATTCAACTTAACAGCTTATCAATATCTCTTGTAGAAGAGATATTTTACGCGTCGTTGGGAAGAGATAAGAGCACTTTTTAACTGGTTATACAATTTAAAACATGTACCAAATGTTGCTGCAATGACAGTGGCAATCGATTTTATTGTGTATCATAGGTTTGCGTTTTAAACGAAGATATTTCTAATGGCTGTCATTATCAAGACTGGATTTTTTTCACAAAAATATCGGTTTCAAACACACACATCGGAAAGGAAAAATTATTTTATTTACTTCTATCTCAAACACATTCCAAATATTGCATTTTTAGGTAATTGTGAAAGAGCAAGATGATTTACTATTCATGTACGGACGGGGTTCCCAACTGTGATTTTCTTTCTACCATATATGACTTACTAGACTCCATAGGCTAACCTTTAGATTTAATCGTAATATAAATAATAAAAAACTGCCATGTTGTGGCAAAATAGTCCCCATCAACATAACACTTCAGTGATTCCAGTTGATAGCATAACTTTATGGATGGAATATTGTTGCTTGATTTTATCTTCCAGGAACTTGAAATCTCTCACTGAAGTTTCTTCATTTCCTATCAAAAGTATTTTCTCATCGAATGGAGCCCAAAAGCATTCGATTCGAGTAGATCATTATTAACCTTTTGCATCTTTATTTACCAACTGTCAAGTCAGTGAAAATCCTTGGTATCATATGCTAGAACGGGGAAATCCTTTTGACGAACTTTTACGTATTTTTTCCGAGTTCGGGGGAACGTGGACGTGAAAGATATGGGGTGGGACTTGCGGGGGGAGCGATGACGGAGTGATGACATACCGACGAATCCAGCGTCCTCCCTTCTCCCCACCACCAATGCGTGAGAGCTGTTGGGAAACAGCTGGAAGGGAGGCCGAGGAGAGGGCTGGGGCGGTGGAATGCGTGTGACGGATGAGAAAGGCGTAAGAGGGAGTGGCGATTACTGGGACGCAGCTCAGACCGAAATCCACCGAAAATTTCCCCGGAGGATGGGACTGCCAATCCAAAAGTCTGTACAAAACACGCACCCCCGAATCCATTCTAATTTTTCCCACTCCCGGACGTGCGCGTTTTTCTTCATGCTCCTTATCCTCTTCACAGCTCACTATCTCCTCCTGCCGCCCCTTCGTAATCTGCCGATTGGCCACTCCCACAGTCCGTAGTGGTAGTCAGCTGTGTTTTCTTTTCTCTCACTACCTTATCGCCTTGCGGACAGCGATGTGCTTCGAGGCTTTCTTTTTCCCTCCCTCGCCCTCTGAGAGTACGACGCATTCGTCAAACTCACCACTCACCACCAAACGCAGCCGAAATCTTCCTCGCCGCCTGGCACCTTCCTCCCTCTCCCTGCACGACTGAGGATTCTAAGCAAACTTTGTTACTAGAAGAGATACCCCACCACGAGTTTTCGTGCGAGGGTCTCGTCGTAGTGTTTTCGTTTTGCTTGGTGTTTAAGTCCACCTGAAAAGGAGATCATTCAGATTAATGGTTCATTGGTTGACCGATTAGAAAGTCCGTCAAAACTCAGAGAGGGGAGCTTAAGCGGTGAAGAGCGACCTCTCCGCTTTTCGAGGTCCTATTTACACGGATGTGGGTGTGAGTGTTTCTTATTTTTCGACACTCTTTTTTAATTCCTTAATGATATTTTACGTGGAAAAAATTGGCGTTTGAGAAAGCGTATGTAGAATTGTGGATGCATTATTTCTTTTAATTTTAATTTGTTCATGAGGTGTTATCAGCCTGTGGATAAAAAATTCCAGTTAGTTAGCAGGGTGTGAATAAGTTTTTATTTTCATTTTCGAATATTATGGAGCCAAACTTACTTTAAGAACCAAATTAATAAAATCTGGAGAAAAACATCCATCACTCTTCTACAACTCGTATGTTGAAAAAATATTGCGTTTATGCAAGGCTAAAATATGAATCGGATGGGACGCAAATCGGTGTATTTCCTGTTGTTTTATTATCACGCGGCAATCTCTTCCTACGTAAATGTGTTTGTCCTCCATTTATGATGAGTACGTATATTATGATTGGTTATCCGCTCATATCATAATTTAACTGAAAATTCCGCCTTTGTTGTTCTCTATAAATGTGTTCTTTAATAATAGTGATTTTAATCCTCTGAGTGTATAGTAAAATATGGCATATTTTGTATTAGATTGTAACCTTTTGTATAGAAGTTTTCATAAAAGAATCTTTTTGGATTACATCATTCTTATAGCTAATGGTGATACATTTTTTTTTCTACACTGAAATTTTTATTTAATAAACTAGTTCACAGTATAAAAATAAAAATGTTAATAACCCTTTAGATATTTGTTTTATTCAATTTATGGAACATGTCCAGGTTATTTTTTACCACTTGAATATATAAAGAACTTAAAATTAGTAAGTCTTTAGAATTAAAATTCCAAATCCTATTTTCTATGCTCAGTTTTGGGTATATTTTTTTATTTTTGACAATCACTGATAAGCAAATAATACTTAAAATATGATCCTGAACACTGCCATCCTATAATGCAAATGCAGATACACAAAAAATTGAGGAATGAATTTTAATTGAATGTCGATACATTTTGCGTTAGGTTTACGAAATTACAGAACATGTATATTTGCATTTATTGAAAATTATGCTAAAAAAATAAATTGATCATCACGGTCATGAACCAATAAAATAATCACCTTTACCTTAAGTAGCACCAGGAAGTGTATAGTCCGTTTGTATGAACATTTAATTACAAACGAGAGATTTATTAGTGAAAATGGCTTTCATTTATCTTGCCATCGTTCATTCCATAACCGTCCGTTGCCTAGGAACGTTTTACACGGGTGAACATTCAGGCCTAGGATTTGGAAATAATCAAAGTTCCCAGCCATTAGAGATGCCATTTCTGAAGAAACCATTCAAAAAATTCCTTTAAGCGGGTAGAATGCCTGAAAGACCTCATCTCCTTTAAAATGAGACCGTGCAATTTGGAACTTCCCAAAGTTTTAAATTTGATCCATCCCTCGGTGCCTCTCTCCGAGTTAAGGAAGTAGCGGTTGCGGTGGTGTAGTAGTCATAGTAGCGGCAGCAGAAGGCGCAATATTTCCGGTCACAGATTCGATTCAAACTATCAGTCTTGGCGGAGGGGTTGGGCGGAGGGGAGGCTGTTGAGCGGGTAGATGGGGGTTGGGGGTTCGCACCCGAGAAACTAATTGTATCCACGGGGATCGTAAGTATTTCTCAAATCCTCCCACTCCCACCCATCTCCTTTCCCGAAATTGCGTCTTAATCGTCCAGCGTCCACAGAAAAGGGAAACTACTTATTTTACGCGGGCCTTTCTCAGCTCAGCTCCCTTCCCACTTCCGAACCTCTCTCTCCCTCTATCTCGTCATCCTTTTCCCAAACAGCTCGGATTTATAATTAATCTCGTTTCTCCCCTTAGCCTCCCCATCTTATTTCTGCATCCGGGGCATATCGTTTCCTTCCAGTGTTGAGAGGGCGGGGGAAGGGAGGAGACCCACGTCCCAGGAATATCAGCCCTTTGCATTGGTTCGACCTCTCTTCGGATCTCTTTTTAGCTTAACCCTTCGCCTGACTCCCTCCCACCCTCAAACTTCCGCCCCCCACCTCCCCACACCCCGTCACTCCTCTTTGGCCTTCCAAGTTCTCTCCTCTTCGAGAGCCTTATCATTTAACCCCGCCACTTCTCCCGCCTACCTCCCCTCAATCCTTTCGAATCCACTTCCTTCCGAGTGTTCCGTTATACCCTCCCTCCCCTTCCCCGCCCATTTCACCCCACCACTATCTCTCCTCCCTCCTGTCTCGAAACCAATAATTAACCCTCGTAACAGCCGCTATCCGCTTCACTAATTGAATCCCTCTTTCTGCGACCGCCCCTCCCATCCTCCACTATACCCCTACATCTCACCCTTTGCAAACCTCCTCCGACCTCGTCGACCACCTTTCTCGGCCCGCTTTCTCTCTTTCCATCTTCCTCGCACACATACACTCTTCAGCCCTCGTGCCCGCTTTAACCCTTTCCCCGTAAAGGGAGAAGGGGTTTCTCCCTTCCTCCGCTCGGCTTCTCAATAGCCCGTTGGGAATTACGAATTCCCGTTCGCGGCGGTTTCTTCTTCTTTTGCTTGGGATTTGGGAGGAGGGGGGAGATGAGTTGCGCGGAGTTAGTATGGGAAATGGTGAGGGAGTATAGAAAACGGGGCCTCGTTGGATGAACCTTCCTTTTGGAAGCAATCGGACGAATCTGGATGGGACCAAACGGGTGGATACGTAACTGGCTGGGGGATGGGAAATATCCTGGCATGCAAACTGCCTTGCTCGACGTGGTTGCACTGCGGGTTGTCTCGTCTGCGAACTCAATTTATTCATGCCTGCGCAGTAGCGTTTCTTAATGTCTGCCCACCTCGCTTTGTTAGGTATCCTCATTATCCAAGATTATTTACTTCCGATGCCGCATCTCTTGATTTTGAAACGTAGCCTTTCTCCATTTCTTCTCCTTTCCGGTTGCTCCTATTATCACTCTGAACCACCAATTCAATTGATTCTGGGACTTATCCACAACGCCATCGTCTCGTTAATAAATTGTGATAATTAGTAATTGATGAAAAATATTGTATAATCACAAAATACACTAATAATTGTGCTCTAAGATATTATATTACTATGGAAAAATAATTTTTATCAGTAGTTTGTTCTATTAGATATTAAAGTCATATTTTATTAGGTACCGATTTCATGAAAAGTATCCTAATTCTATGATAATATGCACCAAGATTTGTCAAGTGATGGTACATCGTCATAAAAAATAGAAAAATCATTTTAACTTACACTTTTAACGCGTTGAGTATATTATAAATCAAGATATTTTCAGTTATGCCTTCTTTTTATTTTAACATTATTTAATCATTTATCATAGGGCTTCTAAACGTTCCGGTTACACCCAGAGCTTGCGAGTGCCGTTGAATATAATGCGCTAGCAATTTGGCTTCACATAAACCCGGTGTACACTATAAAGGAGTTGATAAATCGATTTTTTTCATCGTTAGCATCGTAATAAGTTACCCAAAAGAGGTTGAAATAAATTTGACACAAAAATTAATGTCATCTCCTTTCTGTGTCACCATCAAATTAGGAATACTAAATGTGATTTAGATATACGGCGAATGGTTTCCGTGAGAGAGTGTAATTGTAAATTATAAGTTTCCTTGGAATGCATGCAGTGAATGTAACTTGATTTTGCGACGGACATTGGGAATGGTCTTGCTAAATGTGACTATTGCAATTTTGTTCTTGGTAACGGGTGAAATCGCGTTTTTGATGCAAAATTAAGCGTGATAAACTACGAAAAACCACTCTTCAAGAAGTTTTTTGTGTGAAAAATGAGTCTCGTCCAAAATGTTGAGTTTCTCTATTTCTACATCATCGCCGTTTCATACATTCTTTTTGAACATTTATTATGCTAATTTTATAATATTAATTATACACACTTCAACGAGGCCTGATCATTTTCATCGACTGTTCCTTGGCAGCAGTGTATATGAAAGATAATTTCTAACGTGAAAACTAGTCACAATATGTATTTTTTGCCTTATTATTCCTTATGTCCTGTGTCGCTTTATTCCATTTTGGGTGAAATTTCACAAAAGAGGGTAGAATGACTACGGCCTAGAGTAACAGCGTCGCATGGGTCCCCGAGACGAAAGGCTGCAAGGTGAGGTCGTTCGCGCTGCTCTTCGACCACATAGGAAGTGGCAGGGCACGTGACTTATTTCCACCAGGATACGGGGTACGTACCCCAAAATCCACGATAGCTCTGTCGCCTACCATAATTGGCAATCAGCGGTTCTCCGGGGGGGGTGCAGGGGAGGAATGGGGAAATTGGGGGGGAGGCGCGTGGGAAGGCGAAAGCGGATTACGAGCCCGACAGACTGCAGATATTGGGTGAGTGAAGGGAAGGTGGTGGCTCGGGGAGGGAAGAGTGGAGGAAGGGTGGATTGGACGGCGCGAGTTCTCCGGAGTGATCCGCGACGACACTTCCATCAATTCCGCGAGAGAAGCTTTTCGAACGGCATTATTTCTTTTTTTACATTATTTGGACGAAGGGAGAGTGTTGGGAGTGAGGAACAGAATGGGTGTGTAGCGCATGTGGGTCGTGGTAGAGGGTCGAAAAGGAAATGGCTGTGTGATGCCATGTCCCGTTGCACTCATTCAAACGTCCGCTCTCGTCTCCGTCGCGTTTCAACCCCCCGAATCAAGAAGAGACGGGTCGGGTGGTGAGGCTGCGCCCACTTTTACTTTGCGGGGGATGGGGATTAGCGGGGCAATGCGTGGGAGGGTGTGTGTGTTTGTGTGTGTGGGATTAGTGTGGGCGGCTTCGTGGATTCGGGACGCGGAGAGGGGGAGGTGGAGGGAGAAAAGGGTTACGGTCCCTAATTAAACCCGACTTCTTGTCGCTTACGAGTTTGCATAAAAGCCTCTTTTGGTGAGAGACTGCTTGACGTCTCCTGCCGAAACGCTCTGAAAATTTGGGTGCGTCTCTTTTAAAGGTCCGCGACAGCAATCTCCTGCGTTGTCTCCTTGACTTTAGCAGTAAACGGCCCCGCTTCTCCTCATTTCCGCCGTTACGTTTTTTTTCGTACTCCTCCCTCCACAGTTTTTCTTCTTTTCCTCTTTATGTCGACCAGTCTCGGTCGGAATAGTAAATACTTCTCAGGCAATTAAACCGGTTGCGTCGGCGTAATTTTTTTTTACCGAGGGTGCCGTGTAGGACGTATTAAATTGCCTCTCCTTTTTTTTCCTGCTGATGATTCTTTCATGGATTCCTGCTCTTTCTCTCATTTCTGCCTCCGTCCGCTTCATTATCCGCTTGCGAGTGACAGAGAGCGAGCGATATTATATCGTCGTGTATACTGTTGTGTATTCCCACGTGGTGAAGGGGCGTATGGTGGCGGAGCGCTGAGTAGGGCGAAGAGGGAATACTTATTACGTCGACCTTGATGGTTAATTTTTTTTTCTTTCCATTCGGAGTGCGGATGGAGTGAGGCGATGGAAGAAATGTGTAGGTAGGAGAAGAGAATGGAGTGACAACTTTCACGAAATTAATTTCCCGGGGGGTACGATGGAGGAGGGAGTGGAGGGGAGGGATGGAGATTGAGAGGCGGCTAGCGGATTATTTTTCCGGCCCCCAAGACTAATTCACACGTGATCGGAGCCCAAAACCCCTCCTCCTTCATCCATTATCCCATGAGGTTATGCAAGACGCGCGGTAAATGACAACAGTCAGGGTGGAATGGTTCGCCGAGGCAAAAGCTTCATTGAATAGATGGGTCACCTCACAAAAAATTATAATTGGCGTAAGATATGATTGTTCTTTCCATTTGTTTGGTTATATTTTTCTCTACATGCTTAGTTTTAAGACTGACCGAGTAATGTTAATTGCTTACTGATTCTGCCACCTATATACTTGTATTCCGTGAAATATCCAAGTGGTATATTGTCTTGCGTCAAATTGTTTTTTAAATATGCGACACGGAATTTGCGGTGCCAGTGAAGGGTCTAGAGTTGGCTGTTGGAACTCCGAGAGCGTACATTTAGTTAAAGATTATTTTTTACTTCATGATAGCTAATTCTTCATTTTTTTAAGACTCAATATTTTAAACAGATATTTCGTCGTTAAATCCCACTCATTGATGTTAAAGGATCTCAGGGTAAATTGACTATCCTCGACAGCTCAAGTGGTTAAGAGCATCCGCCCGGCAAGTGGAAAGATCCGGTGTTCGAGTCCCGGTTGAGGAAATATTTTTACTCTTGTGATCCGTTCGATTCCGCCTTCCCCACCTCTATTGTGTTCGTCATTTATATGTGTTCCTATCCCTTTTCCTTATATCTGTTTCTGTATATATGAGTATTTATTCGCCGTTTGGCGGGATTTCGTGTTTGAATGTGTATTTGGCCAATGTGGCTCATCTCTTTCTTCTGGCTATGCGTGCCACGAAACGCACTGTTCCTTTCCTGTATGATGTTGTATGAATTCTAACCCACTGTCCTTTCCTTTCCTTGTGTATTGTCTATTTCTCCTTTGGTGGGTGAAACAGCCCCCTGACGCCATCTCTTGGCTGAAAGAATCGGGGCGCTTGGCGACATATTAGACCCACGGATCTCAGGGTAAATTGACTATCCTCGATAGCTGCCTTGATAGCAGGACGTGCCTGTGTTCACCGAGTGTCTAAAATCGCCGGCGTCCGAGGCTTCGGTCGCCGGGGTTTGGAGAGCGGCACTGCCGGACTCTCTTGGAAATCGAGGTTCCGATCGTGTTTTGTTTCGAGCGGCGGTTGACCGCCTAGTTCATCAAGAAGCGCGCAGTTTGCCTCTCGACTTCTTCCGCCGGGAAGGCCGTACTTTTGTTTTGTTTAGTGGATCAAGACTGACCTTGACTCCTGGTGTAGAGCTTAGGCTCCTTTTGTTTGCTACCGCCGGGTGCGTGTGGCGGGGAGGGAGCGTTCGTGAGTGTTTTATTTCCCGTTAAAGTGCTCGTTTTTTTTTGTTGCGCTTTCCTTCTTCATGCTAGTGTGCTGAATTTGATTTCTTCAAATGGCTGTGCGCCGTTTAAACACGCTCGCCTTGCAAGTTGACGAGAAGGCGAAGCCCCCTACCCCGTTGGAGGTCCACCTCTTCACGTTAGAGTCGCTGGGCCTCACACCCGAAGAGATAGTGGCTATCCAATTTGGATACAATCGCCATTTGATATTCCTGAAGTTGGCAACCGAAGCTACAATGACTAGGATTTTAGACAATACTCCGCGGAAACTACCGTTTCCGTCTTTAAGTGACCAGAGGACGACAATAAGAATTGACGAGACTTCCGGCAGCCCGTGTAATGTCAGGGTTCTTTGTCTCCCCGTGGAGACCCCATTGGAAGACATAACAGGCGAGCTCCAACGCTTTGGTAAAATACATCGCTCGTGGGAGAACAGGTGGGAGGGAGAAAATATGGCGCGGGTGCTTACTGGCACCAGGGTTGTGCGGATGACGGTCGAGAGAAATATCCCCTCGTACCTCCACATCGGCGGCAACCGGGCCATCATCATCTATGAGGGTCAGCGCCGCACTTGCGCCCGCTGTAATCAAGAAGGCCACGAGCGCAAGACCTGCCCTCGGAACCAGGGAGGTAAGAGCTATGTGGAGGCAATGACGATGCCCTCCAACCCTAACGCCGCCGTGGAGATGGACGAGCCCGAAGTGGCTGTGGAGGAGAGAGCGCGGTCGCCTCTACTCATCGAGGGTGCGGTCCCGGCTGCTCCCGTTGGTCCCCCGCATCTCCCTTCAATTGGAGGGAAATGTCAGCGGGAGCGAAAATCGTCAACGGAGGAAAGGGAACCGAAAAAGAAGAGGACAGACAAACCCAAGCTCCTGGTCTCGAATACCGTTCTACAAATGGTTCACATACCTACCACCTCGCCTAATATCACACGACCTCCAGCCCCCGTCTCCGTGAGCTCGTCAAATGAGGAGGGATGGTCTTTCGCCCCCCCTCCCCCCGCTCACGCCATCGACGCCCTCGCTACGCAATCCTTGCATCACGGGTTTCAAACACCCCAAGAACCTCTGGTGACAGGTGAGGAGGATGCATCTGATTGCGATGTTTTCCAGTCCCCAACAGCTCATCCCTCGACCCCTTTATCATTGACTGTAAAGGAAGCGTCACCGACCCCGGAAGTCGACCCGTATACAAGTTTCCTAAAGTCAAAAATCCCACATACCCCATCTTCTTTCCCCATTAAGGACAGTCAATGTGTCGACGATCTTCCCAGCGCTTCTCAAGATACGGACCACAAGCAACTATCTCCCCTGATTTTTCCCGACCACAACCCTTCCGCAGATGAGCCCCAGTCCGCCACTCCGACCCTCCCCGAGGGTGCGTCCTGCCCCTTGGCGGCCCCCAGCGGTGCTCCTTCGAAGAAGGCCCCCTGTGGAACGCTGCCGAGTTACCCGGTCTTCGTGGAGACCACGGCTGGCTCTTCCTCTTCGGACGAGGCCGGGGGGGAGGGATGTGGCGAAATGCCGCGTCCTCGCTCGTCGACCCGTTGGACGAGGCGTCCCGGGAAACGACGAAGCACTCGTCGCCCGGGGTCGAGTCGCGACCGGAGCGACGCTAGCCACGATCAGAACTCTGGGAAGTGATGTCCGGTAGCCACCCGGTGCCGGACACACCTCGTCCATCGTTGAAGAGTTATTTTTTTTTTTTGCTGAATGACTGATTGAATCGATAATTTCAACCCTGCCATTGATAATTTCTTACAATACATAATTTTCGATTGCTAGCTACAATCTCCCTCCTAATATCTGTGGACCTTGACTTCCTTTCTTTTTTTTTTCTTTCTAAATGTTAATGGTCAAATTCACGAGTATGCGTCTGTATGCATATGCTTATGTATGTGCGTGTGGATATGCATGTGTGCGTATGTATGTACAAGTGGATATGTATGTGGGGTATATAGTATGTATCATATATGTATCCATGTATACACTTATACTAAAGAAAAACATGATGTACCCATAATCTGTGACCTGATATTATGCATAATGCTAACAAACTCTGTAATATTCTGAACCGAATAAAATAATATATATCATAGCTCAAGTGGTTAAGAGCATCCGCCCGGCAAGTGGAAAGATCCGGTGTTCGAGTCCCGGTTGAGGAAATATTTTTACTCTTGTGATCCGTTCGATTCCGCCTTCCCCACCTCTATTGTGTTCGTCATTTATATGTGTTCCTATCCCTTTTCCTTATATCTGTTTCTGTATATATGAGTATATATATATATATATATATATATATATATATATATATATATATATAAGCTTTTTATTTCCAATGTATGTGACATGCATATTTAGACGCTCGCATTTCTTCATGCACATTTCAACCCCTGTAAAATATCTTTCTCGGAATAACATAGGAGCGCGATGTGCCATGAAACGCGCTGGTGAAACATTTGTATTCTTTTGGACTTGCGGGGCAGCATTCAGTCCTCTTTTTTCCTCTCTCAAGAACAATTTGCCAGAGAGAATGATGAGATAACTCCGATCGACGTCTCTTCCATGAACCTTTTCCCTTACCTCATGCGATTCATTTTTATTGTTTAAAGCCGACACAAGTGTCCTGATCGGTCGCCAATTTTTTTGACTAGTCACCGCAGATATACCTAATGCAGTAGTGACTGTGATGTTTTTTCTCGGTGGCGTGGTGAGAAACATTTTTAGATTTTGCTTAGGTAAACAATATCAATAACCTTCTAAATTTTAGTCATCTTTGAGAAATTTACCAATCAATTTGTAAGATCTAGGATAAATAACACGTTTTATCATAAGGACCATACATTGAAGAGTGATCGTGCGAAGTTCCACCCTACAGACTCTGATTATCTTTGGGCATTTGGCCAACTTTCATTGATTTAAATCCATTGTGTGACGCTGGAGATTGAATAGAATTTTCCAATCTTTCTTAATTATATCTTAAAAAATCCTGGAAATCTCAATCTAAGAAAATATCGGCTCTGAAAAACCTGTAAGACGTAAACTTGAAAGAATTTCACATTTTTGATAAATACGCTATTATCTACGCAGAAATGAATGACACATTTTATGCTTGAATTTTATTTTTTACGCTATAGCCACGTATCATTCCTTTAAGTCATTTTAATTTTCACTTTCATCACAATCGTTTCCTTCTAGATACACATACTTCTATCTCCTCCCGGACGTTAGCAATTCAATAAACATGCTCAAAGCTCATTGTATCGGTAAACAAGCCGTCACAATTTTTTTAATTTTTTCCCCTCTCTTTCGAGAAACCCAAAGGAATTACCGAAATGAATAAATCTCGGTGATTCCTCCGCCCTAATAAACGCATAAACCGTGATGTCACCGCACCGTTTGATGTTTACGGCACGTTAGCGTTTCAGCGTCGCCACAGAACAACCACACGATCATGCAAGTCTTAATGTCGGCGGCCGCCAGGAATAAAGCGGGAGGAAAAATTTTTGAAGGAAAAATAAAAACAATGAGGGTCGCAAAGCGAGAAAATCCTTACCACGTCATTATATAAGGATGAGATGGGGAATCGGATGGAAGTAGGAAGCGAGGGGTGAATGGGGAGACTGTCGGTGGGTGAACGCTTGCCACAGTCTCCAAAATAATGTCATCTCCCCAGATCGGCGTCGGTGGCGCAATCACGTTGCATTTGAATTTTACGCTCCTATCTCACGCCTCCATTTGCATTCTTACGATCCGCTTCTTTCTTCCGTCGACATTCCACCCCTCCACCACGTATCCCACTTCTCGTCAACACACGGCCTTCTCCTTCCCGCCATTTAGCTCCCATATTTTTATTTTCGCCCATTATCCTCGGCTCTCCATCCTCTTTTGTTTTTCCTCTTCGTTTCCCGCCGTCATCTTTCCCTCTCTCTTATCTGCATGCATCATGGGCCCATGTTCATTCGAGCGTTCATCTTATCCATAAACTCCACCGTATTCCAAGCAGTACCAAATAGCTGTAAACATGTGGCCCCACGGAGCTTTAACACTATTTGTTATTATTTGTTGTTTTCATCTGACTGAATAAATTTCATAAATTACGTGCTTATTGTGCTAGACTCGGCTCATTTTATTATAGTTTATCCCTTTACACCCATGTTTAACCAAACTATTTGCTGCTCTAGTTTTATAAAATTTATTTCTTATCATTATTGATGGCCCGAAAACATCGCCATGTCACTAGTCAAAATTTTGCGAACGTAGATGACTTCGAAATCGGTTTTTTGCCTTTTTAAATTCTGACTGGTCTTATTGCAAAGTATCAAAATCGATCTTGAAACTTTTTGATACCTCTTACCTCGAGCTTCCACCTAAGGTTGACGTACGCACTTTAGGTCTACGATTGTTTACCATCACGGCATGAAACATAAGGTTGTGATACGTGATAAATGGCATGGTGACTTGTGTAAGATGGTGAATTCAGGACAGGATAATTATTAACCTAACCTAACCTAATAGAGGGGATGAAGAGAGAGACGAAAAAGAGAATAAGAAAAAAATTGCGACTAAAGAATATTTGGAATTGGACTTCTCTTTGGAAAAAGTCAAGAAGCTATTTTTTATATTTTAAGATCCTTTCAACTAGAGCTGTGCGTAATATCCCTGTGATTGTTCTTCATCCGAAACTCGGTTAATGAGTATCAGGTAATGATGGAAGAGTTGCCGCCCAATTAAAATTTTGTCAAGGTTTTTTGGTATTGTAAATAATTAAATTAAGAAAACGTTGAGATACGTACCTCACAACGATGATTCATCATTGATGTATTGGAAAATGCATAGAATATAACTGCATAGTGTGATGAAAATGAATGCTCCTGAGAGGAGTAAAATAAAATCTGCGTAGAGAAGTGGAAACTGGTCAATCTTTCATTTCCATTTTGATATTTTTCCATAATTTTTATCTTTCCATTGATTTTCATATATAAGTCGGGCTTCTTGTAATATTTGAATGTCTTGTCGTTCACCTTATTGCAATTATTTTATCTAATTTTGGCTTGAAGAAAAGTTCAATGCCGTTAATTAACTTTTTATATTCCTTCTTTAATTCTCCTTAATCGGGCATTTCCTTGAAGGATACCTCAACTGGGATATTGTCCAAAGTAGCATTTATTCAATTAATTAAATTTGCATTAATTTGGTGCAATATTCCTCCATAAAAATTAAATATCTTAGTATCTTTCATAGACTGAAATACCCAGGGGTGTTCTGCGCATTGGCCAACGGTAATTGAGCTCGAAATGAAGAGACCTAACTTTAATTTAACCAGGTAAATTCGATAGTAGTAGAGAAAATAGGTTGTAATCATCTTCATTAATGTTGCTTCGTTTAGTCTTCCTACAATAATGGTCATTCTCTTCGTTTAGTGAAACAAAGGCCAATTGGAAGCTATGAAAATGCGCAAAATTTGATTGCCTTTCACGATAATGGCTGTAAGCATTGATTACAACCGGGAGGTATCGTTTGAGTTTGACTCCAAAGTAAGATAGATTGCCCTCTGGCGTTCTCTTTTACCCCTTGGGGGCTCTCGTTCTATTCCTGCATAGTGTTTATTTCCTTTACCTCCCAGGGCTGCCTTCCCGGGTCCCCTCCACCACAACCCCGTGCCTGCTCCTCCTGACACCCTGACCCCTTCTTCCACCCGCTCATTCTTTCTTCGCCTGAGTCCCTTTACTCACACTTAAAAAGATTCCGCCAGTCCCTGACTTCCTTTCTCCTACATTTCACTATTCCACATTTACCCATCTCGAGATAGGAGGTGTGTGTGTGTGTGTGTGTGTGTGTGTGCGTGTGTGTGCGGCGGACGCAGTGACCCCTTCTGTCTCATCCACCACGGTTCCCTTGTCTACCACTTCTCACTATCGTCTTTCAACTTATTTCCCCTGCTCCACCTTTGTGCTTAGCGTCCATTTTGTTCCAGTTCTTATTCTCTTCACACTCCTCTTTCTCCGCACTATATATCCTTTAATAAGTCTTAATTCCCAGAGCATCGCACCTCTCTATCCTCCGGGCTTCTTAACCATCACTTGCCCCTCCCGTCCGCCGCTCCCCTCCGTTCCGTACCCCTTCCCGGCCTCTCTAATTCACTTTTAACCCTCCCCTCCACAACCCTCAGGTCGCCCACACCCCAGAGGTCCCCTCTCCCCCTTTACCCACCCACCTCACAGGCCTCTCCAGCGCCGCCACCTGCACCACGCGGGGAACTAAAGCATGCGCACTTTATCGGACAAGTTGGGTGACTGATGGTCATTGTTTATTTTCTTCGCTTGAGAACACGGCACGAGATTACGCCTCTTACCCCGGCCGTATAAATCAGCGGTCCCCATCCCTGCATCACCTCTTTCCCCATCTCCCTCACTCTCTCTCCTCCCCCACCCACTCCGCTCTATCTCTCCCTTAACCTTCTCTCTCTTGATATCCTTCTCTCTCATTGCCGGCTACGACGATCTCTCGCACTCTAGACAGGAGAGCCGACACCCGCTTGCTCTTTTCCCACTCCTTTGTTCTCAATCCACCCGGAATGATATTCGTCCGGTCCCCACCCCGCCCCCTCCCCATCAAGAAGGGAAGACATCGGAAATGATGGAGTTAGTTGATATTCTACTCATTCCCTTCCTCAGCTGCTCCTCCCCTCCTTTCCTCTCTCATATTTCTCAACGTTAAGGGATCTATAAGAAGTGCTTTTAATTATGATGCTCGGATTTTTTTGAGTGTTTTGGTTCTGAACTAGGCTCTCGAGCTACGATGGCTCGTGACTGCAAACTGGTCAAATTTCAACTCAAACGCTGTTTTTCTAACTCCTCCTACTCTTTCATCTCAGCCCTCACTCACTCCAGAATCACCTGCAAAAACCACTCTTTCCAACCTCCTCCTCCACAAGGAGCTCTTTGCGGTGGAATAGGAGGAGGGAGTCGAAATTCGGGCGATAGGAGGGAAAAGAAGAGAGGTTAGGGGTGGGAAAGAGAGGAAAATGAATGGAGCAAAATGGAAGACGGGACGGAGATGACTTAATTAAGCCGAGTGCATCTCTCGCGGCTTTATTGCCACAGAGCAGAAGGGGAGAGGGGGTATTCAAATCGTGGAGAATGGGAGTAGTGATTGTGTGGGAGGTCAGGGATAAGAGGGTGAGAGGGGTGTGTGTGCGGGAAGGGGAACGGGGGGAGGAATGGTTGGAAGATGAGCGATTTGGATCTGAAGAAGGGGAGAATTTGAGGTGAGGAAACGCGGCGTGATTTTTGATGTTGTATTTTTGCGTTCGAGTGCACGCGAAAGCGTTAAATCGTGCTCTTCTGATCGCTTATTTGCGGGCGCGTGGCGTCTGTGGGAAGGGGTATGGACGGAAGTGCTCTGGGTCGCCGCCCCTTGACTTCATCCCCTTCCCACCTCACTCGACACTTATCATCCGTCGCGTGTCCGAGCTGAGGTACGAACGCTGTTCCAGATCGCACAGCCTTGATTTGCGTAATCTCTTTCCTCCTCCTCCACGTCTTCCCCTTCCCTTTCCTTCCCTCGTTCCACTTCACTCGCTCTAAAGCACCTTCCCCCATGATACTGCTACCCGGAAGGGATTTCCTTTAATATAGTGTACCGCAGTCAATCGTTGCAAGAGAGGGTAGTGCATTAAAAAAATAAAATATCGGTTTTGTCTTTTGTCCCTGCTAAAACAAGAAGAGGTCAGCTCAATCGGTAGAGGAAAGCACTTTCTGGGTCTCAGTAAAAAATGTTGGAAAATAAAAAGATATCATTCCGAGGTACTCGTAAAATATCTCGAAAATGTAGGGAGGTTTGTGGAACGACGACTGTCAATAAAACTTCCTCCGTACGTTGTCGAATAGTGGGAAGGACAATCAATTAATGAAACCATTGAATGCCAATAAATGAGACACGGGAGAGAAAAACATATCTGAGCGTCAGGAAGCAGAGGAGGAAATAAAGAAGTTCTATTTCAACTACAGCAAAAATATGGTCAGATAAGATGTAATTTTACCCATGAAAATTTCCATATATTGCTATATTGAAATTCTAAATCAGTATAGACCGATATAAAAACTCTTTGGTTCTAACTATAAACCTTTATTGATTTCGTTATTTATACTAAACGAAAGCTTACTTATAATGAATGAGTTATGAAGAATATTGTTCTTTTCTTGTTTCGCTGTGAAAAGAGTTCGGTCTCTCCCGAGTTAAAATGAATCAGAGTTGTAGTTAAATTCCAAACTTTTACGTAGCTATCAAACAATTGTCATTTCCTGTAACGATAAAATGTTATGCCGCTTAATTAGTTGTCTGCCATGCTTAAATTTCCACAGTAGACACATATCTTTCCCAACTATCACGGTAATGGTGGGAAATTGCGTGGCATAAAAAATGAACAAATGAATATTCATTAATGCTGCTGTATGCTTATAATACATTCAAGAATTTCCCTTTCCTCTTCAACTGCGAACATGTTGCTCGTAAATCATGATATTAGCATCGTACTTAGTGACAAATGAAGGATTTGACATTGATCTCAAATGTATCAAACGAATAATGAAGTGCAAACATGAAACCAAATGGATGCGTATTCATGTTGTCTGATAATGCATTAATGAAGGTGTCGTACGTGCGAGCAAGTTTTTTGTCGTCCAAGTTGGTTAAAAAAAGAAAAAAGGGCTTATTGGTTAAAATTTGGCCTGTTTAAATATCCGCTTCAGGCCATAAGTGTTCCGTCTTAATTTACCAAAGCAAAGGCATTTTGAATTACACTTCATATTTTAAAATTAAGTATTTATATTTGCATAGATTTGAAAAGTGTGATTGATTATTATCATAGAAATATTTTATTATTCCTCGAGGCTTTCTACTAGCTTAGATATTATTGCAGACATTATTCATAATTAGCATATATACTATATATATATATGTATATATATTTACATATATATATATATATATATATTTACATATATATATATATATATATATATATATATGTATATATATTTACATAGTAGTATGTAAATATAAATATATATATGTAAATATATATACATATATATATACATATATATATATATATACATATATATATATATATATATATATATATATGTATATATATATATATGTATATATATATATATGTATATATATTTACATATATATATATTTATATTTACATATGGATGTAGATGTAAGGAAATGAGATAGGAACACACACAAAAGACAAACACAGGATTGGTGGTGAAGGGTTCAATTCACAAGCCTAAAATAGTTTCCGAGGCCGGAACTAGAACCAAAGATCTTCGAATTGCCAACTTGCCGATGCTCTCACAGTGGATATTATTTTTAATTAGTGTATACACACACACACACACACACACATATATATATATATATATATATATATATATATATGTGTGTGTGTGTGTGTGTGTGTGTGTACTATTTGGGCTATTTGAAAATGCTTAAAGCATTTACTGGTATGCCAAACGTTAAATCATATTCGTGCGCAGGAGTCCCGTGAGCTGAAACTCTGAGCATCGACTCATGGTTTGCGGAGAAATCTGAGTCCCAAACTCATATTCGTATCAAAAGGGAGGAACTTAATTGAGAGCTGCCGTTTCGCCGTGACGGATTGCCCGCTTAGGTCATGCGCTCCATAACGGTAACGCGGTTAAGACCCAGCGGCGAGGGGTAAAAAAAACCTGTGAAGGATGAACAAGGTTACCCTAAATAGATTATAAATCAATGCGGATGGAGTTGGAAGGGGAGTTCCGGTTTTTTAATAATGCGCTATTGTGCGCATTTGTAGCGTGGGGGTCCGTGGCATTGAATCGACTGCTTTTAAAGCCCACGGAATATAAAATAAGAGAATTTTTAGGTTGAGTTTACGGTTTGATGTGGCCATAAATTTTCATCCAGGGTTTTTTTTAAGCGGATGAACGAAATTTCAAAAAAAGAAGCTAGTCTCTCTGTTTTAATTTAACTTAATTATGGCTAAGTATCGATTTAATCCACCTTGAAGAAGACCTGACTGCACTTTTTTCGATAACTAATTTTATTTGGCCGCTTGGATTGGAAAGTTCAGTCAAAAATAACTAAGAGGCTACAAACTTTGATCTCTTTAATCAAGAACAGGTTTCCCTCATCATTTATAGAAGTCTTCCGAATTGAATTACGAATACTCATTCATTTCCCATAGTTTTCCTTCAGAAATAATTTTTCTTCTTACTGCTTACACTGAGTCCTTAAGAATACTTTAATTCTTGTATGAATCTGCAGGGAACAAAATATTTTATCACTCATCTGAAAATGTGTAAATAAATAAGGGGAAATGATGCTGGGAGAAAATTCTTCTTTAAAGTTAATATTTTCCCAAATCGTGGCTATTTTACGTGATTCATTTGTATCATCTGAAATTGGCGTCGAACCAATTCCTGAGAGAGCATTCCTACAAATGATGGTATAATTTTATTGCCTCTTTTTTTAGTAAGATATAATCTCCGGCGAATAACTCCTCCATTCCAGAAATGTGTGTGTGTGTGTGTGTGTGTTTGTCATGATTTTTATCGTATAGCCAAAGGCTATTCCTCAAGAGATGGAACTTTTGTGAGTTGCCTCTCTTGGGAGGATTTCTTTAAGCATTTTTTGAGCTGTTGCTATCTTCATGCCATATTTTTAACTGGAAGGCTCTTGCCAAAACCTTAACGATGCAAGAAATATCCTCGACTATTTCGTAATAACGCAAAGGACTTAAATAATTTCTAAAAGAAGATAAGAGGCGGCTTCAGAGGAATTGATTGCGATAAAATGTTGAAATAAACATTATCGTTCCCATTAAAAAACTATTACTTTGAGTATTGAACAACAAAATTGTTGTGCTTCACTACGCTTAATATGCCTACATATTACGTGATAATATGAATTCAATATTATTAAATGGAGGCTTTCACGGCTTTTATTATACCATATTACCCTGGATTAGCGGCAAACAATATTTTATCAAATACACAACCATTCACTCGTCTTATTGGACAGTCATCAGAATAATGCGGTCATGAAATTTAATCCTGCTTCCTTCCAGTATGAGCACAAGGAGCTAGCCGTCGAGCACTATTGAAAATCTAGGCTTATACTGAACATTGTTTAATGCAGATCGATTGCCTAATTATCAGGTCCTAAGCGAAGAATATTAATTTTTTTAAACACTTCAATATTTATTTTTTTAAACACTTTGCTAGTCTAATGATTATCTTACGTAATCAATTCTAGCTTCAAAATTATAGTATGGGGACATGAATCACTTCAACGGTAATCGTGTTAATTTTTAGACTATATTTGGAAGAATCAGAGAGGGCAGGTAGATACTGAGATTATTTTTATCTTTTATCATTTATCTTTCTTTTCTTTAATAAGGCAACATATTTTTATTTGCTCTTAAATTATAGCGATGTCACATCATTGCCTCCGGGATTAAAATTCTTATCTATTTTGACATGCTCATCGCCCTGTTATGATGAATAAAGTTTATGGTCATTTATTTTTAAACCCCTTTCCATCGTATTCAATAATACTATTGATGAAAATTGATTCTTATTTTATGAATTATCTGTTTCATATTTCAAATGTTTTCAGAAGGTAGTTTTTACGAAAATGACCCAAAAGAGCTGAAAAAATGTTGAGATATGGCCCAGGAAATTGTGAAAAATTCACGTTAATAACTCCAGGGACCATATGTTGAATAAATCCCTGGATTACAGCGTGGAAATAAATCTATTCGCATCAATAAATTGCCCGCAAAATTTAAAATATTACGATTGTTTCATAAAACCACGCATGATCACGGATCCTTTAAATTCCCCAAAAATGTTTAAATTGGTATCAATCAGTATATAATTCTTATTATTTTGGAATGAACTAAGCTAAATTCTTTTCTTGTGAAAAGTAAAGAAAAAAAGTAATATTTTGTCCAAAAAAGGAACCAAAAGAGATAAATGGAAACAAAATACCCGTTAAGCGGGAGGCACAATATCGTGAGAAATCAGTTGCTCCAAAGGCGAATGTCCAAATTCAATAATCCATTCTCTCTTCATTCAGCGTTAATCTAAAATCATTTTCTTCCTTAGTGCATTTTTTGTTGGAATTTTGAGGTTTTTTTGCAATATTCGTGCTATTTTATGACATATTATTGTATTAGATAATTCTAACTATATTTCTTTAGTTAAGCTTAGCTTGATGATTTTTTCTCTTCCTTGCCGCAGTTATTAAGAAGTTGTCTCAAATCATTTCACTTTAAATCCGTACGGAACTAAATAACAGATACACAAAATTATAAATAACCGCACTTTTAAATAGATATATGAGTAAATGGAGAGGTGCCATGGTAGACAGAGTTTTGACTGTCATTACCATTCCCATAGCTTTGGAGATTCTGGTTATTAGCAGTTTAATTCAGTGGAGTTAGGTAAATATGTAGTTTGAGAACCATTGACAACGAAGCTAATGCAACTTCCAATTACTTGAGTGAGCCACAAGAAAGGGGATAATTATTTTATTTCAACTCCAATATTGTTGGTAATTTTGGATTAAAACAGAAAATAATACATTTTTGCAAGATCTACTTTTTTTTTCAAATACCCGTTTCGCAAGCCAAAATTGTATGATTATAGAATTCATTTCCCAAATTTTTAAAAATTCATCGGGAAAATGGTTTTAAAAGCTTATAACTAAACGAATAATTCTGTATACGACCACCATTTGCCGACTCCGTATTTTTATTGTAATTATGCTCTGATTGATTCAAAATGTATATTTAGGCCAAAATGGGAATGGTTGCAAAAATATCTGTGCAATGATATTACAGTTGTATGTTCTTATAACTCTCCAAACATTTTCATATTATTTGAAGGCGTATTCCATTATTTTAAGCACTACCAAGAATGAAGTCATGCTTTTCAGGAGAGAAATGGAGACTTTTCTTTCGTATGTCAATTGTGGTCTCAGCGATGAACCTCATTTCACAAAATCTTACGCCATGACTTTTGTTTCGAGCAACAATACCTTCTTATTCTATGTGGAGATAGATAGATAGATAGACGTCTTTATTTTGGGTTGAGATTGAGACTATGGAGTCTCTTCTACCACCTTACCTCTTGTAACACACAATATTAAACTTACTATAAAAGTCACAGATTATACATAAATAACAATAAAATTAGTCCATACAATATCTTAGGACTAACTTACAGCAATACAATACATTAGTTGCCTAATTCATTAATAACTAAAACAAAATATATTTAGAGAGGGATGAACCAACGAAAATAAGTGGAAGTTTTCTCTAATTTTGTCTATTTTTACACTAATGTAGTCAGTCACCGATGTAAATACGTGTATATTTGTATCGCATTAATGAATGAAAAAAAATTAAGCTCTTCGATTTAGACTTCTGGCTGAATATTGATTAAAATGAAACTTCTTCAAAAAAGACTCGGCGAATTTGGGAATCATGGTAGTACAATGTCATATTTATTTGCATCAAACAGCCCAACAAAGGGAACCACAGTCAAGTTAGCCGTAGTTCTACTCTGCACTTAGCCCTAAATTCCATACCCAACGGTCCCTTTCTGAATTATATTGTGAGTTTATTTCCCAACAGGTCAGTGTAGTGATCAACCAGCGTTTAACTCTAAAATAAGCTTATCTTAAATTACTTTTCTTAAACCCGCCTAACAGACCAATTACAAGGCAAGCTTTTGTTTGGTAGAATATTAATATCCTTAAGGAAATTGTAAAGAGGGAATCAAAGGGTACTCTTTGAAATATTTAGAATACTTGGAGTTTCGAAAAGCTACTGAGTCATTAACTTCGAACAGCTAATAATAAATAAAATTTCTTATTATTGGTTTTAGCATCTGGTTGAAGTAATGGCAATAATTAGTGAATTAAGCGTTTAAACTCGGCCACTCCGTCCGTCGTCGACTTTTTCAGCCAGCAAACTTGATCATCAGTAAAGTAGTAATAAAAACTCAAATGGAATTTATTTGGCAGTAATGCATCGTTTGGTTTTCCAGGTATAGTTAGCCCCGTGCTTTTTGGTTAGTTATCTGTATGAAGAGCAGCATCGCGAAAGAACTTCGCTTTATATTTGAGTGACTTTGTTAAAAACAGATCATTATTTATAATATTTATAGGACAAGTTTAATAAAAAATTAAAACCAATAAAATTTTTAAAATAACAGTAAAATTTTACAGTATGAACAGAAGTAATGAAGTTTTAGGAAATAAGCGTCGTGGTGAAATTTCCGAAAATTAGAAATTGTTTCACCGTATCCTTCATTATTCTTGAATTCAGAGGTCAGTTAAAATTTTAAGATAAGGTTTGGCATCTTTACGGATACGAATGCTATTCCGGTGACCCATGGAGAATTCTTCTGGGGAATGGGAGAGGTGGGGAGTGATGGAGAGATTCAGGTGCCTCGGGCGATTGGGGTAGGTCCGGTGTCGGTGCAGCGGAGAGATAGGCCGCCTTCAGACCGGGCGTCGAGGGACGCATGGGCCACGAGGAGGGAAATTGGTTATGCAAAGCTCAGAGCAAGGCCTCAGAACTCCCGGCGAGTGCAAGAAGAGGCTCGCGAGCTCCAGAGCGGAATGGGCAAATGGCTCTGCTGGGGTGGGTTCAGGGAAATCTGAAGTGCTCAAGAGTGTGGGTGGCGGATGCGTGGGAATGACCTCCGGTTCAACATAAGAAAGCAGTATGAAACCGGAAGGATGCTTGAATTTCCTGTTCTTCAATATATTTTCTCAATCGATTGAATGACTTAAGCATTAAGTCTCGCCTAGCATCAAAGCTGTCTATACTAAGTTTATGCTATTATATTCACACCATTTTTCACCTCAAACCTATGCTGGAAAATGTCAAATTTTTAACGAAAGCAAAAAAATAGAACACTGAAGTATGAAGGTTCACGCCTATATTTCAGTTTACTCTTGACTCGATAGTAATTTTATTTAATATGTGTATGAAGGGCATTAAACAGATGAAGAGACTGATTTTGGTCACAGTCCAGCAATGATTAGACATATTACTAAAAAGAGGCATTAGTTTTTCATATTTATTTCTATCCATATTTCTGATACTTATCATCAAACAAAAATTATGATTGACCGAGTATTTCTTTTCCCAATCTCCGGGCAAGGAAAACGTTCGCGTTCGCAATATTCAACTGGTGTGATTTTTGTCATCTAAGTCTGTGAAGTCTAAGATAAAGCGCGATCTATTGGGCAGAACAGTGAGCAGAAAACAAAGTTAGTTCAGTCAAGTGGCGAATGAGAGGTGGATCACTTAGAAGACCACAACATTGTTTTTTTGTGACCGTGATTTGATTCCTTGAAAATATTGGACTATGCTGTCAATTCATGATGAATAACAAGCCGGAAAAAACGTATCAACTTCGGGATAAAAGCAAGTACTATTAGATTTCCTGAAGGATTCTGGGATGATTTAACTGACTGGAGCCTTAAGTTTCGAGAATATTCAAGCTTCAGTTTATTAAAAGACATCAAATATTAAAGGCCATAGAATTTAGTCGATCCATTTCATCATTTATTCAGTAATGTAATTTAAACATTAAAATAATTTCCATTTTGGAATCACGTTTATATTGAATTCTATAGTAATCGTTTTAACCTAATGGCACTTCATGATGAACTTTGAAAAATAAAAACTTTGGAAAATTTATTAGAAACTGAAATTTATTTGAAACGACAGGATTTGTATAAAAAACAACATCATTAAGTGATGACCTTATTATGTCCACTTTTCGGCGAAACCGGTCGTTTTAAATAAAATTCATTAAAACTTACAAATTTTTGGTTTTCAAATTTAGTCTTATCCACCTCGTTACCCCCATTGAGTTAGTAAATGTCACATGAAAAATAAAGAAGCGGGTTTTTAAGAATTAGCAGCCATGGTAATTTTCCACACTATACATTTGATGCGACCCTAATCGCCTTAAGAAGGCGTCCTCTGGTAATATTCCGAAACCTGCGTCATATGAAAAGCTTGGAAGGAGGGGGAGGGGTACAGTGTTTGTTCCAAAAGTAATGCTTTTATTTTTTTAAAGTAATTTTTTAAAACAATTCACACAAACACTTCAAATTCTTAAAATTAGTCCTTGGGCCTCCACGACATATTCAGGTAGCGGCACTAATGCGTTGAAACTAGTTGTACCAAATAAAAAGTATTATAGAAAATATTTAGCTTTCTTCTTTTGTTCAAAACTGGATTTTCACGTAGCCAATCCTGATACCATCGAGTATATCACTCTAGTTTGAAATTTGCTGTTATGAGCATTTACCAGCATACACTTGGCGGGAAGAGTCCAATATCCGTGGGTTTCCCAGTAAATCACCTTCTCTCCCCCACCCCTCGTAGTTTTAAAACTAAAGGTGAGTTACCACACCCACATGCACCAATACAGTGTTCGTCCTCTTTTGGGGCGAAACGCATCCTTGGTCTGTTAACTCTTATCCCACCCACCACTTTTCTTAGGTCCAGTGCTCTGCCTTCTTCTCCTCTTTCCTGTTTCCCTCCAAACACCTCTCCCTCACCCATCCACATTTCCCACATATAGTATACTATATACGCATTCTTCAGTATATCGCCAGGAGATACCTCATTAAGTTGAAACCATTCGCGTTAAATTAATAGAAGTGCGTGAAAAAAGTACCATGTCTCTTACTTCTTTGAATATATATAGATAGATAGATAGATAATGGTCTTTATTTGGGCGAAATTGAGACCTACAGAGAATATACATCAATCCACAAATTTACACCAGTAAATAATGGGTTTGTAGGACTGGTAGATAAATAAATGATGGAGATATATCTTAATCTCAACTTTATCATATCGGCACCATCGAAGCTGGAAATAAATTCAGCATCACACGACCTCGGGACCTTTGATTGGCCACGTTACCAACCACTGCATCCGTGGATCAGCTACGGTGAAATTCGCAAGTTAAAACAAGTTTTGACGTCCCGGTTGTGGCTGTTTAACCGTGAATCAAGGGACCTGGATAACTTTTGAGGTTTTGTGAGTGAGGCCGTAGAGTGGAAACGCCCGTGGTTCCCATCGTCGATCAGGTAATGCATTTTTATTCAGTCAATCCACCGCGGCACGGGTTTGGGGGAGTACTTACTTACTTCGGCGGAGGAGGGGAGCCCTCCCGAATGTGTGACCCGACGTCTGTGGAAAAGGGGTCCGGCAAGACGAGGAGAACTTTTGAAATCGGTCACGTGGAATGGTGTGTGGTGTGGGCGGGAGGAGGAAAGGACGGAACTCAGATTTGTTGGGCGGGTGCGAGGAGGACGAAGAGGGAGGTCGTGACGATGCGCGGGAGATGAAAGTCTCGGAAGGGAGCGATCCGTTTTCTCTCGTTTCCCACGGAGTGCGCCGCGAGAAGAGAGATCTTCGACACGCTCTGGCTCATTCCCTTGCGGCCGACGGAAAGGGTGGGACGGGGGTTGGGGGTGAAACCGGTTGAGGGACGTGGTAGGACATGAAGCGAACGGGAGTGGACGGTATCTTTCAGAACGGGGAGGGGGAAGGGTTTTTGGGACCCACTCGGACTCGGCGGCGGGCGCTGGAAGAGAGAGAGAGAGGCGGTGCGACCGAAAACGAGCCGTTCGATACGAGCGATTTGTACGCGCGACGTGAGCTGCGAATGGAAAGCCGGTGCGAATTCGAAATGAGTGGGCCGACGGCGGTTCGGGAAGAGACTGGTGATGTGGTGTGGGAGGAAGGGGATGGACTTGTGTGGTGGGGAGAGGGCAAAGTTTTGGCAAAGGTCAGTCGTGTGATTTAAACCGAGGTGAGGGTGGAGCGTGGGGTGGTGTTTCCCATGTATTTTTGTGTGTGTGTGTGTGTTTTTTCGGGGAGATGAGGTTGGCGATCTTTCTAAGATGGTCAGGGAGATGAGTCAATGGCGGAAAAGGCTGTTAAGAGTTTCCTGGAAAGGTGAAAATTCTGAAAATTTTAACAAGTTAGCGAATCCGGGACCGTGTCCTTACAGCTACACGGTTAGTGACTATACTACTTCTGAGATTGTAAAATGCGGGGTACACCTTTTAATGAATCATCCGATGAAACATAAAGCGTGTGATTGGTATTATTGCGGATTTATTATCGCGAGGTGATCTTGTGTGCGCGCGGGCAAACTACAAGTTCTCATGAGGTTTTGATGGAGCGGGGGAGGAGAGGGAAATGGAGAGAGGGATTATGGGTAGAAAAGAAGCGAGAGGGTTGCGGACCGGGAAGGTAAAGGCAGGGCGGAAGTCCTGCCCACGGTCGGAGCACAGGAAGGGTATGGAGGAGAAATGTTTCCGACGGCTTGAGGTCTCGGTCGACGTGACCCTTCTCCGCCCCCTTCGAAAGTGCCCGACCCGAGCCGACACCACCGGCGGCTCCGACGATTTCGTGCCTTGAATCGCGGAAGTCAAAAACATATCGTCGCGGAAGAGAGAAAGGGAGGAGTACGAGGATGGTGACGCACGCGGAACAAAAAATTAACTTGGGACGTCGGGAGAAAACTTAATCCGTTCCTAACTCGACGTGATCTATTTAAGACCGCGTAAGAAATGGTAAAGGCTTGCCTTTTGAGTTGCTTCTTTGGCTTTCAATATGCTCCGCCTCTCTCAGGGTATGAATTCGAGTACATTTCGTTTAGACTGTGCGAGTTTAGAGAAGCTTTAAAACTCTTTGATTTTAACCTGATACCTTTTTACAAATATATTTTCCCATGGCAGTACCTCCTGCATAAAAGGAAAATTATATCCTAGTAAGAGTAGGTTACGTGCAGAAGATTTATCAATCAGATACTAAACAAATAAAGTATTTATGTAATTGTACAGGTAAGAGCAATGAGTGACGTACACTATTTTTTTTATTCGATCCATATCTAAGAACAAGTCCTCCTTCTTACCAGTTGATATCCTCCTATATTGTCACATTAGATATTTCAAAATGTAATAATCATCATTCATGATGTATGAATTCATGAATATATTTTTACAAATATATTTTCCCATGGCAGTACCTCCTGCATAAAAGGAAAATTATATCCTAGTAAGAGTAGGTTACGTGCAGAAGATTTATCAATCAGATACTAAACAAATAAAGTATTTATGTAATTGTACAGGTAAGAGCAATGAGTGACGTACACTATTTTTTTTATTCGATCCATATCTAAGAACAAGTCCTCCTTCTTACCAGTTGATATCCTCCTATATTGTCACATTAGATATTTCAAAATGTAATAATCATCATTCAAGATGTTAAATGGTGTTGGGAGGTTCTATTAACGAATCTTTAACAATGCATAACTAGGGAATCAATAAACAATAAGCATAACCTTAATAGCTTTAACTTTGGAATTATTCGATTGCTCTCAAGGCTGAGATAATATTTTAAGGTAAATTTATATCACCTCTACCCATTTAGCGAGAACATTGCTCCCAAACACGTTGCGGGATTCGAACACGCAACATACACGTTATCTGACGATCGTGTTCCCCGCCGTTTATATAACCGATTCCGCAGCAATATCTGTGACTACACTAATTTTAGTATCCCTGCGGGAACAAGTGTGTACAAGATATCGTATGAGGTTATTTTACTAATCGTAATTCCTTACATAAAATAGAATCATCGATTTTTCACCTAAAATAGGTCACGGTCCATGTCACATTTATGAAACTCAAGCGGAACCTCACAGTTTAGTCGCGATTACTATCCTAGAGTTAGGTAGAAAGCCATTTGTGGTTTACGTGTATGGCCGCCGCGCAACCACTAGTCCTCCTGTCGTATCACCGTCATAAAGTGAAGAGAAAGCCACTACAAGCACTATCATTTTATTTGCGAAAACCATTAAGCTAGCTCTCTTTGCGTTCATTTTGGCGAGCACAGTATTTACTTGCGTGTTCTCTTTTCGACACGCAAGTTGAGAGTGAGAACGGGCCAAGGTGACTTCCTTTTGTACTGTTTAGAACTTACTCCTGCTCAATAATTCCTGAAATTAAGGTGGATCATTTGATATAGCAGTATTTATTGAATGAGGTCAAAAATAAGTATTATTTGGAGTGTGATTGTATCGGTTTAAGCGATTTTTAACTATGTTATCGATACCATCTCATTACTGAGAATGCAGTACTCCCTCTTATTTCCACATTTGTTTCAGTTTACTCAATGGTGTACCCATATAAGTGATAATTTTAGCACAGTTGCTGAGATAATAAAATTATATGAAACCAAATATCACCCAGGTGATAAGTTACCCTATTTAGTTATTGATGCTATGCATATCATGTATGTTAAACAGTGGTGTTTTTATTAGCATGGTTTTGGTATAACGCAGAGAGGTATCTCGGTCTACAAAGATTTATTTTATACAAATTATTATTATACAAATTATATATTATACATATTATTAAGTGTTGACACTATATTCCTTGTATTGAGGTCCAAAGGAAAAAATATTTTTTTAATTAATTCGTTAAAATAATCACTAATTAAATTGTTGTTACCTTTGATTAAACAAAAAAATATTACTCGCAACTTAATAACCTCGTATGCCTTTACAATTCAGGAGTGCATACTGTAATGTTGTTTTAATAATACTTAAGTATTTCAGGAAAAAGCAAAGCAAAACCGATAGCCGCAGAACAGAAGATGCAAAAAATAAGGCCAAATTAGTTAGAATAGGAACTTGGAGTGTTAGGACAATGTTAAGAACAGGAAAATTAGAGTACATAAAGCGAGAGATGGACAGATAAAATGTAGATATTTTAGGTCTATGTTCGGCGAAATGGAAGGATAGCAGCATTACTGGAGTGAGAGTTATAGAATAACATACAGCGGATGGGACGAGAGCCAACTAGGAGTTGCCGTAATATGGAATAAAAAGGTAATAAGAAGCGTAGTTTACATAGAGCAAGCAACGGATATAATATTACCAGTAGAAATTAAAGCAGAATCGACGAACTTGGCCATTACTCAGGTATACATTCCACATAGCAATCATAAATACGAAAATACGAAAATCGTAAAATGAATTCGATAGGAAATACGATTAGTTAGAGGGCAAAATCACGTATATTTGGGCAGAAAAACATGTGATGATGGGAGATAGGAATACGAAGGTAGGTGAAGGGAGAGATGGTGATGAAAGGGACTACGGTTTAGGTGCGATGAATGACCACGGGGACGAAGCAATGTAATTCTGTAGGAGAAAGAAGTTATTCATCGCCAACATTAGGTTATACATAATAATTATCAGGTGACTCAGAAAGGTATCAGCTTATATTATAGTTAGGCAAAGAATTAGGAACCGCGTGATCAATTTGCAAATTTTTCCCGGAAGCAAATGCTGACTCTGATCACAATTCAGTGCTCATGAAGTGTAGCGTCCGATTCAAAAAGATAAGGGGGGGTGGCGGGTTAGGAAATGGAATGTAGGATCCTTAAATAGAATAACAAGGAAGGAATACCTGACGGCTGTAGAGAAAGTCATGAATGAGGGAAAAGAGGGGAGTTCTGTAGAGGAAAAATGGAAATGCATCACGGTTGACATTATGATGAGAGAAGGAAACTGAAGAATTTAAACACAGCATTCGCCAGAAGAAGGTGCAAAGAGTTAAATAATAAATTGAGACGAATAATAAAGAAAGCAAAAGAAACGTGGTGGAAGACGCAGGATATGCAAAGTTTGTAGAGGAAGGGTGCGCTATATAAGACGCTTAAAGCACTATTGGGAAGTAAGAAGGGAAGATCTGTGCTCACAGTCAGAGATAAATCGAATAGTATAATAGTAAGAGCAGAAAGGATCCAAGAGAGATAGAAGGCATGTATAGAAGATCTGTATAGCAAAAACGTAGGCGAACAAGCTTAGGCATATAACGAGAATATGACGTAAATGAAGATAGCTTAGGTCCAGGCATACTAGACGAGGTGATAAAAAAGGACGAAGGAGATAGAAGGAGATGAAGTTAAATCATACCGAGGTACAAAACATTCCTGCGGAACTACTAATAAGTTTCGGAATATGTGAGAAGAAAAACCTACATATATGGTCTGATGTGTACTCTCTATGAGGAAGGAATCAAGCCGGAAGACTGAGTGAGATCAGTATTAGTGCCTATACCGAAAAAGGTAAAGACTACATCATTGTGTACATTCTGTAGGAGGACTACAGAAAAATGTTTGATTTCCCACTTGGCTAAAGTTGTTCTTCGGATAATAAACAGAAGAATGGAGATCAGGGCAAATGATTACTTAGGGGATGATCAGTTTGGGGTCATGAAGAGGATTGCCACGTGCGTTGCTATTGCAGTAATGAGATCACTAATTGAGGGAAATATGGAATACAATCATGAAGTTTTATAAACATTCAATTGTTTCGTAGATTTTAAAAAGGAGTTTGATAGACTGAATTGGGAGAAACTAATCAGTATATTGCAGAAAATAAGAATAGATTAGAGGGATAGGAGGCTAATCCGCAAGCTGTACTGAGGTTCCCTACTTGCACCTGACTACGCCGGTGTAAGTAGGGAATGGAGAGTCCGGATCGGCAGTGTTAGGAAGAGGTGTAAGTTAGGGCTATCCATTATTACCAGCGCTGTTCAACGTTTATGAGAAAGAAATGATTAAGAGAGGAGGAGGAAGGAACTGGAGGAAGGAATGAAAGTCGGAGGGGCATTGCTGAGGGAATTAGAAATTCAGTGCGATGGATATGAGATGAGAACCAATATAAATAAAATATAGGTTATGCGATTTTTCGGACAGAGAAAGGCTAAGTTTAACATTAAAATAGGTGAGCAAAAAAAAGAGCGAGTGGAACAATTTACGTATCTCGGTAGTGTTTCGGACCAACACGGTCAAAGTAGTTGGGACGTAAGGAGAAGGATTTCACTAGGCAAAGAGGCTTTCACGAGGAGGGAGGGTATTAATGACATGGGCGTTGGGTAAGGATATTACGAAAACGCTCGTTAGAACTTTGATATGGAGCGTAGCTATGTACGGCACGGAAACATGGTCACTGAAGCAGGATGATAGACGTAGATTGGAGGCTTTTGAAATGTGGGTGGGGAGAAGGTGAAATGGACCGAAAGGAAAACAAATGAAGATGTGGTAGTTATGGTGGGAAAGGAGAGGGGATTTTGGGAAACTTCATAAGGAGGCCGGGAAAATGGAAGAAGGGCGTATTGATCGGCAGTGGGATATTGAAGATTGTAATAGAGGGGAGAATTTTAGGCAAAGAGATAAGGGAAGGAATAGGATGAGGTTGTAGGACGGGATGAAGGGAGGAAGGAAGTACTCGGAGATGAAGACGGAGTCGTTATAGAGTAGAATACTGGGTTGTGTTTTGTTAGGAGAACCAAAATATATTATTTATCATAATATTTGACTATTGTGTCCATCCAAAACCTACCTTAACCGGTTGATTACCAAATAATAATTTCAGGAAAGCCCAAGTTTTCCACTTGTTGGGACATATTATTTTTCTGCATATGGCCATTTCAATTTTAATCAAAATCAATTGAGAATAATATTCGTATCTTTCAAATAATCAAGCTGAGATTTGGGAAAATAGCAAATGGTTACTTCGGAGATGATCGGTTTGGGTTTAGGGAGGGGAGAGACACGTGTGATGCGATAGCAATGATGAGGTTAATAAAACAGAGAAATATAGTATGTACAATTAGTATGTATTTGTTTGCATAGTAAATTTTTAGAAGGTGTTAGAAGGAATAGATTGGGTTGAATCAATGAATATGGTGAGAAATGAGAGTAGACTTTTAGGATAGGCGACTCATCCATGACCCGTACATGTCTAAAAATTCTTGGGTGCTAGTGTTGGAGGGAAGGTTGTGATGAGTAGTTTTGGAGAGAGGATTTCGATTGGGGTGGCCATAGTTACTTGTGGTTCTCAACGCCTATGTGGAGTATATGGTGAACGATGCACGTGGAAATAAATAGAAAGATGTAGGGGAATACATAGTATCAGTTAAGTTTTTGCATGATCAAGTTATAGTTAGTCAGCCAGCCCAGGGTTTGCAAATATTTACTAAGCTCATTAGAAAGCTATTGCAATATGAATGGGATGAGAAAAAAATTAAATAAAACAATATTTAAGCGGGTTCATAGAAAGAGAAATGCTAAGTTAAACGTCAAAGTAGGATTGTAAAAATTAGAGTACGTGGAACAGTTTACTTATCATCGACTGTTTTGGGCGATAATGGTTAGTGTATGTTAGCATGAAAACTTACGGAAAGATTAATATCTGAAAAACATTTTCAGTTTTTGGGCTTACAGAAGTAATCGTCACACCAAGAGGCTTAGCAAAACTAGAGTATTGGTCCGCACATTGGTTGAGAGTGGTGGAAACATCTACAGTAGAAAAACAAAGAATCGGTTGAGAGAACAACGGGTTAGTTTTAAAAATGAGGCTAAAAGAGGGACGGAGCCCTTCTCGTACTGGTCTATATGGACCAAAATTGACGCAACACAAACGCATAGTTAAAAGCGCTGGCAAAATTTTGGTCTCAAATTAATTGTTCCTCCCCTTTTATCACCCTTCCCAGTTTACTGATCGTTCAATTAAGCAAAGAAAATCGCATCTGGCGCTGGAGTACTTCTCCGGTCTCCGCCGATGTTATTGAAATTAGGGTCTCTTCGTGCTCCGCTCCGCTCGTGCGTCGGTGGCCGTGTCATTATGTTTCTGCAAAACTAAGGCCATCAGCGAGTGAAAGGTCTTCAACGGAACTTTATTTCAACTCTATAATGAACGCGACCCCTCGCACTGGGATATTCTGCCTAACAAGTGCGATCCGATTTCCGATTAACTTACGGCTCGAGAGAATCAAATAAGGTGTATGCATAACTGAAAAAGAATATTAAAAACTATTCAATTCCATGTTGCGATAAACTGGCTGGCGTACTGAATATTTATTATCCCAATGGTTTTCTTTTTACTTGGAAATTTCACAATGGAAAAAACTGATACGCGTCGTAATAAATTTCTACCGTGGTTCCGGATCGTGTGGAGAATAAATTGCAGTGATTCTTTCCGATGAGTGGCTGCCGGTGGACTGGAGAATAATGCGGGAGTGCACAATGTGAAAGAGAAGGACCTTTATAATTTGCATAAAAAAAGAGTTCGATAACGATGAAGTTGGTTCCAATCATCATCAGGTGCTTCGCTGAGCATACTGATGAATATTGCGACCTCAGGTATTTTTTCTCTTTGCAGCCCCGGCAAAACCTGTTCTCGCTACACATTTCATTTGGATATTCCTAATACATTCTCATTACGGTTATTTTGTAGCTTATTTTTGTGATATGTTGCACTTATTTTATTAATCGTTATCTTATAATTTAACTGAAATAAGACTAATACTCTTAATCAATATTGATTTTATTTTTATGGTGACAGTATTAAGAACAGGGATTTGTTAGCAAAATAAAGCTTACAGACCCTCAGATTGCATGATTGCTAAAACCAAAAATAGATAAAAATGAAAATACAGTTGTTTCCGAAGTTTGACAATTGAATCTTTACTTTTTTCTGTATATATTTTTTTCCGAGATGAGGTAGTTGAAGACTTACATACACTCGGTTGATGGGTACTTGCTTCTCAAAAGTCTTAACGATGATAAACTATTCGAGGTAATTCGATAAATAAGGTATCAGAATAGAGACTGACGACTATTGGAAGAGTGTTCTTAGCCAGCGTAATGTTACCGAAAGATGAGAGTTTCTTTTTGCTAATTAGTTTTTCATTCAAATTTTTTAGCTTTATTTCCAAAGTGGACCAATGAATTAGCCGGAAACATTCGTAAGTGTTCCTACCGATATAATGGAAATAGTTTACTTACATGTATTTTCAAGGAGTGGTGCAGCTATACTTAATTTAACACATTCGAAAGTAAATACTGTGAGAAAAAATTCTTCTACTAGCTTAATAGACTAGAATCCAATGAACACATTTTTGTGGTGTTAGTCAGAATCTAATTTTCCTCCTTCGTCCATTTTTTTGGATAATTTCAGAACTCCCACAGCGATTATGTAAAATGTTGAAGTTTTTTGGAACCGGGGGTTTCTATGCATTAATTTTGAGAATAGTTGCATAGACGTTTTCCACTCAGTATCCTTAGAGGGAAGTTTTCAATAAAGCTGTGAGCTGGCATGCGCCATCCCAGGTTTTGTTGATTTCGATTTTAATTACTCTGTTTTCAGGTGAAAACCCGTTTTCTACCATAAAAAACGCTACGTTCCTTTTAAAGATAATGAAATAACTAAAGTTTGTTACTATAATGTTCTGACGAATGGAAATTCCAAAAAGAGACAATGTTTATAACTTATTAGGTGGAAATAAAACCGGTAACGAAATTATATTTTCGTATTAGGAAAGGTGTTTGGCTATAATGGAACCGTTTCACAGGAGATAAAAGGCATAAGGTATATGTCACTAGGTATACTGATTGTCCTAGTTATGGAATTGATACTTTCCCGCATGACAACAATTTTCCTGGATAAAACATATGTTTGATAATAAGAGTTACACCAATCAATATCAATAATTAACCCATCAAATATTATATTTAAAATCATCTAAAGAAAAAGGTGACATCTTGTAATTATGAGAGAATGGTCACTCATCATATTTTTTCCAACAAATTATTTATTACCAGCAATCATAATGAGAAAGCATTATCCGAATATTTTTCGTTTCTAAGCGCACTGAGTCCGAATTCATGCACCAATTCTCAAGTTGGAATTAGTAAGACAAACTGTATGACTTCAAGTTATCACCCCTCTGAGTATGAACATGTAGAGCTAGCATTTCCGAAACCGGTCAGGTGGGATTGGCGGGATTATCGGCGATGAGTCATGTCCCTAAGCATCAAGTTAGAAACTGATGCCCTGAAGGCATTAAGAATTTACGTGTAATGTTCACTTTGCAGTCGCCTTTCGAATCAAAGCAAAGCAGTGAATATGGGAAAACTCATAATGTGTATCCTCCATCAGCGATTGTTAATTGAAATTGATTTCCATAAATTTTTCAGGAAATCCCGCGGTGGATTTCCACGATCCGACTGTAAAAGAAACTAAATTGCATTCAACCTAACAGGAAGTACTAAGAAATATACAACCTCTCTAGTTGTTACTCGAGTGTAGTTATCATCTTCTTTTTGTCCTATCCTTTTTTTCTTGTGACAGAGTATTGAATCCTGTTTACTGAGCTCTGTTGTGAAAGAGGTGAACAGTCCGCATCCCCCGAGGGCACGGCGTATAGGCAAATATTGGCGAAAACGAGCACTGATTCGTGATTCAGGTTCGAAATTCTCTTGTCAGAAGAATAAAAAAAATCGCCATATTTTCCCAGAATTTTGCGCAACATGCCGCGGCATATGCAGCAAACGTTTCACGTACTCCAAGTGCCAGCTACTTTTTGACTTGCAAATTCTCATTATATTTGTGCAGAGTTTCTCCTTTCAAGAATATAAGCAGTACTTTTATATTATTTTCCGTAATTTCTTCCGATAAATTTTTCTCATGGATTTTCAGTAGAAGTAAAGGATATTTACATGACGTAGTATTTGCTATTTATTTTGTGGAGCATGACCCTCGGTAAATGTCGAACGTATAAGTGTTGCGGGTTAGTTACCAATTTCTATATTTCTATCAAATATGAAATGGTCTGAAAAACAATTTTTTAGTATAAAATACTTTATTTCAATTTATTGGTAACTATTGCGAAAAAGTAACAATTAGTGTATTCAATGATGCTAATTCAAAACAAGTATTGCAGGATTTTTTTTCTTAAAATCATCATATGATATGATTCACAATTACGGTGTTTTTATTAAATTGATTGCCATTTAGGTAAGAATGTTGCCTACACACCTAATTTTTTTCCAAATTTCCTAGTGTTATGGTTGCTTTAAGCTCTCTTAAAATTGTTTGTTCCGAACTTGAAAAAACATGATGGAAAAAAGTACATTTACGTATTCAATAAATTACCTAGTGACTCTGCGTCTGTTTTGTTATCGATTCAAAAATAATCCAGATAAAAAATTAAGTAAAAGGGAGAAAAAGCCTATTACTTTTCTTTTTAAAGTTTTGAACTTTCGTGAACTCTCTGTTATATTGTAGTTATGTATATTTTTATCTGAATATAGTCACACGGTAGAATTTAGTGCACTCGTAACCATAGCACTAATGTGGCCTGGCTGTATTTTCTTAAGCAAAAATGTTAGCTAGATTTTCAAAACCAAAATAGTGAACTTCCCTAAAAACCCATTATAATAAAAAAATAGTTTTCCAGCTATAGATAATTCTAAAGCTATTTTTCACATGCGATTTTTGAAACCGTGACTCTTTACGGTAGAGTAAATATTATTAGAGTAGAGTAATTATTTTTCACTGGCTACAATGCAAAATTTAGTGCACATCTTCAACTTGAGAGAGCTGGGAGAAGGAAGAAAAAAGTAAAAATTATATTGCTGTGTAACAATTACAGATATGGGAAATGAAATCTCATGGTATGATGATAAGTGCATTCATACTAGTCCTTATGCTACTGGTTTGACGCTATTTGACGGCAAATTATTCATATTGTTCAATGTTTTAATTTCATGGCTACTCATTTACTTCTGAAATTAATATACTGCAGGGACAAGAGAGAGCAATTTCAGAACGAACCGCACATGAGAAACCACAGATGATCGATCCACCTTTATTGAGCACCTGTTTTGTTTTATCAGATGTATTTTTGGTGTATCAGGCTAAATCATCGCATATAATCTTGGTTTAAATTTTTTGTGCAGAAAATATTGCTTCGTGAAATTTACTTTGGAATCAAACCTATATCGGCCATCTCTGGTCGGTGGGTTGAATTTTAAGCAGGAAGTAAAACCTTAGGAATTTTGTTTTCTAGAAATAAAATGGAGACGTGTGTCGCATTAGCTACATCGAAAGAAAACAATCCATACAATATGAAGGGATTATAATAAAAAACTTGGTTGTATCCTTGAAAGAGAATTCAAGGTCTTCCCCTCAAAATACCGTGTTTAGAAGCTGAGATGCTTGCTCGAGACGGGGTCGCGTTGGGAGCGGAATAGTGGAGATATATTAGACTTCACAGAGGGAGGTGGCGCATATTTGTTCATTCCTTTCCCCGTCTCGATTTTGAGTGGCGCGGAAAATTACTTTTCCATGCGACAAAGAGTTTTTTCCTGCAGTGGAACTCGTTGGATGAGGTGCAGAGAACACGGAGAAATTCGAAGAGAAAACTATTTCACCCCCACATATCTCTCAGCTGAGAAATCATAGCAATTTCGGCTGGGATCATCCGGAATGAACTTCGCTGTTTATTTAACACTCTCTGATCGTATGAGAATCTTTCCTTGCATCTCTTATCGTGTTTCCCTCCCAAACCCCATCCTGTCCTCTCGCAACGTCCTTCCCATCCTGTCACTTCCTCCCTCTCTTCTCTGTCTCTATCTATCTTAAGTCCCCTCACTGCCCAACAGTGCCACGTTTTCAAAATCCATTCCGTCAGAGGGGCGAGAGGGTTGAAGGAAGGTTTGAATCCCTCCCTCGCCTAAACCCTTTCCGTATTCCCCGCCACGCCTACGCCTTTGAGAGCCCCAAACTCCTTCCCTTCCTCCAAACGTATCTCCCCCCACCTAAAAGGGCCGCCACCCTCGCCACTCGAAACCTCTTCTAAATCTCCCCTCCCAAGACTCCTCGCTCTCTTCCGCACTCCTCTTCCCTCAAAGAGTAACCAACTGCCCTCCCTCCCTTCGCTGGCTCCAACGCTCGGTCCCCCCACCCTACCTCCACCGCCGCTTTCCCTCCCTCCCTTCGCCGCCCAGCCTTACCCCCTGCCCAAGGGGCCCTTAACCCAAGGGCGTAACCAAGTTTCTCCAAGTAGTGGAATCAAGTCCCGAGGGACGAATGGCAAAGGGAAGCGGAGGCCGGTTGTTGTGGGGGAGGGTGAAGGTGAGTCGGAGATGGAGAGGGAGAGAGGAAGAGCGTGGGGAGTTTGGCGGCGTAGTGGGGAAAAGATATCCACAGCACTCCGCTTCCTCCTTGATATAAAGAGGACGATTGCACGCGGAGGGGAAGAGTTTGGTGGGAGTTAAGTTGTGGGGGGTGGGGAGTTTTAGGGCAATGGTTTTATTATTTTTTTCCACGGGAGGGTTGAGGCGACGGACGGGTGTTTGTAGGCAATGTGTTTGTTGGTTAAGGAGGAAAAGGGAGATGGGTCTTCCTCTTTCTCTTATGCGGTGGAGGAGGAGGTGGGAGGGAATTGTGGGGACGGGGGCCTCTGGGGTGGAAGTAGACGCCAGTGGTTTAAGCCTAGGTTCGAGGCAATAAGAGGAGTTTCTGAGGCAAGAGGGGTGTTCGTGGGGGAGGGAGGATGGCCGGTGGCACGCTGCTCTTCCGCCAGGACGCTGCACCCGAAAAAGTAGCAGGGAGACAGGCGCGGGTAGGAAACTGAGGAGGGGATGAGGGATGGATACGGGGAGGTGATTCCGAGGGGGGAAGAGGAGGCACTAGGGGGTGGGGAAGGAATGACGAAGGGTGGGAGTATTTCCCCTGGGATATGGTGGGCCGTTCTCCCCCTTCCACTGGAAGGTGGAATGGGAAAACGCTTTGTATTTCTTTGCTACGATAAAACGTTTTTCGAAGATTTCTTTCGTATTTGATCCTCTATGTCTTTTTCTCTGTACTATTTCTTTCTCTGTCCTTTCTCTTGCAGTCCGAGAGCCCAAAAGCCCCTTTCCCCGGTATTTTCCCACATTCTCCCTTTCATTTCTCTTCTTTCCTCAACAGTCCCCAGAACTACCTTTCACCCGCTTCCTTTCTCTCTCCGCACTCTCCACGCCTCGGAGATCTCTCTCTTTACCTCTCCGTCCCTTGCACTCCTTCACTCCAAACACGAAAAAGAGAACACTCATTTTCTTTACAAGCGTGTCGCTGTATTTTTAGATCTACTCTCGTAACTCCCTCACTCTAAATATCCCGCCTTCGTTCAACGCTCCCTTTCTCTCTCGATTTCTCTTTCTCCATTCTTCACACAAATATCTCCATTCCGCATTTCTCGCGAATCCTTACCGTCTTCAAATTGCACCTTTCTTGCTATCACCATCATCTTTTTTCCATGCATTAAATTGCTTTTTTTTAAAACTTCTACTGGTTCTTCGGTCATCTTTGTTTCTGCGTTCCCAAACTCGGTATATATATAAACTCGTAACTGCTCGCGTACTTTTTTCTCATTACTTCTCTTTGCTTCCAAAAGTTTTTCATTCTTATAATTTTAGATGTTATCTGGTAGTTAAGTGGAAAGCTAAATGGTTCACAACACGATAAGGAATGAGTTTGTCTTGAGTTAAATTTATTTTGACGGACGCGTCAATAGATTTCATCCTAGGTAGTACTGATAGTCTCGCTATAGAGGACAGTCCGGCCAGAGAATTACGGTCGTCATAATATTTACTTACCTAATATCCGTTTGATTCATTGACTTTCTCCAAGTGCTATACTTAACAATCCTTCGGAAATGATCGCTATTAAAAGGCTGAAAAAACTAGCCAATTCTATGTGATCCTGAAATGAGCCATCTTAATTCTCAAAAGTACAACTGAAATACAAGGATAAATCACATAATAATAATTGACATGCGTCATTTTTACGCTAACAAATGACTGTCAAATCATGTATTGCATAACTTGTTATGACCTAAGTTCCTGCCGTTTACTTCATTCCATTTGATCATTACTTATCTTAGGTCCAAACGGATTTGTAATTCGCTTACTTCCTTTTTAGCTCTTTAACTTTCCCGACCGAATAGGACTCTCCGGATTGATGGGCTAATCGATATGCCGGTGGCCCTGAATAGCTCTCAATAGCTCTGGATCAGTCAAGCGAGATTAGGGTGAAATGTTTGCTGAAGTTAATCTAGCAAAAACTATTTTAGCAACCGGCTTAAGGAGGTAGTATGGGGGACACCGATTTCCCTCGTAAAAGAATAAATGCCGTCGGGCGTTACTTTGTGAACCTCTGCATGTTAAAGAGAAGTTAAAATTTTTAAAGTTCCGTATAACCTATATGGAATTTGCAAAATGTAGCATCCTTTACTAACTATTTAAATATTTCCCACATATTATTTTGATTTTATGCCATGACATCCTTTTCCTTACTTTAGTTTTTGTCTAAGCGTTATACTCGTATTTACTTGAACGAATCACATCATGCTATGCCTATACATTTTACCTACTTAGTTTACTAAAGCAATCATTAATTGAGAATTTAATACATGAAAAAATCCCTGTAAGATGAGGTATGCTATTTACAATACATTATACTCTATATTCATTCTTATAAAAATTATGAAGTAATATTTGGATTTTTGTCACAAACCTAATTAATATGTAAATTCCCCTTTTCAATTATATGCATATTTTCATTTTGCATATATATATATATATATATATATATATATATATATATATATATAATTGGCTGACACAACATAACACAAATAGAAAAGAATAGACACATATAAAAGAACACTTACACGGTAAATTGTTCGAGCTTTCGGCCCTCTCAGGGGCCTTCTTCAAGAGAGACTCTATATATATATATATATATATATATATATATATATATATATATATATATATATATATATAAATATATAGTACAATACACAGTAACACACAATATAGAAACACAAAAAAAGAAGAACACTCACACGTTATTTCTTGATATTTCGACGGAAACAATCCGTCTTCCTCTGAAGATATAGAAGTAATGACTGCTGGAGTTGTTTGGGTGAGGGGTGCGAGAGGAATGGTCGGGGAGAGGAAAGGGAGACGGAGGGGGTGGAATTGACACAAAATCGGAAAATAGAACAACATGCTCACCGCAACTATTGTAACGTACGAGCCCAGGTTTCCACCTACAAAGTATTAATCAAGACCTCGAAAGCCAAAACAAAGGCCACGCACACTAAAACTCATTCGGAAAAACACAGTGTCCACCCCCCGATATGCATCGCTTCCACAAAGTAACAATTCTAGGCCACTCCCATCAGTGAACGACATTGAGGCCCGGATGCTGATAGGCCATACAGATGTAAATGAATGCCATTTCAAGTGTTTTTAATTCTATAGGGTTATCGGATGTGGGAAGGGAGGCTAGGACGGAAACATTGTAGCACAGGTTGAAAGGGGTATTATGATGGGAAGCATGTTTAGGGATGGGGAGACCCGCGGACGGGGAGGAGGGATTGCACGAGGCGCGGTGGTTATTAATCCTAATGTTAAGTGGTGTGGAACATTGGCCTATGTAAAATGACGGGCAGAGTTTACAGGTAAGAAGATAAACTACATTCTTGGAAGTGCAAGAGGAATAGGGGAAGGGCAGGAGAGAGTTAAATGGTGGGATGGAGTGGGGTGGAGTGGTGAAAATAGGGCAGGTTTTGCATCTTGCTCGATGACATGGAGTGGGTATGGCTCTGGGGATGTGAGGGGATTTTGAGAGCGGCCTGGTGGAGTTGAGGATATCTGCTAGGTTGGCGGGACGTTTGAAGGTGACAGAGGGGCATTTGGGAAGAAGGTTGGAGGAAGTGT